>NC_134092.1:36032230-36348658 GCF_000715075.1 Nicotiana tabacum | reverse complement strand
CATGTAGCAAGTAAAGACATGTAACATATAAAAGCATGTATCAAACAAAGGCATATATCAAGTAGAAGCATGTATCAAGTAAAGGCATACGACAAGCAAAAGCATGAAATAAGTAAAGGCATGTAATAACTAGTTCTACCCATATGCTTAAATCACATGATAACGCATATGCAATCCTCACCTTGCATATACACCATCTGCAACACATAGAATACGTCGCAAATACACCAATCACGTCCTAATTTTCTCAATCTAGGTCACGATACTTACCTCTTTTCGGGACCAAATGAACAATCCAACACAGCTTTGCCTTTAGCACAATCCTCTAAATAACTCGAATCTAGTCAAATAATACCTAAACAAATCAAAACAAGCTTTAGAAACTACCTTAGTATCAAAAGGTTCGATCTTTATCACATTTGAAAAAGTCAACTAAAACTTAACCTGGGCCCACATGGTCAAAGTCCGAAATTAAGACCAATTTTTTTTTACCCATTCTCCCTTGAGTCCTTATAAGTTTTTCCCCCAAAATCCCAATTTTACACTAGAAAATACTAGATTTAGGAATGAAAATCTATGGAAATTCATAAAAATAAGTCAAAACTAAGTACAAATTACCAACCTTAGAAGTTGAGATGAAAATCTTCTCAAAATCTTCTTAATCCATGATCTAGGTCTCAAAAATATTGAAAAGTGGGTAAATCTCGATTTTCAACCCTTTATATACCTGGACATCAGGTGTTCTTCGCATTCGAGAAGCACCTATCACATTTGCAAAGATCAATGGTCTACTTACTATCAGGTTCAGGAAGGCCTTCTCGCGTTTGCGACCCTTGTTTACTCGTAAAACGGTACAGTTAAATTTATAGTGTGGTTAATAGACAAGCAAATCGATTTGATCCCAAAAATAATAAATGAATTAAATAAAATGCAACACTTAGCGTTAAAATCAAGATAAATGCCAGATAGCTTGGTTACGGGAGCAAGGCTTCTGATGGCAGCAATAAGAATAATATTAGATAGAAAATAAAGTATTATTTAGCTTGGGAATAGTGTGTAGCCTAAGTTTGTCAGAATTTTCGTGTCTTACAATGGTTGTTGAAGACACTATTTATAGCCATACCTAGGGAACAAGGTCCTAGGATCAAGCCCCTCTTAAATGACAATAATATGGGCCATTAATGAATATGTAATGGCATGTCATGAATGCCAAAATTCTCTGTAAAATTTGTGTACTTAGGAATATTCTTCATTTAATGTCATATGGTGACAAGTATTCGTTTGCTTCCATTGATAATGTTCCCTTCGGGATCTACCCAGTGCCAACTGAAGCTATTGTCCTCGGTCTTGGTTTTCACTAGCTTCATCTTGTGTCTTCCCCCCCAGTTCCACGCGTCACTCTGTCATTTAAGTATTTAATATGAACCAATTTTACCATCTACAGATAGTCCTCCTACTTTCTGGTGGCACATTTTTGTGTCACCGGGAAGTTGGTGAAGATTCCTTTCTTGGCGGAAAATTTTCTGACCCTTCTTGAAAAGGTTCTGACGCTTGATAAGATGCACGTCTCCTCGCATTTAATACTCTGGACACGTGTTACTCCATTATTTAGCAATATTTTTTCCGATTCTCGAGGTAATCATGGCCACGATTTTAGCAACCTATAACTTTACTTATAAGTCTCATTCTACCTCTTTCACTTCTAACAACTTCATAAACTCTCTCAACTTCTTTGCTTTTAACTTTCTTCTGCTTTCATCTCTCTTTGATCTTCTTCTAAAAAATTCTTATCACTTTCTTATCATTATATCTTCTTATACTAACTCTTCTAAGAACTCTAGTCTTCTCTTCGGTGGGGGCTCAAATAGGAGCAAAGACAAAGAGGTTGATGTTGATGTTGATCCTCCCACAGTGAGAACCATAATCCCCAAGCATCTCAACACAGCCAAAGTACTTCGAAGAGATGTTTCCCACTTCAAACTCTCGCACCTGGGCTTTTGGCAAATTCCCTTCTTCTATTCGCCCTTCCAGTATTCCTACTGTGAAGGAGGACTGTGATTGCCTTGACCTAAACATCATTGCTCCTGATCTGGTGGAGCGCGTAACCTTCACTAAGAAGGGCTTCACGTACGTTTACATGTACCCCTTCACTTTGTGTGGGTTTTCTTTGAGCGGGGGACTTGACCCCGTGATTTTGGAGCTGTCGGGTTTGTAAGTCTGTTTGGCTCAGGTGGGCCCCTCAGTGTGGTGAACGGTGGCCTGCCTGCGGCGGTTGTGCCTGGAAAAGAAGGAGACTCTCACCTTGGCTCATATGATGAACCTCTACTCCCCAAAATCTTCCGTGGGGGAGTAATAAATTTCAGCAAGCGTGGCCACCATGCTTTGCTTACCAGCATGGATTACGATAATAACCGTAGATGTATGGGGCGGTTTGTCTTCATTGCCACCAGGGGTATCATCCCGGCCACAACTCCATCTTTCCCCGAATCCTAGACTCGTTCGCGTAAGTTTAAAGTTTAAAGTTCATCTCTTTCCCAAAAAATATGTTGCTCCATATTATTGCTAACCCTTCTTCATTCATTATTTTCAGCAACTCAGTGGATACCACAAAAGTTGAAGGCCTTGATTGGTAGGTCTAGAAGATTCTGGACATCACTAAGCTAGAGACCTGCTGGTGGAAGGAATTGGCCCCAAAATATGGGTGGAAGGACAAGAATCATGGTAAAGAAACTCTTCCTTTATTCCATCTTTGTACATCAGTAAATCTGCTAACCCTACCTCCTTGTTTGATTCAAGTCTCCCACAGGGTTTTATTTTCGTCCCTGAGGAGGATATCTTGGTTGATCCCACAGATGCTGCAAGGTTGTTGAAGGAGGCTCTCACTTAGACTAGTGCCCTCGGGTCTGCTTTCAATGCAGGTGCTTCCTCTCGTAGTTCATAGTCGGAGAACAAGCATCCAAAAGGTGACATTCTTCCTCAGCCGGGGGTAAAATAAGAAAATAAAGAGTACCATGCCCGAGCCAGCCACAACCACTATGGTCATTGATGATGATGGGGAAGCCAGTGATGAAGGGGCTTTCCCAGTAAGGAGACAACGACTTTCATCAGCTCAACAGAATGCTCCGTCTGAAGAGCTTAGAACCCCAACCGAGCGCTCTGGGAAAATTCTACGTAGTAGAGAATGCTGATTCTCCCTTTCCAGTCCCAGTTGCTGCTCCCGGTACTATGAGGCCGCTCCCGGTAATATGAGGCCGAGTACCGGCATCTTCCGCCTTCGGTTGGTGAGCAACCAACAAATAGCACTACCTCTGTCGTAACTTCTTCTCAACCTAAAACACCAACAGCTTAATCTCCCTCCACACCGGCCATACCTTTATCACCAGCAACTACTACATCTCCCACACTGGCTGCAGGCACCCGAGAGGAGGATGTCCCTCCTCACAGTCCCCAAACCATGGGAATTTGGGGCACAACTACTCGCCCCCTTTTACAGATCCCTAGGGGAGGAGGAGTGTCTCACTCTCGGTGTCATTGAAGTGCCATCTGTTGTCCATGAAGATGGAACTTGCAAATTATCTGAAGTCGTTGGCTTCAGAGAAAGATAAGAATAGAATACACTCTCTTTTGGGGGAGTGTATGATAAATAATGCCATACACAATGCAGCAACAGTATTGTACTTGTTCTTTTTATTGCGTGTTCCTTCTTAACTTGTTATGACAGGTTTTCTAACTTTGGTATTTGCTTTGCATACCAAATTCCTTGCTTTCGAGGGCCTTCAAAATTTGATCCTCGACAAAGAGGTATTCAAGTCTGAGCGGGATCAATTGTTGGCCAATAGAAATTAACTTGTCGCACGCCTCCCGGTGCTAGAGGCGAAAGTCGCTGAGGCAAGTGATCTTGAGGCCCGACTACATCTTAGTGAGTAGGAGGTAGTGGCCTTCAGTCAAGAAGCTTCTCAATTAAATTTTGAATTCCAAGAAGAGAAGGCTAAGTGGTCTGAAGTTCAAGATGCCATGCTCGCTGCTGCCGAACACGAGTCTGCCTCCATTTAACGAGTGAATAAATTGGAGGCAGCCTTGAACTCCAAAGCTGAAGAGGTTGTTGTTGCTGAGGAGAAGTGTGCCTGGATAAAGGATAGGTATAAGAAGAGCATGCACAATAAGGTTCATATAACCACAATCCATGACCTCGGTCTTAGCGCCATGAGATCCAAGCGGGATGGCCTTCTGACTGAGGTTGATAGGCGTAAAGCAAAACTTAACCTCCAAGTGGATTCCCTCATTATCGAAAAAACACATTCCACGTACCATATGAGAAGGAAAACCAAGGAAGAGGCCAAAACGGCCGTTATTGATATTGATGATGAGATTGCGAAGGCCCGAACGCTGGAGTTAGCTGCCCGAGAATGCCTCTCGGCTCAACCTGATGCAATCGATTCTTCTAGTTCCGATTTTAGTCTTCAGGAACCGAGGAGAAACTTGAAAAGGATAATGATGAAGGCCAAGATCCTGCGCCGGCGGCAGATCCTCCTACTTCTCCCGGGGGCGTAGATGCTTCTCTTCCCCAAAGTTCTGGTGGCGACGTAGTTTAGCTTTTTTAGCTTTCTTTTCCTTTGTTGTTTTCCTTTTGTATTTTTGTACATGTGCTGCTTGGCACGTTTAATAAATAAAAGTGTTTGTTGTTTAAGTATTTGCACAAATTTTATTCTTTTTGCGACTAATTAGGCAAAGGGTTCAGGTGTATTTTCCCCCGATAGCATTTGGGTTCCGGGCATAAACTCTTCCGTAACTAACCCTTAACTATGAGGATTTCATAAGAGAGGGCCCTATTATGTTTACGGTGCTCTTGAAGAGGACGTCTCCTGTTCATTCCCACTCTAGCATTTGAAGTACTTAGTTAACTTTCAAATGATAAAATCAACTCATCGTTTGGACAAGAAACAAGATAAAAATAAAAGGACTTCATTTTATTCCTTCTATGTTCAAAAGTACATAAGCAGTTTAGTGCTGAAAGTAAAGAAATTGCCAATATATGTGGCTATTCTGTGCAATTTGTTTTTACGGGGCTAGTTGTGCAGTCCCCGATTCTGATGAGTCATATTTGTTACTGGATTTCATAGTCGTGGTTTCTGTGGCAATCAGGTTGCCGTATTCTCATACTTGTGGTGCTTGGCACGTTTGAATGCTCATAATGTGAATTAGAACACTGGAAGTTCTGTCTCCTTTGAGGATTCTACTAGTGAATGGTTGGATAATCTTTGGTTCTATAGCAAGCTTCGTTTCCTATTAGGAACTTTGCTATCAAGCCAAGGATTATCTAACCACCCCCTAGTGGCTTGTAGGGAAAACACTTGTGAACGGTCGAATAGCCTTTGGTCTGGTGGTAAGTTTTGCTTCCTATTAGGAATTTGCCACCGAGCCAACGACTATTTAACCATCTCGCACTAGTTTGTTGTTTCAATGCCTTGTCATTTAAAGGTGTTATCTCTGCCGATGATGTTTCCTTCATGGTATGCCTTCCGTTGCTGCCTCGTTAAAAACCTTGCCAGAAAAACCCAATTGGGACAAAAACTGGGCGAAGGGAAAAAGAGTGTATCACATACTTCCTGTACAAGCGGTGCTCATCAGCAATAATATCTTTTGAGATGAGTCACATTCTAGTTGCTAAGCAATTTGACTCTGTCTTGGTTTTCTAGTTCATACGATCCTTTCCCGGTGACAACTGAAACCCGATAGGGGCCTTCCCGCGTCGGACCCACCTTTCCTGCGTTGACCTCCCAGGTGTTTTGAGTCACTTTCCTCAAAACCAAGTCTCTCACATTGAAATAACAGAGATTGGCCCTCCAGTTATAGTACCTTTCAGTTATTTGTTTTCGGGCCACCATCCTTATGTGCGCCAAGTCCCTACATTCGTCAAGTAGTTCCAATTTGACCATCAATGCTTTGTTGTTTGTTTTGTCATCCGCCCAGAAGTACTGCAAGGTCGGTTCTCCTACTTGCACTGGGACCAGAGCTTCTGCACCGTTTCTGAGAGAGAAAGGTGTCTCTCCTGTGCTTGACTTGGTCATCGTCTGGTATGACCACAGCACTCTCGGTAACTCTTCGGGCCACTTACCTTTGGCTGCTTCCAACCTCTTTTTGAGGTTTTGAATAATCACCTTATTGGTTGATTCCGCCTGTCCATTTGCACTCAGATGGTATGGTAAAGATGTGATTCTTTTATTTTTCAGATCTTTAAGAAATTTCGTGACCTTGTAGTCTATGAACTGTGGCCCGTTGTCGCAAGAAATCTCCTTCGGTATTCAGAACCAGCAAATTATATTTTTCCATAGAAACTTGACCACTTATGCTCAACGATCTTCTGGTAAGGACCTTCTTCAACCCATTTAGTGAAGTAATCAGTTAGAATTAAAAGAAATCTTATCTTCCCGGGAGTCGGTGGCAACAACCCAATTATATCCATCCCATATTTCATGAATGGCTATGGGGATAGTACTGAATGTAGCAGCTCTGCCGGTTGGTGTACCAACGGTGCATGACGCTGGAACTTGTCACAATTCTGAATGAATGCCTCCGCGTTTTGTTCCATCAGATGCCAATAGTATCATACTCTAACTAATTTTAGTACCAACGAATCTGCACCGGAATGATTTCCAAAAATTCCTTCTTGAACCTCTCTCATGACATAGTTTGCCTCCGAGGCTCCCAAACATCGGGCCAACGGGGCTTGGAATGACCTTTTATATAACTGCCCTCCCGAGAAGCTGTAACGAGCTACTTTGGTGTGGAGTGCCCGGGATGCCTTCGGGTCTTCGGGCGGCTTGTCGTGCTCAAGGTAATCGATGATCTCATTCCTCTAGTCCCAGACTAAGGTTGTTATGTTTACTTCATAATAACCGTCCACATCCAGTACGTAGTGCATGAGCTGTATGACTATACCGGAGTCCAATCCCTTTATTTTGGTGGAGGATCTTAAATTGGCCAATGCATCTGCTTCTGCGTTTTCTTCTCTCGATATGTGAGTGATCGACCATTCCCTGAACTGTGCGAGCAAAGTTTGAACTTTAATCACATATTGCTGCATGCGCTCCTCCTTGGTGTTAAAGATTCCATATACTTGATTTAATACTAGTTGCGAATCACATTTGATTTCAATAACCTCGGAGTCCAGCCCCCGGGCCAGTTCAAGTCCTGCAATCAAAGCTTCATAATCAGCTTCATTATTAGTCAAAGGAACAGTTTTTATGGGATTCCTCAGGATCTATCTCGAGGCCGAGATTAAGACCACTCCGAGCCCAGACCCTTTCACGTCGGAAGCTCCGTCTGTAAACAAGGTCCAAACTTCTGATATCGTTTCCGACACCATCACCACTTCTTTTTGGCCAAAGAAAGTAGCCCAGGACTGAAATCGGCCACGAAGTCAGCCAAAACTTGTGATTTGATCGCAGTCCTGGCTTATATTCAATATCAAATTCACTGATTTCAACTGCCCATTTGGCCAGCCTACCTGACAACTCAGGTTTTTGAAGGACATTCCGTAAGGGAAAGGTTGTCACGACAGCTATAAGGTGGCATTGAAAATAATTCCTAAGCTTTCAAAAGACAACTACAAGAGCTAAGACCAATTTTTCGAGGTGCGGATAACGAGTTTTCGCTCCCATCAAAACTTTGCTAACATAATAGATAGGAGATTGCGTACCTTCGGCCTCCCAGACTAGAACGGAACGTACCGCTACCTCCGAGACCACCAAGTATATTAACAATTGTTAGGCTTCCTCCGGTTTTGATAGTAACAGAGGGCTCGATAGATAATGTTTTAGGTCTTTTAGAGCCTGTTGGCATTCTAGAGTCTATTTGAGGTTGTTCTTCTTATTTAGAAGTGAGAAGATGTGATGACATTTTTTCGAAGACCGGGAAATGAACCTGCTCAGAGCGGCTACTCTTTCGGTTAGCCTTTGGACTTCTTTTATGCTTGTTAGCTAGTTAGGGATGTTCTTGATGGCTTTGATCTTATCAGTATTGACTTCGATCCCTCTTTGTGACACCAGGAAACCCAAGAATTTACCGGAGCTAACTCCGAGCACACATTGTTTGGGGTTGAGCTTCATGTTGTGCTTCCTTAGGATGTCGAATATTTCCTAGAGGTGTTTTAAATGGTCACCTCATTCAAAGACTTGACTAGCATATCATCTATGTACACTTCAATTGTTTTACATGTTTGTTTTTCGAACATCTTGTTCACGAACCTCTTATAAGTGGATCCGGGCGTTTTTGAGCTTGAAGGGCATAACATTATAATAATATGTGTCGAAGTTTGTTATGAACTAAGTTTTTTCCTGATCCTCCGGATTCATCTTAATTTGATTGTACCCGGAATAGGCATCAAGGAAACTCATTAACTCGTGCCCGGGCATAGAGTTGATCATTTGATCGATGTTTGGTAGTGAGAACGAGTGTTTCGGGCACGCCTTATTCAAGTCCTTATAATCTATGCACATTCATAATTTATTATTATTTTTCAGAACAACTACAATTAGCTAGCCAGTCGGAATATTTTACCTCCAGGATTGAACCGATGTCAAGTAATCGAGTTACCTCTTCTTTGACAAACATGTTTCTGACCTCAGCTATCGGGCACTTTTTTTGCCTTACCGGTGGGATTAAAGCTGGAAAGTGGGTCGGTCCAGGCCCGGGACCGGCCCAGGACTGCGGGCCAAACAGGTTAAACGGGCTAAACGGGTCAGGACCGTTAAGCTCGATTTTTGTGGGCATGGGCCGGTCCTATGATTTGGGCCTACCAGGCCCGGGACCATTTGGCCTGCCAAGGACCGGGACCGGACCGGTGCCTTAACAGGCCAAACGGTCCCAATGGCTATATTTAAAAAAAAAAATTAAAAAAAACAATATAACCGTTGGCTATTTATAAAATAGCCATTTAACCCCCCAAACTTTTTATAATTATATTTTTTCCCCTATTTTCAACTATAAATACCCACTCATTCTTTCATTTTTCTTACAAAAAAATCAATCTATCATAATCTCTCTCTAATTTTCTTATAATTGCTACTATTGCTTACTTTATTGTTACTAAGTGTATAATATATAAGCTATATTCGATATATATATATATATATATATATATACTATACTATACTATATGTACATCTTATATAGCTTATATACTATACACTTAGTATATATATACTTTTTAGTAGTAACATGAAAGGACCAAAGTATGGTACTTTTTAGCTGGTATAAATATGGAATGATAGAAGATCAAGTTTTAGCTCAACTCAGATTACAGTTTCAACTCATTTTCCACTCTTAGATATATTATCCTCTTTATCGGCTAGCTACATTAGTAGCATAGCTAAATATAATGTCTCTTAAAATCACAGCAGAGAATTTGGCAGTTGGTGAATATTTAATATTAAATATGAAAATATAAAAGTTATATTCGATATTAAATATTGAATATTAAAATTTAGGATGTTAAATAAAATTTAGGTCACAATTCTATAATAAAATTTACAAAGCATTGAATTAGATATTTTTTTTAACATCCTTTTGTCTCTTATATCTATTTAATTTTTTTTTTAAATCTGTTGGGCCCGCTTAGCTCATTTAGCCCGCGGGCCGGGACCGTTTAGCCCGGGACCAAACTGTCCCGGTCCCGGTCTCGGGCCGGTCCCTACAAAAAGATCGTTTAGCCCGCGATTGTTTGGCCCGTTTAATTTGGGACTGGAACTGGGACCGGGACCGTTTGGACCGGCCCACTTAGCCCGTTTAGGCTCGGGACCGGCCCACTTGCCACCCTTAGGTGGGATACTTGGGTCCAGGTTTAGCTTGTGCATGCCCACCTCTACCAGGATACCTGTCATATCCGCGTGCGACCATGCGAAACAATCAACGTTAGTTTTAAGAAAATTAATAAATCCTGACCTGAGTTCGGGGTTGAGGTCTGTCCCCTAGTGGATTTTCTCTCCAGGAATATTTCGAACCAAGACACTAGTTTGAGTTCTTTTGTCATGGACTTGGTAGCGTCTGTTTCTTTCGGTACTTGAAAATATCTTGGTAGCTGGTAGGATTCTGACGATTCCCCCCTTTGTCATCTTCACTCGGTTCAGGAGTAGTTATCGGTTCCTGTAATTGTTATGCGTTGAATTCCTTACCTTTGCTTCTGGAAAAAGATACCGCATGTATTTTCCTTGCTGCCGATTGATCCCCTCTTATTTGCTTGATTCCCTCTGGAGTCGGGAATTTCAGTATTTAGTGATATGTTGATGGCGCAGCTTTCATATCATGAAACAGTGGTCGACCGAGAATTATGTTGTAGCCAATGTCGCCGTCCACCACTTCAAATAGGGTGGCCTTCGTGACCCCTTCGGCATTCGTAGGCAGCAAGTAGGGCTGCTTATCGGGCGGATCGGGAAGATATTTATCTTAACGGTTGGCTTATCGGTTATCGAGTTGTAAATGTACTAATCCTCTAGCCAACCAATAAGATATCGGGTGGATTGGTATTGATTTAGCAATTATCAGACGGTTTATCGGCTAAATCAAATAGACAATGAATTAAATACCACTTGACACTTCAGCAGTTTAATATAGTAACTGAGCGCCACCCAAAAAATCAGAGAGGCTACTCTCAAAGGTTTTTGATTTATCTGAGTTTGGCTTTGATTATTCAAAGTGTGATTTGTGGTCTTCTCCAATTCAAAGAAGTCATGTGCTGTTGAACTCACCAACTGCCCAAATTCTTTCACGCAGAGAAATGGTTGTTAAGTTAAATAAACTAATAAAGTCATGAAAGACAGTAAAGAAGAAGGCTTTACTTCAATATATGAATTTTCTTTCCCTTCTCTACTTTATGGGATTATTTTGATCTTTTGGGAAATAAAACTTTCATGTGCATATACTTATTTACATTTATATTTAAAAATATAAATATAATAATTATTAACGGGTTATAGTTTATCCGATCTGCCCCTAAATCGATAAGCCATTAATTATAAAATTTTAATCCGTTCACCAACCGTTAATCCGATAACCCGTTACTAATAAGCCAATAAGTTATTTTTACGGTTCGGTTATCGATTGCGGTTCGGTTTTGAACAGCCCTAGCAGCAAGATCTCCTCCCACGTCGTCACACTTGCTAAGTTGAACTTGACGAGGAGTTTTGTTGCCGGAATGATGCTTCCAGTTAACTTGGCTTGTTCCAGCACTCTCCATTGGATGATGTTGGCTTAACTTCCTGGGTCAACCAAAATACGTTTAATTTTGAAATGTAAAACGTTAAGAGAAATTACTAGGGCATCGTTGTGCGGCATGAAGAAGTCCATCAGTGTCTTCTTTTGTGAAGGTGATGTCGTCTTCGGAGACTTCCCCGAGTCTCTTGCTATGAGTCAGTGACACCTTTGTCTTTTTCGCCACCGAGGTTACATCGTTGATCTCGTTCCCCACGAAAATCATGTTGATAGTTAGTCGAGGGGGGTCTTTCCCTATATTCGATGGCTCTACATTGTCTCGGCTACGGCCGTAATTATTCTTAGCCCAGTCGCTTAAGAATTCCCTGAGATGGACATTCTTTAATAGTGTTTCCACCTCCTTGAGCAGATGACTTCAGTCCCCAGTTTGGTGACCATTAGTCCCATGATATTTGCACCATAAATTATGATCCCTCTGGCTGGGATCGGATCTCATTGGCCTCGGGAATTGCACTTCCTTGATGTTTCTCATCGCTGATACCAGCTCCACTACGCTGACATTAAAATTATATTCAGACATCCTGAGATAAGTGGAATCCCGAGAACTTGATACCTCTTTGTCCTGCAACGACTTGTTATTCCCGCCACGATCAACCCTTCTATCGGGGGCGAACCTATCCACTGACCGGAATCCCTTGTTGTTGCGTCCTTCAACCCTCTTGTAGGGCAAACAATGACCCTTAGAAGACCGTCGATTTGCATCAAAATCATCTTTTGATTTATCCCTGTTCTTTTCACAATCCCGACCTTCGGTTGATGCCGGGGACCCGAGTTGATCATCTTCTATCCTTATCTTTGATTCATAGCGGTTATGGACATCTACCCATGTGGTCGCTTGGAACTCAAGCAAACTTTCTTTCAACTTCCAGGAAGCGTCGGAGCTCCTCGGGTTCAACCCTTTAGTAAATGCCTCAACTGCCCATTTATCTGGCATGACCGGTAATATAGAATCCTCTCTTTATGGAACCTGATCACGAACTCGCAAAGCAATTCGGACTCTCCTTGCTGTTACACCCCATGTTTTTGTATGTGAGAGTATATCATAAGTCAATTGATATAAGCTCATAAATGAGATGGTCTTTGTAAGTACATAAAGTAAGTTAATTATGTTACTTTGGAGGTTACAAATATTTAAGATCATGGATAACAAGTACCAAGAGGGTTGGAAAGCTTAGATGCTAAACGAATTGAAGAAAATAAGTTTCGTCGAAAGTCGACAAGTGTGGAATGTTATAACATATACTTTTGCGGTGAGACTATGGTTCTTAATATGATAAGGAGGTTATTTTAGTCGTATGATAGTCGCGTGTTACGTTTTAAAGTCAAGCGGGTTGTGAAACAAAAGTTGGCAAATGTCATCACAAGTTACATTCATAATGTGCTGAATATTAGGTCAATTTTAGTAGAGGTTTTCTCCTAATATACTTTGAATTACAGGATGATCTGCATACCAAATTGAATATCTATGAGTCTAGGTTCTAACGCATTAAACTGTTTGTCGATACGACATAAGAATAGAGAGATATTTGCAGTTTTGCGAGACTGCATAGGTGTGTCCCTGAAGCTTTTTGAGCAATACATTTCAGGTGATATATGAGGTCTTTTTGTGTCATATTATATACCAAATTGAAGGTATTGGAATGTAGTTTCCAACTCTCTTAACCATTCATTCATACAATATCCGGATAAAAAGATATAAGCGTCGGAAGATGGGCCAATGATAGGGTGCCCAGGTAGCACCTCTTTGACTTTTCAAAAGTTGATATATATAGGTTTAAAATCGTCTTTATCTTAATTTATCATAGAAAACGACTAGATAACCCCCATAAACTTACCCTTTAAGCTATCTTCTAGGGTTTCAAAGAAGATTAACATCCCGGGTACGAAATCAAAAAGCGATAACATTAGAACAATCCCTACGACGTAAGTATCGCTATATCGCCTCTCATTTTCTTTGTAGTTTGAGTTTTGTAAGGTACTTCATAGTTAATAAAACGTCTACTTTCCGTATTTAAGCTTTCAAATACCAAGGAAGTTTGATAAATTCGTTTCCTAATATTTAGAACTCACGGGACGGTGATCGAAAGCCGTGAGTTCAATTGATTTCACTTTTAGCGGACTGTTTTCTAGTCCACTCGCGTTGGCCTATTGTGCTACTGATTTATGGAGTTTGGAAGGATGAAGGGAATGGAAAAATGTCACATGTGGTAGGGTAGTAGGCTGGTCACTCATCGTTGCAATTTCAGTCTAATTGATAACTTGTTGATTGGGTGTGTTATGGTATATTTGGGATTTTTGTTGTATTGAAGGTCCCGAATTGTAGTTGGATTGTTTTTGAGTTGCTGATTGTATTGTGTTTGTATCTCGCCTATAGTAGTCTTGAGTGAGCAGTAAAATCAGGGGAAATGCTGCCCGTTTTTAGAATCGAGTTATCGTTTGAGATACGTAATATACTAGCGCCATCTAAGTTATACATGTATTTTTTTGTTATAAGCTTGTTGTTGCATTGCATTGACGACTTGAGGTATGTTAAGGCTATCCCTTATTTTCTTTTTGCATGATCCATATGATACAACGAAATGAGCAAACACACAACTTTCACAAATGACTCTATTCTTAGAAGTACTAGGGGTGCCTATGTTATTGATTCCCCATGTGTCCTGTTATTATATCGTCTCTATTCATGTGTCTCAGAAAATATGTAGGTTGATAAAGTTTATTTCATGATATTAACCGAAGGCATATTGATCTCATGACATTTCGAGAGATCTTATTGACTTACTTCATTATGCATTGCATTCATTTATACATGTATATTGACCCATGACTAGATGGAGTTATATACACGTATAGTATATATATATGGGGTATGAGAAAGGTTATGGCATTATATACGCACCACCACCTGATCAACTGGTATACGTTGATGATTTCGCCCACAGAGGTCGAGATGATATGATGGGATGTCATTAGAGGCTTGATGATGTTACGTACGCATATACCTATGCATGATATGACATTTATATGCATATTCATGACATTATAAATGTTTCATGATTCACAGAGCTATTCAGACTTACAGGTTGAGTTCTTTACTCCATGTTTCTTTCGTGTCTTTATATACTGCTTTCATGCCTTACACACTCAGTACTTTATGTGTATTGACGTCCTTTTTGCCTGGGGACGCTGCGTTTCATTCCCGCAAGTCCCGATAGATAAGTTGAGAGTCCTCCTAGTAGGCTATCAGCTCAGCGGAGGGTGTTAGGGCACTCCACTTGCTCCGGAGTTGCCTATTTGGTCAGTATAATTTGGAGATCTATTAATTGGTATGGCGGGGCCATGTCCCGACCTTTATGACGTTTATGTACTTTTAGAGACTTGTAGACAGATGACATGTATATGGATACTTGTATGACCTTGTCGGCCTATGTTTTGAGTGTACAAATGATCATGTCGGCCTTATAGGCCCGTATGTCACATGTATAAGTTTCTATATCATGTTGGGTCGTCCTATGTCTAATATTCCCTTATGTTTTATTTTGATTATCTCATGAAGGCCCTTTTGGCCCACTTACCCATGACGGTATGATAAGAAAGACATGTTACGTTGGTACTCGGTTGTGTTAGGCACCGGGTGCCCGTCGCGGCCCTGCGTTTTGGGTCGTGACACTTGCGATATTCTGAATATGTCCGCCTTCCGGGCCTGGACCTTCCTGGCCCCGGCATAGGCCTTGATGAAAGAATCTGCGAGCATTTCAAAGGAATCCATCGAGTGTTCGGGTAGGAGTGAATACCATGTCAAGGCCCCCTCATGAGGGTTTCTCCGAATTTCTTCAACAGGACAGACTCAATTTCATGTTGAGCTAAGTCATTTTCTTTCACCGTCGTTGTATAAGTTGTGATGTGCTCCTGAGGGTCTGATGTCCCATCATACTTCGGTATGTCCAGCATCTTGAACTGCTTCGGAATCAACTCTGGTATTGCACTTGGTTTGAACGACAGTTGGGTGTACTTCGTCGAGTCCGGTCCCTTCAACACTGGTGGTGTGCCCGGAATTTTGTCCATTCGAGCATAGAACTCTTTTGCGTTCTGATGTATTCGCTCGTTCATTTCCCTCATGAATATCATGAGTTCGGTCTTGAAAGGATCTTTGTCGTTGTCGTTACCGGATCCATTGCCGATCCTCCCGGTTCTGTTGAATCCAACTTCTCCCCTCGGGGTGTTGTTATCAACCCTTTGAGCTATTTAATTTTTGGGAGCGCCAGTAGGAACAGGGCCTCTTCCATTTGCATTGTTGGAGGCACTTGACAATGCTTTCTTCAGTTCCATCATGGCCTGGTCTTGCCTTGAGAGATGGTCCATGATGGCCTTTTGCTGCTCCCTCAAGATACTTACTGTCTCTGCAACATACTCGTCTTCAGTGTCATCAGGAGTTGTCTCCCGCACATGTCGGGGATAACGCCCACCATAGACTGGAGTTGCTACGTCCTCCTCGTTGCGGGTGTCACTAATCGAATCCTCATGTTGAGGCAGATTCTCTTGCGCCTCAACGTTGTGTGTGATGTTGACATCATTAACTGCCATTTTTTTAATTTTTGCTATGAAATAAAGAATCAAACACGTTAGTAATAGATGCAAGGATCAACTCAGTTACGCAGCTGTCTAAGCCCTATGGTGGGCGCCAAACTGATTACCCGTAAAATGGTATAGTTAAATTTATAGCATTGTTTATAGACAAGCGAATCGATTTGATCCCAAAAATAATAAATGAATTAAATAAAATGCAAGTCTTAGCGTTGAAATCGAGATAAATAGCAGATAGCTTGGTTACTGAAGCAAGGCTTCCGAGGGCAGGAATAAGAATAACGTTAGACAAAAAATAAAGTATTATTTAGCTTGGGAATAGTGTGTAGCCTAAGTTTGTCAGAATTTGCGTGTCTTACAATGGTTGTTGAAGCCACTATTTATAGCCATACCTAGGGAACAAGGTCCTAGGATCAAGCCCCTCTTAAATGACAATAATGGGGGCCATTGATGAATATGTAACGGCAGGTCATGAATGCCAAAATTCTCTGTAACAACTACATATTTAATTTTGAGGAATATTCTTTATTGAATGTCATCTGTGACGAGTATTCGTTTGCTCCCATTGATAATGTTCCTTTCGGGATCTACCCGGTGCCAATGAAGTTGTTGTCCTCGGTCTTGGTTTCTATTCGCTTCATCTTCCATCAGCCCCCGGTTCCACGCGTCACTCTGTCATTCGAGCATTTAATATGAACCGACTTTATCCTATACAACCCTGCTATCGCGTTCGTGACGAATAAAGGTCCACCAGTTCGTGTATGGGAAATCACATTCGCGAATGCTAGATCCCCCAACGCGTTCGTTTATGGGAAATCACATTCGCGAATGCCAGATCCCCCTAGGCCATTGCGTTCACGTGTAAAAGTACCCCAACCCAAATAAGCCTTCACGAACGTGAGATAAGCTCCGTGTTCGCAATGCACATCACACCAGCTGCAGATTAGCTGCTGCAACTTGTACGAGAATGGTCGGAAACCAATCTCAAACTCACCCTCCCCCCCCCCCGGGCCCCATTCCGAATAACCACACTAGTACAAACTCGCTTGTAAGCTCAAAATATCAAAATAGCACTGACAATTAAGAATCAAGCATCAAAGCTCAGATTTTAATGTTCATAAACTCATTTTTTCAACTTTTCGCAATAAGCACCGAGACGGTCTTGGGTCGCCCGGGACCCCTACCAAATGTGCTTGTAAGTCCAAAATCATTATACGATCCTACCAGAATCGTCAAAACACTGATCGAGGGTCGTTTACCAACAATGTTGACTGAGGTCAACTCCAAAATTATCCGATCGTTTACAAAAATGTTATCTGGCTGTAGCTTATCCATTTTGAAAATTTATTTTTATTATGTTAGATAAATAATATTTTGTTATTACATGAATATTCTATACACTTTTAATTGATAAACGTTCAATACACGCACAAAGCGCGTATACTAAAACTAGTTTTCTAAAATTATAATATCATAATTTTTCCAGTTAAGTGGTTTTATCTATATTAAATGTTGACATATCTTATTCTTGATTATGCTTTTAAAGGGTAACTGTATTTTTGGTCAGAAATGGGTAATTGAATGGTCATTTTGTAAATACAATTTCTATTTTACTCTCTACAACATTCATTTTTTAGGTGTAAACTTTTCATATCGTGATTTTTTTTCTTTTCATTTTTAATCGTATTGGATTTGACTATGTGACTAATCAATTTTTATTTATGAAGAACAAGATAAATAATAGTAATCAAACATATTAGATAGTAATTTTGAATAATGAAAGAGCGTCAAATGTAAACATGATAACAGTTTTAAAATGAAAAATAAGTTGCCCCGTATAAGTAATTTTATTTTATTAATGGCAATCAAGCTTAATATATCTACAAAAATTTAAAATAAATAGGGGAAACTCAAATCCTCCATTATAGAGCCATGCATTATATATTTGCGAATCTGAATCAGTTGTATTTTTTGGAATATCTGAAAAGACCAATTAGGAATGAATAAATTAATTAGAGCATGTGATCTTGATCTTTAGACTGTGCTCCAAGATTCACTAATCATCAAACTACTGGAACATTAGGTAAGGCCAAATGATAGCAAAAAGAAGATTGGGAAATGCAACTAGAATAATCTTATTTATTGGCAGAGGTACCTTTAAACATTTAATAACACTTTAATATGCATTATGAGAAAGCTAGTGTTCACATGAGTACAAGTGCTTCCATAGGTATCCTAAGTTGCTTTTAATAGGCAGCACAAACTTCACAGTTGACAGCAGTGGACCACAACAAAGAAATGAAGTGTGGCTCCCAGTTTTCTCTAAATTTTACTACCTAGCTAATTTTTTAGGGTAAGCACAAATCCATAAGGATCAAAAAAATATTTTTTTTTTATTTCTTATCTGGTACTCCCTCCGTTCACTTTTACTTGACACGTTTTGATTTTCACGCCCCTTAAAAATAATAAATGAAGTGTATAATTTATCATGATACTCATATTAATTGATGCATATTTTATTGAATTTGAAAAAATAATTTGAAATGAATAATAAATATTGTAGGTATAACCGGAGGAGTATTTGATACTCGCAGTGAGTATCTCATTAATCTAGATTCGCACCCTTAAAAGGAACGCGCTTACTATCGGGGCTTGAACCCTAGATTCTAATTAAAAATAGAGGGATTATATCCATCCCACCAAAGACATATCTAGAGGAGAATCAATTGAACTCATAACTTTCGCTCATACCCGGTAAATTTGCCCAAAAACATCACTAAATATGTACAAATAATAAATTGTGATCCCATTAAATTAGATGCGATGGGGTACAATTAGAGGCGGGCCCAAAATTTCAAACTTATGAGTTCGAAATTCTAATCGTTTTAAGTTGCTGGGTTTTAAACTACTCCCTCCGTTCACTTTTGCTTGTCTAAATAGTTTTGGAAAATAATTTAAAATGAGTAATTAAAAATAAATTATTTTTCTCTTGATATGCGAAAGTGGACAGGTAAAATTGAAAATATATTTTTAGAATAGTGGACAAGTAAAAGTGAATGGAGAGAGTAATAATTTACACATAATTAATGAACTTTTTAAGACAAATACGGTGTTCGAACCAAAGCTACTTGGTTCGACCGAACTCGCTCCCAACACTCTACCTCCACCCCTGAGTACAATTGCGATTCTGAACCCATAGAATTTAAAACCTGGATAAAAAAACTTTAATAGTAGATCCCACCACAACCTTTAATAGTAAATCAAAAAACTTTTAACACTATTCAACAAATTAGACATTTAGAAGAATCAATAGATATCAACTCATGCTTGAATTTCAAATGCTGAACACTTGATAGATCCCATGGATATGTCAATCTCTATCAAATTGTCTTCCTCATTCATGTCACTGATATCTCCTGTGTAATCCACTAGGCTATGCTGCAGAAAGATGGATTCTTGGGCTAAATCTGCAAATACATTTTGGTGCTGCTTACTAGATAATTTAGGATACTTTTCAGAGTAAAAAAAATGGCTACTTGGAAGGGCTATTTCAATTAGGCTCTCCTCATCAGAAATTGAACAATCAGAGCAATGTGGGCTCTGTCCTTTTTCACCTGAGAATGGCCACTGAATATTAGAATCTTCACTTGAAGATGTATTTCCATCAAGCCTCTCACTCTCACAATATAAGACATGATTTTGAGACACCCCATGATCCTGTATTTCCTTCTTGTGGTTAACAATCGCATTTCCAAGTTGATATTCTGCTATATGTTCTTGAACCTGTCTCAAATTTCCTTTTTGAGGCTGTGGTTCTGATACATTTTGCTTAACCTGGTTGCTGAGGCTGAGCCCTGCTTCTTCTGTTTTGACTGACTTCTTCGAGATACTAGACTTTTGTTTTGAGTATGTAAAAGTTATGATAGATATGACCAAAACACAAAATGTGATGGAAATAGAAAGAAAACTGTAACCTGAAAGACTGGCAATAAACAAGTATGGTGGAACAAGAACAGCAATCCATGGCACTGAATTTCTAAGGAGATACTTAGTAGAGGACATTTGGTCTGATGAATTTCGATATTTTGCAAAGACAAAAAGGGGTAAGGAAAAGCAAAAGATAAAGAGGAAAGTTCTATACAATCAGATGGCTCCTTTGAAAGTTTGTTGGAGAGTACAAAAAGAAAAGATGAGAGCTTTTTCTCTTACTTCATGAAGGAATTGTGAGGTTGATGAATGAGATGGAGTTTTCTTGTGAAAACAAAGAGGAAGCGCCCGAGTTTGAGTCTAATTAAGCCGAGTAAGTAAATAGAAATTTGAGGGAAAATGGTAGTAAGTGAATAAGTAATTGCCAAAGACAAGATCAAATAGAAGGCAACAGAAAAAAAAATAAAAAAATAAGGATTTGACAATTCTAAGTTGCAATGTGGAATTAAATTCCTTCATGGACACTTCTCTAAACAATTCCTAGAGAAGTAAGCAATTACTCTGCAAGTGATTATCTTGAAAACCTAAGAACCCCAGGTTCCCTCCTCCTCTACTCTATTAACACTTGGAAATTTGAAGAGCAATGTTGTGCATACCTCTGACCTCACCACATGGGAGTTTCCCTTCAATTTCCATGAAAAAATAGCCACAAACAACAAAAGGGAATAGTAATAATAGGAATAAAGATTGTTATTTTATTTTATGTTCAATACATTGCAACTTCAAGAAAACTTTTACCACAACAGTTCCTCAGAACTTCAACAAGACTCAGATGGATGAGCCCCAACAAAATATTCATTTTGCTCTCAATTTATAGTTGAACTTGCCTGGGATATTTACTTGAACCAAAAAGCAGCAATCCTTCATAGAAAGAGCTTACATTCACTGAGTTTAAGCAAGACTAGCACTTGCAGCTGCATGAGACTCCTAAGCTGAAGAGAAAAGAGCAGACAAATATTTGTTAAAATTTCAGGAAGTTTTGCTATGGCATGGACTAGTCGGAAAGCCAAATTAAATGTTAATAAACTGTATTCGAAAATAATTTCTGCAAAAATAAAACAAAACAGAAGCAGAAACAAAATAAATAAATGTTCCGAGCACAACAGAAAACTGTGTTTCCTTAAGGAATTTAATCTCCTCACTGTTGCCCATGGTTATTGGATTAATCCCTCACGGGATATACCAAAACAACTATTCTATAATACTGGCAATGGTATTTACAGAACTTCGGCGAACTCAACAAACGACAATAAATTACACTTATGCTTATGTTTTGCTTTGAAAAACAGTGCAGAAATGCAAAAGAGAAATGGGAGAGTATGCAGATTTTCGGTGGTGAAAAATGAGGCTACTCCTCTGTATTTATAGCCAATGATTTAGGTTTCAACGGGTGCCATGATACATATTCGTTTGAAATGGTGTATGTCCGCCAGAATTAAAATTTTAAAATTCCGCGAAAAAAATATTAGAAAAAAATTTATATAACGGAAAACGGGAATCATATCAATTGGCCGAAGCCGAACGACGACGACAGCTCGAGACACCATTTTTTTTTAACTCTTTAAGAGCTAGAAGATGTGCTTTTTTATATAAGCACAAAAATTTTCTTTCCATTTTCCGGTGAGGGATAAAATACATTAGTAAAGGAAACAATTTTAACCTTTTCGTTTCCCTTTAAATCTTTTCCCTCCATTTCCGATTCACACATTTTATCTAATTAGATTAAAAAAACCCAATAATAAATGCTGAACTTGTTCAGTAATATAACTCCATAAAGATGGCAAATGAACAAAGATGATATAAGAATACTTGTGCACCAGCCTTTTTGTTTTCTAACTAAAAGGAAAGGTTAAAAGGAAAGGTCCTTTATCATTGTCTAGTTAGGTAAGGAAAGGCAGGGAAGAACATGACAGCAGATGATTTCAAAATCTTCCATATATACCTAGCTTTCTTTAGTGATTTCCTAATTCCAATTTGCCGTATGTTTTTCTATTGACTTTTTGCTTCTTTTTTTTTTTGATTGGGCTAAACTGGCAAAAAAAATCCTGACTTACCATGGTCTAATATTGTCACTTTCGGACACACTCACACGATTTTTTCGAATAGATTCACGCTATTAAAAGTATCTACAATTTATATATAATTTTTTTTTTCCAGCTAAAAATATGAGATTTTTGTTCACAAACCCTAAAAATATTTCCCTCGAACTAAGTTCCCATGATCCATCAATAAGCCTCCACAATAATTGGCCCATTACAAGCCCCTCTAAGCTAAATTCCACATGTTCCATCACCTCATAGGCTTACCCAGAAATTTATTGTGTGCCACTTAAATTATTCGAGTACATAATGGCCATATAAGCCCACATATGCTAGTTTCTTCTAGTATGCATCATGTGTCTCCAAGCTACCTTGGCCTGGTAAAGGTCGCAAACCGATCCCCACGTCATCACTCTACTGTTTTCATACTTGTTACGTCGAACTATTGGCTCTTAATAAAAAAATTGGATTAAACTCGCAAAATACTCTTAATCTGATGTGATATTGTTCAATTTCGATCCAGCCCGTATGATCTTTTCCAAAATATCTCGTATAATTAAGAATATACGTGAACTTTTGTCCGCACAGCCCAACACCTTTCCTTCTTTGTTTTAAGTTTTTTTGGATATATATATATATATATATATTCCCCCTCCCCCCCTTATACGCTTCAGGCGCAAAGCGAACGGGTTCACATAGTTTTGGAGGAAATTTCGAACTCCCGTCACCGGATGCAAACATTTTTCTTGGCTTTTCAACATATTTACCAAAGGATAACACATTTGGATGCATAGATTTTGTTTTTACCAATATGCTACGTACATTGGTCCAATGGATCATCCTTCTTGTTAAGACCAAAAAATCAGGTGTCATGCGTAAGCTAGCAAATCAAACCTTGAACGACGATAAATTATACAATAAAAGAGAAATATACCAAAAGAGACACAAACATTTAACGTGGTTCGATCAATTGACCTACGTCCACGGCAGAGATGAGCAATCCGCTATATTAAAGAGAGTACAATATATCGAGAGAACAACCTCACGAAGAGGCAAACACAAGTGACACACTAACACTTGTCCCGTAAAGTTCTTGCCCTAAACACGACTCGCAAACCCTATATGGCTACATTGTGAATGCTACAGAATGAGAAGGACAGATCTTCAATTTATAGAACTCCAAACCTTTTCCAACAAGAAAAGGGACTAGCCAAACATGGAAGAATTATAATTTTATTCTACAAAAAAAAAAAATCCAATTATGGTAAATATATTGTCCCTTCCTTCAAGAAATAGGAAAACCAAATACGGTAAGAAAATGAGTACAACCCCTAACACTTCTTTCCTAGTTTATTTTGAGGAAATAATTATATGTTCATGGAAGGCAAAGTCAACTCCAAATTAAAGTGAATAAACAATTAAGCGACAATAAAATCGGTTTCTACTTTCTTTTCACATTCATTCTTGAATTATTTATCTTTTGTGACTTATGAAATGCAATATCTATAAATATTATAATATATGGTTATGATCTCTTTATGTGAGTTCTAATGTGATTCTTCAATGTATGTGTATTTTTATCTATTCAATTATGTTACTTCTTTAAATCTTTTATTTTTGTTTTGCGCTATCACTACTTTTTTCATTGTATTTGAAAATTCAAACAACATAGAAATTTAAGAAATAAACAATTTAGGTTCTATTCTAATAAACCACAAAAATTAAGAAAATGTCTCTTTTAATTGACGATTATCAAAAAAATCAGAAAATGTTACAAAAAGTGAAAAACTTGGAAATATGTGTATTAGTATGTTATTTCTTCTCTGGTTCAAAACTACGAAAGTCAAAAATGATTTCTGAGTTGTGGCAACCGCAAAATTCCTTAAGAGGCTGCACAAAGATCAAGTGTTGTCACATAGTTTAAGGGAAATTTTTTTAACCTTCAATATCGATGCAATACACATTTTTAGTTTTGGCTACAAAAAGAATTTGCTGGCAGCCTCCACACTACGATGTATGATGTTTCGGATGAAGCTCTTTAAATTGTTGAAGGATGTTAAAGTAATTGTAGATACCATCTTAAAACTAATATCTTTCAACCGTTTTCTTCATTAATAGTGGGTCTATAGAAGTTAGAACAATTCTCTCTTTCAATGTTGGGTTTTAAAAACACAAACGTATACAGGATAATCTTGCAACAGATTCCTTTTGGGGTCAAAATTATCGCCTTCGAGAGACAGACTTGGAGGAATTTAAACACTTGAGAAACGTTGCTCATAGTAGAGAATAAATTAATTATACTAATCACGCGATTCATGCTCGAAGTTAAGATTTATTTTTCTACTCTACATGTGTGTAAATGGTTGAAACACCTAACTGAGTTTAATTTGGCTTATTGATATGTTTTAATTCATAATAATAATTTTATTATTCAATTAATATATTTGTCCAATTACTCATAAACTAAACAGACTATTTAATTATGAGCTAATGTTTTAACATGCTAAAATATAAAAACAATATAAAACAAAATTGCTAAGGTAAAATATTTATTGTGTAGTCTTAGTACATGGGGAATGGATCATTTTGTGTGACATGCTTAACAAAGAAAATTTTCTCCTTTAGTCAACATCATTTACATAGAGAGGATTTACTCGGTGACGAGTAACTTTTTGCTTAAGTTAATTAATACTTTGTTTGTACAATTTTTTGTTTACTTGGATTGAACTTTTTAATTTTGATGTTTGTTTGGACTGTACTTTTCTAGAAAACTTTACTCTTTTTCCTTATAGATTTAATATTGCACCCATCATGCCTTTTATATTTCTCTTCCTATCTTGCTTTTTTCCTCTTTCCATATATGTGTGTATATACTTAGTGTATTTGAAAGAAAATGTACTTAACAATTAACATGCTACTTAGAAATATGGAACCTTCAAAAGGCTTATGCAACTACACAAGGATGATTTATATAAGATTTGACAATTGTATCATACATGAAGAAAGTAGAACGGATCAATATGCTACCAAGTAGGTGTTTACCAAAAAAGTTCAATATTCTCCCCCTGAAAAAGAAGTCTTTCAAAATCAAAATAAGTAAAAAATATCAAATGCTTCTAAGAAACTTGTACTTTATATTCTTTCATGTATAGTTAATCAAACCTTCGATTTTAATAATATTGATATTATTTACATATGTGTGTACTACATGACTCGAAATATACGTGCAACGCATGTGCAAGATACTAGTATATACATACATACACACTTTCTCAACTTCAATTGTGAAAATCACACATAAAAGCGCTAGTGCTTTCTTAAATTAAATATCATCAATTTATTTTTTATGAAATTGGATCTATTGATGAAAAAAATCATATATATGTTTACCGGTAAATCGGTACAGTTAAATTTGTTCGTGGTTTCTAGACAAATGAGTCAATTTGATCCCAAAGATAATGAATTAATCTATTGATATGTAAGATACTCAGCTCAAAATGTAGATGAAATGATAGATTCAAAGAGTGCGGAAACAAGGTTTTCGGGCGCAATGATGATAAGATTAACAAGAGAGAGAAAAAGATATCATATTGCTATATAGAATGTATCGAATGTATTCCAGAAAAATCCCCGTTACAATGATGGCCGAGCCTATTATTTATAACTCAGTGAGCATAATGGCCGAGTCCACCACTAATGATAATTATTTGAGTGTGATAATGAAAACCTAACGGTAAACATAAATGCTCAAATCTCATTAATGAGCCATTACTCTTTAATGCTGTGAAATATTCTTCATTAAATGTTATCGGGCGCAACATGCTTAATGCCCTTACGAACTTGCCTTCTTCGGTGACACACGAGGTAGTTGTGCCCGATTTTTCATCCTTCCCGGTTTTGACTCCATGTGTCCCCTTCTCAGATGGCCACGTAACATACCATATCTTACCCAATACAGATAATCCCCCTGCTTTCCGGTAACATAACTTTGTGTTACCGAGAAGTTGGTGAGAATCCTCCTTTGGCGGGAAGTACTATAATTCCTTTTTTACGTCACTGACAGTTGATTAGACGTCTGCATCTCCACATTTAATGCCTAGAACACGCGTCCCCTTATGATTTAGCACGCCTTCTGCCGATTATCGAGGTAATTAGAGCCAAGTATTTTAGCCGCCCAAAAATTCACCTATACATATCAACTCCCTTCTCTTTTGAGTTTTACCAGTTGCTTGATCTTCAAACCTGCATTCTTACTCTTCATCTCTTCTTTACCCCTTCCCAAACTTAGAACTTCTTCTTCCCTTCTTGTAATGGCTTCTTCCTCTAAATGTTCTGGATCTTCGAAAAGTAAAAGCAAATACGAAGATTCTATTCCTCCAACACTGAGTTCCATAATCCCTAAAAGACTTAATGTTTCGAAGGATTTTTGACGAGAAATTCCCTATTGATAGCCCCCGTTCATAGGCGGTTAACAGGTACTCATCTTCCGTTCATCCTTCTAGTATTCCTACTTTGAAGGAAGACTGTTGCTGCCCCAATTTGGACATTATCGCTCCCGATCGATCGGAGCGAGTGACCCTTCCCAGAGAGGGTTTCACATATTTATATACGTATCTTTTTACCTTGGGTACGTTTTCTTTGATTAGGGAACTTGATTTCGTGATAGCGAAATTTTGTCTCCGCTATCAGGTATGTTTGGCACAGGTAAGCCCCTCTGTGTGGAGGACTATTTCCTACCTCCGGCGCTTGTATTCTGAAATCGGAGAAGAGCTGTCCTTGGCCCACATGATGAATTTGTATTCACCCAAGATCTTCCGTGGGGGGATGATAAATCTTTGCACGCGTGGTCATCATGCTTTGATATCAAGCATGGATGATGATAATGATCGAGGGTGGATGGAACGATTCATTGCAATTGCCTCCAGTGATATCATTCCAATAACGACCTCATCCTTTCCGGTTGCTTGGAACCATTCCCGTAAGTTCCTTTTAATACATTCTCCTCTTCAAAATGCTTTTTATGCCTGTATTAATCTCCTCAATTTTTGTATGTTATAGCGACCCGATGGGTCCCACCGGTGATAGAAGGCTTGGACCGGTGGGTTCAAAAGATCTTGGACATCACCACGTCCGAAATCCGCTAGTGGAAAGAGTTGTCCATTAAATACGGGTGGAAGGCCAAAAATCATAGTAACTATAATTTGCTCTGCTTCAGTTTTGGTATATGTGAAATTTGGCTGAATCCCCTAACTTGTTTGCCAAATTAGGTCTACCCCCGGGCTCGGTCGAGATCCCTGAAGAGGATGTTTTGGCCGACCCTACTGATGCGGTGAGGCTGCTCTAGGACGCGCTTGTACGAACTGGTGCCTCCTGTTCTGCACCGAGTTCTTGGTCAGAGAACAAACAGCCAAAAAAGGTGTTCCTCTGCGGCCGGGGAGAAGAATAAGAGGTCAAAGGTTGATGCCCCCGAATCATCTCTGGTAGTCACATTGGCCGGTCCTACCTCCGGGCTGGTCATAAATACTGTAGTGATTGATGATGAAGAAGCTAGTGATGAGGAAGCTTCTCTACATAGATGTAGTCACATCCGCCGAAGATGATGTCTCAGCACTTTGGGGAGAGTTTGATTTGGTGAAAAATTCTAATTCCCGTTCTCGGGCCCCAATTGTTGTACCTGGTACCGTGAGGCAGAGTACAAGGCCCTTGCCATCCTCGGTTGGTGAGCACCCAATAATCAACGCTTCCTTCGATGCATCTGTTTCTCGTTCTTCTTCTTTACCAGCTTTATCACCACCTTCTTCGCCATCAGTAGATGTTCCACCTTCATCCATGCTTCCCCAGCAACATCATCTCCAACTGCTACACCTGACCATGCTGAAAGCGTTCCTCTTCCCCAGTCCCCTGTTTATGGGAATTTGGGGCAAAATAATGCTGCCCCTTCTGAAGATCCTCAGAGGAAGAGGAATGTTACCCTTTCAGTCTCCACCGGGTGCAACCTTCTTTCCCGGCCGGTAGAGCTTGCAAATTATCTGAAGCCCTTGGCTTCAGAGATGGATTGGGAAAAGATTCAGACGCTCTCGGGAGAGTGTTTGTTGAACAATGCCATACACAATGCTGCTGCGGTATGCTTCTTTTTCCTTCTGCTATTTTACAGTTTCTTGAATGAGTGTTTTATAAGTTTTACCTCTTGTCTTGTAGGCAAATTTTCTTGCTTTCGAGGGCCTACAAAGGTTAATCCGCGAGAAGGAGGAACTTTCTTCTGAACGGGATCGGCTTTTGGTGAAGCGACCAGACTGTTCTTCGTCTCTCGGAACTGGAAACCAGGGCCACTGAGGCCATTGTTTTGGAGGCCCGCTTGCAGCAAAGTGAGAAGGAAGTAGAGATCCTTAGCCAGGAGATTGGGCCGCTGAGGACTAGCTTTGATTATGTTAAAGGTAAATGGGTTGAGATTCAGGATGCCATTCTTGCTGCTAATGACCGTGAGGTTGCTGCTGCTAAAAGGAAAACTAACTTAGAAGTAGCCTTGAATTCTAAGGTCAAAGAGCTTACTACTGCGGAGGCAAGATATGCTCGGTTGGAGAAGAAGAATAAGAAAACTATTGAGCATAACTAGCTCTATAGTTTAACTGTCCGAGATATCAATGTTAGCTTTTGAGCTGCTAGGTTCGCCCGGGACAATCTTTATACCGAGATCACCGAACTCAAAGAAGAACTCAAGCACCGAGAGGCTTCCTTATTGTTGAGCAAACTTACACCATGTACAGCATGAGGAGAAAAATCTTGGAAGATGCCAAAGCTGACGTTATTGATATTGACGCCGAGTTTCCAAGGCACGTGAGCTTGAGTTGGCTACAAAAAATGGACTCCCAGCGCGGTTTGACGCTCCAGGTTGTTCTGATTCTGGTTCCGAAATTTCAGATACTGAAGAGAAATCGGAAGGCGATGATGCCGAGAACCAAGCTGGGGAAGACGTTGAGCCATTGGTTGAACCGTCCACCACTCCTGGGGACATGGATACTTCTCTTCCTCCTGATTCGGGTGATGTTGTAGCTTAGCTTTTTCGTTCCTTGTTTTGTATTTATTTTGGCACATTCTTGTAAATGAAGACATATTTTTTCTCAAATATTTGATTGAGTCTTACTTTTGCTTGAATATTTGTGTATATTTTCCCATATGTGGTCTCGGATGCATTTTCTTCGATGCACTTCTGTCTTCGAAAATTATCACTTTTACATGAGGGTTTCAATAGGTATTTGTGCAGGTTTTGTTTCTGCGTCTTTTTAGTATGTGGCTTTGGGGGTATTTTTCACCAATAGAAATTTTAGTTCCGAGGATATATTCTTTCGGAACTAACCCTTTAACAGGAGGGGTTTTATAAGTGTTTGCGCAAGTTTGGTTTTTGCGTCTTTTTCATATGTGGCTTCGGGTGTATTTTTCTCCGATAGCATTTTTGGTTCCGGGGATATATT
Source organism: Nicotiana tabacum (assembly GCF_000715075.1). Lineage (NCBI taxonomy): Eukaryota > Viridiplantae > Streptophyta > Magnoliopsida > Solanales > Solanaceae > Nicotiana > Nicotiana tabacum. The sequence continues at coordinate 36,319,311 of NC_134092.1, read as the reverse complement.
CTTCCGGAACTTAACCCTTTAACAGGAGGGTTTTTATAAAAGAGGGCCCTGTTATATTTACGGTGCTCTTAAAGAGGACGTCTCCTGTTCATTACGATACTAACATTTGAAGTACTTGTTTAACTTTCAAATGACAAAATTAGCTCATCGTGTAGACAAGAAACAAGACAAAAGGAAAAGGATTTCATTTCATTCCTTTCGTTTTCATAGTTTACATAGGCATTTTGCTATGTAGGAAAGAAGCTTCCATGACTTGTGGCTATATTGTTTCTTCGGGGATGGCTGTGCAGTCCCCGGTCCTGATGATGCATGGCATTCAGTGTTTCCTTACCAGATTTTCGTTCCCGGTTGACGTGGCATTCCGTGTTTCCTTGTGGTATTTTCGTTCCTGGTTGACGTGGCATTCAGGGTTGCCTTGTAATCATATCTTTATTCCCCCAGTATTCTAATACGAAGAATGCGTGTTGGAACACTGGAAGTCTTGTATCTCCGAAGGTTGCACCGATGAATTTCTACGTAACCCTTAGCTCGGTAACATATTTTGATTTCCCCTTAGGAATTCATGCTGTCGAGCGAAATAGTACTTGACAATCCTCTAGTGCTTTGTGCTTGTGAACGATAGTGTAACCTTTGTTCTATAGCAAACTTAATTTCCTAGTGGGAATTTGCTAACGAAGTAAAGATTACCTTATCGCCCCCGAATGAAAACTTGTCATCAAAAGGTCTTATTACTGCTATTTTTGTAGTATGCTTGTGGTCACTGCCTCATTAAAAAAAACTTGCTGTTGTTTGTTAGCAGTAATATGTTTTACGATGAGCTACATTCCAGTTGTTGGGCAACTTGTCTCCGTTGTGGTTTCCTAACTCTTATTACCCTTTACCGGTGATAGATGAAACCCGGTAAGGTCCTTCCCATGTATAGGCTAACTTCCCCTACTTTGAAGTAACGAAGGTTGGTTCTTTGATTGTAATGCCGCTCTATCCTTTGCTTTTGAGCTGCCATTCTGACATGTGCCAGGTCGCTGCGTCCCTCGAGCAGTTCTAAGTTGATAAGCATTGCCTCTCTGTTTGATTCTTCATTTGCGTGGGAATACCTTAAAGTGGGCTCCCCCACTTCCACATGTATCAAAGTTTCTGCACCATAAACGAGGGAAAATGGAGTTTCTCTTGTGCTTGATTTGACAATTGATCGGTAGGCCCAAAGTAACCCCGGCAATTCCTCGGGCTAGCAGCCTTTTGCTGTTTCTAGCCTTTTCTTCAGATTTTGCACAATTGTTTTGTTTGTTGACTCTACTTGTCTATTTGAGCTCGGATGGTACGGTGACGAGGTAATCCTTTTTATCTTCAAATCTTCAAGGAATTTTGTGACTTTTGCACCGACAAACTGTGGCCTGTTGTCACATGCAATTTCCTTAGGTATTCCGAACTTGCATATTATATTCTCCCACAAGATGTTGACCACTTCGTGGTCTCCGATCTTTTGGTAAGGACCTGCTTCCACCCATTTGAAAAAATAGTCAGTCAAAATTAAAAGAAATCTTACCTTTCCCGGAGCTGGTGGTAGAGGTCCGACGATGTCCATCCCCCATTTCATGAATGGCCACGGGGATAGAATTGAATGTAATAGTTCTGTTGGTTGATGTACCAGAGGTGCGTGGCGTTGACACTTATCACATTTTTGTACAAACTCTTTGGCATCTAGATCCATACGGGGCCAATAATATCCTGCCCAGACTAATTTCAGTACCAAAGAATCTGCGCCGAGTGGTTGCCACATATTCCTTCATGGATCTCTTTCGTGATGTAGCTGGCTTCAGACACTCCTAAGCATCGGGCCAGCGGGCCTTGTAACGATTTTCTGTATAACTTCCCTTTCTCAAAGCTGTATCGCGCGGCTTTGGTACGCAACGCTCTCGATGCCTTGTGGTCTTTGGGTAGTTTCCCGCGTTCGAGATAATCGATTATCTCATTTCTCCTGTCCCAGACCAGGTTGGTCGAATTTACCTCATAGTAACTCTTCGTGTCTAAGGCTGAGTTCATCAGTTGAACTATTGCCCTCATTTCTTGTCCCTAAATTTCTGTTGATGAACCCAAATCTGCTAACCTCGGGATGTGGGTTATTGACCACTCCCGGAATCGTGACAACAAGGCCTGAACCTTTACTACGTACTATTGCATTCGCTCATCTTTGGTATCGAAAATTCCGTAGACCTGATTTACCACCAGTTGTGAGTCACATTTGATGTTGATTGCTTCAGAGTCGAGCCCCTGGGCCAATTCGTGCCCTACAATCAAAGATTCGCATTCCGCTTCATTGTTAGTTAAAGTAACCATCCTGATAGCTTGCCTTAAGGTTTCCCCCGAAGGCATGACCAAGACTATTCCGAGCCCGGATCTTTTCACATTTGAAGTTCCATCCGTAAATAAGGTCCAGACTCCCGATGTCATCTCTGACACCATATTGCATCTTTGGAGGCCAGGGGTATCAACCCTGGGCTGAAAATCGGCTACGAAGTCAGCCACGACCTGCGACTTAATTGCAGTCCATGGCTTATACTCTATATTAAACCCACTCATTTGGACGGCCCATTTGCCCAATCTACCTGAGAGCTCGGGTTTATGGAGGATATTCCTCAGAGGAAAAGTAGTCACAACCGCTATCGGGTGGCACTGGAAGTAGGACCTATGCTTCCGGGCGGCTACCACGAGGGCTAAGGCCAAATTTTTCAGATGTGGTTAGCGAGTTTCTGCTCCCGACAAAATTTTGCTAACGTAATATGTAGGGTATTGCGTACCTTTTTCCTCCCGGACTAAAACTGCGCTTACCACAACATCCGAGACCGCCAGGTAGACTAGCAATGTTTCTTCTTCTTTAGGTTTTAAGAGCAAATGAGGGCTTGTCAAGTATTTATTCATTTCTTTCAAGGCTTGTTGACACTCCGGCGTCCACTCAAAGTTATTCTTCTTCTTGAGCAGTGCGAAGAAGCGGTGACACTTTTTCGATAATCGGGAAATAAATTTGCTCATAGCCGCCAATCTGCATGTGAGTCTCTGTACTTCCTTTACGTTGAATAGTTGATTCGGGATATCCTCTATGGCCTTGATTTTGTCGGGATCCACCACGATTCCTCTTTGTGAGATTAGGAATCCCAAGAATTTACCTGAACCGAACCCTAACGCACACTTCTTGGGATTAAGCTTCATATTATGCTCCCTCAGTATGTCAAACATTTCTTGCAGGTGTCTCTGGTGGCTACATGCATCCAGATATTTAACGAGCATATCGTCTATATATACTTCCATAGTTTTTCCTATTTGTTTTTCGATCATCTTATTTACGAGCCATTGATAAGTGGCTCCAGCGTTGTTTAGTCTGAAGGGTTTTACGTTGTAACAATATGTACCAAAATTTGTAATAAATGAAGTCTTTTCCCAGTCTTCTGGGTTCATCTTAATCTGATTGTACCTGAAATAGGCATCGAGAAAACTCATTAACTCGTTCCCGGTTGTAGCGTTAATCATTTGATCGATATTTGGTAATGGGAACGAGTCCTTCGGGCATGCCTTATTAATATCTTTATAATCTACACACATGCGAATTTATTATATTTCGTAGGAACCACTACCACATTAGCTAGATAGTCTGAATATCTTACCTCTCGGATTGAACCAATCTTAAGTAGGCGAGTTACCTCTTCTCTGACGAATTTATTCCTTGCTTCTGCAATAAGGCCTTCTTTTGTCTTACCGGAGGTTTGCTCGGGTCCAAGCTTAACTTGTGTACAACTATTTCTGTCGGGATTCCTGTCATATCCTCGTGCCACCATACAAAACAATCGACATTAATTTTAAGGAGTTCAATAAAATCTGGCCTGAGCTCCGGGTGTAGTCATGTTCCCAAATGGAATTTCCTTTCTGGGAATGTTTTGAACAGTGCAACCTAATCTAACTCTTCTGCCGTGGATTTTGTTGCGTTCGTTTCTTCCGGTACCTGAAAATACCTTGATACATAATATTGCTCTGACTCTCCTGCTCCCAGGGAAACTTCTTCTGGTTTGGGGTCGAAAGTCGGTACTGGTAACTGCTATGCCGCAGGTCCTTTTTCCTTGCTATGGGAGACCGAGATTGCATTCATCACCCTTGCTGCTGGTTGATCACCTTTTATCTGCTTGACCCCTCCGGTGTTGGAAATTTTAGCAATTGGTGGTACGTTGAAGGCACAACTTTCATCTCATGTAGCCATGGCCTTCCCATGATGATATTATATCCCATGTCCCCATCTACTACATCGGAGAGAGTCGTCTTCGTTATGCCCTCGGCATCCGTAAGTAACAAAATCTCCCATCGGGTTGTCATGCATGCGAGGTTGAATCCAGCTAGTAGCTTTGTTGTGGGGACAATGTTCCCGGTGAGTTTAGCTTGATCTAGAACTCTACATTGTATGATATTGACAGAACTTCCTGGATCCACTAAAACACGCTTAATTTTGAAATTTAACACATTTAAATAGATTACCAGTGCGTCATTATGTGGCAGTAGCAATTCATCCGCGTCTTCATCCATGAAAGTGATATCGTCCTCCCAGAGCCTCTTATTGGGAACCGCGCCTCTTTGATATCTCTCATGGCCGACACTAACTCCACCATACTGATATTGAAGTTATATTCTGATAGTTTTGGATAGGAAGGACCTCGTGGCCCCGCGGTCTCTCTATCCTTCAGCGATTTGTTATTCCTCCTGCGATCAGTTCTCCTGTCACTGATAAACTTGTCTACCGATCGGAAAGCTTCTGCAGCAATCTTCCATCTGCTCGTAAGGTTGGAACCGCCCCTTGAACCTCGTCTATTCGAGTCGACATCATCTTTCATTTTTTCCTTGTTCTTCTCCCGGCCCTTTGCTGATGACGGGATGTCGAACCAATCGTCTTCGATATGTATATTTGACTCGTACCGTTTATGGACTCCCAAGTTGTTGCTTGAAACTCGAGTAGACTTTTCTTTTACTTTCGAGAAGCATCTGAGCTTCTCGGATTTAAGACCTTTGTGAATGCTTCAACTGCCCATTCATCCGGGACAACTAGTAATAACATCCTTTCCTTTTGAAACCGGCTGACGAATTTTCGTAATAATTCGGATTCTCCCTGCGCGATCCTGAATATGTCGGCCTTCCGGGCTTGTACCTTCCTGGTACCGGCATAGGCCCTGATGAATGAATCCGCGAGCATCTCGAAGGATTCTATGGAATGCTCGGGAAATAATGAGTACCATATCAAGGCTCTCCTCGTGAGAGTCTCGCCAAATATTTTCAATAGTACAGACTCGATTTCGTGAGGAACCAGATCATTTCCTTTTACTATTGTTATGTAGGTGATGATGTGCTCCTGTGGACCTGAGGTCCCGTCGTACTTTGTTAGTTCAGGCATTCTGAATCGTTTTGGTATCAGTTCCGGGGCTGCATTCGGCTTGTACGGTAATTGGATGTACCTCTTCGTGCTTGGGCCTTTCAACACTGGGGGAGCGCCCAGGATTTCGTCCATGCGGGTGTTTACTTCCTTCATGAAGCGCAAGAGTTCCTCCTTGAATGAATCATCATCATTGTTGAGGCCAGATCTGCTCCCCTAGTCCCGTCGGAGCCAGCTTCGCCCTTGGGAGTGTTGTTGTCGATTCTCTGCGTTGTTTGATTTGTAGGAACAACAGGAGGAACTGGATCTTGCCTGTTTTAACTCCGTCATAACCTGATCCTGCCGCATGAGGTGGCCTATAATGATTGCATGTTGTTCTTGCAAGATCCTTACCGCATCTGCCACGTGCCCTTGGTCAGCATCATCGGAGTCATCTCCCGTACCTGTCTCGGGTACATTCCGTCATATACCGGCGTGGCATCTTCCTCCTCATTGCGAGTGTCGCTGATTGAGTCCTCAAAATAGGGGATTTTCCCTTGAACCACAGGACCACGAGGGTTATTAACGGTATCGATTGCCATTTTTTGTGATCTTGCCAAGATAAGAATGATCAAAGCTTGTGAGTGAAAGAAGTAAGGATCAATTTAACCACACAATTGTCTAGGCCCCACGGTGGGCGTCAAACTGTTTACAAATAAATCAGTACAGCTAAATTTATTAGTGGTTTCTAGACAGATGAGTCAATTTGATCCCAAAGATAATGAATTAATCGATTGATATGTAAGATACTCAGCTCAAAATGTAGATGAAATGATAGATTCAAAGAGTTCGGGAACAAGGTTTTCGGGCATAATAATGATAAGATTAACAGGCGAGAGAGAAAAAAAGATATCAAATTGCTGTACAATATGTATCGAATGTATTCCAAAAAAAGCCCCCTTACGATTATGGTCGAGCCTATTATTTTTAGTTCTGTGGGCATAATGGTCGGGCCCACCACTAATGGCAATTATTGGAGTTTCAAAAATGTAATTGAAAAATACCATATTTTACCCGGCCGATGACATTTAATGAAGAATATTTCACAGCATTAAAGAGTAACGGCTCATTAATAAAATTTTACTCGATAATGGTCGGGCCCACCCCTTCTCAGACGGCTACGTAACATACCATATTTTACCCGATACAATATAATCCTCTCCTCGTAGGCTCATACTATAAGGGCATCAACCGTAGACCTCAAAATAAAGAGACTACCTATTCCTAGATGAATGGTTATCTTGCTTTTCTCTTTTCTGTGCTTTTAATATGTGGGATATAATTCGGAATTTAGTACTTCTCCAGCTACAAACAATGTGGCCACCCCGAGGTTTAAGTACCAAGTTGCGACGTAAAGTTGAGGAAAAAACAAAGAATTATTACTACAAGAACCTCATATTTCTAGTTGTTGGAATATATTGGTATTCTTTTTCTATATTTAGATACCGGAATTATCTTTTTCACCTATTATCATCATCGGCCAAAATGTTCCTTGTCCAGGAGGCATAGCGCTGTCTGGGACCAGCTCTTGGCCATATGGCGAACCTTGAAGAAAAATGGGTTTAACATTTGAATCCAAAATAAAATGTGTCCTTTTTCAAACACAAATAGAATAATCTAGAGGCATTATGCAACTTAGAGATGACCATATTTTTTGATAAATACTTATGATTTTTGAGGTTTATTTTGTTTGAACAAAACGAGGTCCATCTTATGCGAGACCACGATGGTCCCGGGTCTGGCGGGCCCAAATCATAGGACCGGCCCACAAGACCGACTCAGGCCCATTAAAATCGGGTCAAACGGTCCTGACCCGCGATCCCGAGCCTGAACCGGCCCACTTGCCACCCTTATGGGAATACAATGTCTATAACTCTTTTACTTTGGACTGGTTAAGTACCATTCCCACTAATTTTCACACTAATTTGTACTTCGGTACTACAAAGCAATAATAGAAAAATCATGATGGAAGTCCGTAAAGTTGCTATATTTACGAGATCTGATGAAGGGAAATTAGGGTTTGAACTTGTTCCTTTGAGAGATAAGGAGAACTTTTCAGATATTATTTCGATTAAAGTGAAGAATTTGTACAAAAGAATATGGGCCACCACTGTTTATTTAAACCGAGAAGTCCACTATTTTAATATCCTCCTACAACAAATAACCGGGTGAAATTAAAAAATAGCTAGATTTACAAGTGGTAATTGAAAAATAGTCACAGTTTTCGAAATTTAGCCACTTTTTATGTAAAGATAAATCTGAACGAAAATACTGTTCAAAATCCAGAAAATATTCCAGTATAATATGCTAGAGTTCCAGTATAATATACTGGACTTCCAGCATAATATACTGGAGCTCCAGCATAATATACTGGACTTCCAACATAATATGCTGGAGTTCCAGTATAGTATACTGGTCCAACATAATATGCTGGAAGTTCATACACAGGTGCTCCAATCTCCAGTATATTATGCTGGAACTTTTCGTGTGTTAGAGTTCCATCATAATAAACTGGAAGTTCATATACAGGTGTACCAATCTCGAGTATATTATGCTGGAACTTTTCGTATTGCAGCAAAATAGTGGCTATTATTCAATGACTTTGCAAACGCTGACTATTTTTCATTTACCAGTCCGAAAACTGGCTAGCCCGTGCTATTTTCACCAAATAACTACACATCTGGGTTGTGCACTACTGGCCCAAGAAAGTAAAATGAGAAAAAAACATCAGCCACTATCAAGTGGGCTTAGTCTAATAACCCCTTTCAAGTTGGAGAGTGACATAACCCCCAACTTGCGGATATGAAGATGATGAGCAGGGCGAGAATGCACTTTGGTGAAGACAACAATTACCACATGAGAAGTATTGGAAGTGTGAAGCAAACTGATAAAGTCATCACCAATTTTTACAAGAACAAAATGGTAGTTCAACTCAATGTGTTTGGTGCATTCATAGAACACAAGATTCCTTGTGATGTTAATAGCTCGGTTGTAAATGAAGATGCATAATTTTCCAATCGGACGTAGCTTGGTGGTAAATAAAGATGCATAACTTTCTCAACCGGTCGTAGTTCGGTGGTAAATGAAGATGCATAACTGCCTAACCAGTCGTAACTCGATAGTAAATGAAGATGCATAACTGCCCAACCGGCCATAACTCGATGGTAAGATAGGAGTACAATAGCCAAATCTCTATACGTGCTATATATGTATCCATAACATCAATTCTTATTCTCACGGAAGTGTAAAAGTTTTAAAGAAACTTTTAAGATCTTTAGGACTTCCTTCGGAGTGACATAAGGTCCTTATACCTCTGATTACCTTATAAATACTAACATCATTACTATAAGCATCAACAAGACTTAGAATCTAATACCTAATGTACTCGAATAACATCATGAGAAAGTGAATGACTTGGGTGTCCCTACTTACTAAGAGTGGAGTTATTTTGGAATAACGTTCGTTTATATTTAGTTTTATCTTAAAGCATGCCAAGAGAAGAAAAGATTTAGCCTTAATATACATAGTCTTGACCCACTAGGTCAAGAGGTTAACACATATCCACTTCACGACCTATACGATAACAAGAATGATACTATCATTAATCATACGAACAATTCTCTTGATCGCATAAGGAAAGGTAACCAATCCTACGACGAAACGAGACAATATTTCCCTGTTGTTATCATTCTCTCAAGCCTACCATAGGCAAGGTAACACAACAACACAAGCAACAACTCCTATAACAAGTTTTACAACCCAAACAACGATACAACAAATGGCATGCTCGGATACGATTATCAAACACACTTCTCCAATATTTTCTTTCCTTCAAAACACATATCAATAACAATAACAACAACAATATACTCAAGTTACTCCAATAATTTCCAGCCACTTTAAGCAACTAAACTAGCTCAACATCTACATAACATAACAAATGAATCAAATACACCATTCGTCCATTACTTCCCTCTTAAAAGGACTAAGTATAACTACAACATCAACATGTCTATATACGTAGAGAGGAAGAGAGGTTTTACCTTTTAATATCTTCATATATTCATAACTATAACTCAGCAACACCTTACACAACTATACATACCAAGAACAATATCAACATGCTATATAATATACTCAACAAGTTGCTTTCATCATCTACTCTTCAACTTACAACTTATAACACCTAACATGATTAAATCATCCAAAATATCCAGCACAAAAACAACCACATTCATATAATTTCTAGCCTTATATCCATCATAAAAATAATAATAGACATCCCAACATATCTTAAGAACATCACAAACAACTTTCGAGTGCTATCTTGCAACATCTCAACCAAACAACTGTGATAACCATATAGGTCATTCTGAGTTTTAGCACTTATTTCAGTATTTTGAGACTTTGATTAGATCTGTTTAGTGTCTCTCGATTTGTGTGTGCAGTCCGTGTCTTTTTTTGGAAGAGCTTTTATGTGAAAAATTAAAGAAAATATGAATTTTAGCTTTAAAAATAATTTGAGTTGACTATTGTCAATATTTTATATAAAAAATCCCGGATCTGTATTTTGACGATCCATGTGGATCCTCATCATGATTTGGACTTGGGCATATGCCCAGAACTAAATTCGGAAGTCCTTAACTTGATTTGACGTGATTTATTGAAAACTAGTAATTTGAAGGTTTAAAGACCGTGGGATGACTTTATTGCTACCGGGTTCGTATTTCAGTTCCAGAACTTGGTATAGGTCCATTTTACTATTTAAAACTTGTCTGCAAACTTTGGTGCAAGACAGAGTTGATTTGATAGGATTCGAACTCTCAGTTGTGAATTTGGAAGTTCTTGAGTTTCTTTTAAAGTTTCATGCATTTTGAGGTCTGATTCGTAGTTCTTGGTATTATTTTGGTATTTTGATTACGAGAGAGAGTTCGTATGATGTTATTGCACTTGTGTGCATGTTTGGTTTGGAGCCCGGGGGGCTCGGGTGAGTTTCGGATAGGCTACGAACCACTTTGAACTTAGAAAGTTGCTAGTTTATTGATGTTTGGTGCATTGTGCTTCACGATCACTAAGGGGAACTTTGGGCTGGGATGGATTTCTTCATCGCAAATGTGAGGGCATGGTCGCGAACGCGAATCATTGGTGGGCTGACCCTTCGCGAACGCAACAGTCCTCTCGCAAACGCGAAGGTTTATGGGATTTTAGGGGGAGGCAGTCTTATACTCTATGCAAACGCGAGCCCTGGCTCGCGAACGTGAAGCCCAGGGGGTGAAGCCTTCGTGAATGCATTAGGTATATCGCGAACGCGTAGGCCATTTGGACTGCTATGCATCGCGAATGTGTCAGGTGCTTCGCGAACTTGAAGAGCACTTGATGCCCAGTGATTTAAACATCCCAAAGTCGGGAACTAAGTTATTGTTTCACCATTTTCAAGTTCGTGCTCGGCCTAGAGGCAATTTTGTAAAGACCCAAAACCCACTATAGGCCGTGATGTTGCCTAACGTCTTCATTAGGCAAGACAACGGTGAACTATCACATTAATTGTTCATTTTATTACTTTCAAAATGATAAATTTTATTAAGGAAATTTATACTCTTACCTCAATTAAATAGTAGAAGATGAAGTTTACAAAATACATAATAATATCTTTAAAAATTTCCAATACAGTGCAACCTATAATCATCCCAAAATTCGGTGCCACAAGTGCATGAGCATTTACTAAGGAATACAATAATAATACAACATATGTCTAGAATGTAAATAAGAGAGGATAAAGTAAATAGTACGACGAAGACTCTGTGGGCTGCGATGCGTAGCCTGGAATATAGCTCACCATAAAGTCTCCTCAGCAATTGCACCTACGCGCCAAGATGACCACTAGATGAATATGTCAGATCCTGCACATTTAGTGCAGAAGTGCAGCATGACTACGTAAATCAACGCGTGCCGAGTAAGTATCTACCCTAACCCCAAAGAAATAGTGACGACGGGTTAACATCAACACTTACTAGAGGTCCAATAAAGCAATATAATAAATCATAAGCAGATATCAATAATGGGGTAAATCTGTAAGTTACATAATCTTTCAAAAATTTCTTTTAAAGGTATGAATTTCTTAGTCTTGTATTCTACCCCCAACAACTCAGATATATCAAGTGCATATATCAAACGGATAAGGAATACCACGTGAAATGTCAGGCATAAGTGGAAGGATAATCTCGTGAATATTCGACTGCCAGTGATATTACGCACGATTATGCCGAGGTCGTTCGGCCTGATCCAGAATAATATGTACGGTGCCGAGGGTCGAGCGGCATGAACCATAGATGCATCTATTATACTGCCGAGGCGTTTGGCCCGCTTTATAAGAAAGAAAGGAACTTATCGAATTACGAGACACGTGCTTACAATACAGTACATGAGCACAAAGTGAATATAACCTTTACCGTTTCTCAAATAACTTGCCAACAACTCAAGGTGATAAGGCTCGGACTAATATATATATATATATGTATTTCTAGATCAATTTATTTTATAAATTCAATTAATTAAGCCAGCAGAATGAGTTCAAATAATTCAAATATTACATATTGCATGATAAAGTCCTAAGTCTACCTGGACATAAATATGCTTTAGCTACGTATGGACTCTCGTCACCTCGTACGTATGTAGCACCCACAACTAGTAGCACATAACAATTATATCACCTAGGGAGTAGTTTCCTCCTCACAAAGTTAGACATGAGACTTACCTCGCTCCGAAGTTTCATAACCGGCTCCAACGCCACTTTAACACCTCAAATCGATGCTCGTCACTCTAAAACTAGTCAAACAATGTGCAAACAATTAAAAATATACTCTAATACTGGTAATAAATCAATTTATAACAATTCCCAACTCGCTCGAAAAGTCAATAAAGTCAACCCTCAGGTCTACTGATGGTAGGCTATAATTGGGTGTTTTAGTTGCATATCGCACTCTAATTTACTACACTTTAATTGAGTTTGAGTGATAATCGCTAGTGCTTTGCATTAATTGTGTGTTTTATGCCTTGTAGGAGTGATCCTGAGCTATGTAGATGTTATGGACTGAATTCAAGCTATTTCGGAGTTTTGAAGTCTAAGTAAAAGCTCAAGGATTAAGTTGGGATCATGTTCGAGGATGAACGGACAATCGTGCACTTAACGAGAGAAACGAAGAATCGAGCAGGACGCCACCCAGGTGCGCAAGCGCACACTAGGCATGCAAGTTAGGCAGAAGACCATCCAAAGTGCGCGTCCATATGCGTGAGCACACTCCCAGGTGTGCAGCCGCGCACATCCTATTCCGGAAAGAGTCCTATTTTGCATAGGAGAAGATGTGCTCGTTTGGGCCCAACCATACTTGGTATATATACATGGAAAACAGTATTTTTGGTACTTTAGACCTAAGGAGGCTAAAGAGAAGTGGGAGAAGCAAGAGCACAAGGATTTCATCATTCAATCCTCACTCAAGACAAGAGTTTGGATCGTTTTATGTTTTCCTTTAACTTAACTTTATTTGTGATGAATTACTCCACATCTATGGAGTAGTTTTCTTTAGGGATTGATGGATTCAGTGTATTGATATTTGTTTGTGGATATTAACTCTAGTTTTTATGTATTGAATCATTTTGGTTGTTTTAATTGTTGCATCTATATTCACTAGTTCATGTAATCTAGAGAGGCATAACTTGTGATGTTTTTGTATTATCTTGTTGGTTGAATTCATTGATTCTTCTAAGTAATCGAAAGAGGCTAGTTGAATTATTTTTTAGACCTAGTTAGGAGGATAAGCAAAAGAGGTTCTCCTAACTACCAATCCACTACGAATTCCTGCATATCTTCACCGAGCTTAACTTAGTTCATCTTGTGAGGTTGAGACTTAATCGAGAGAGGAGTTTCCGCTGAACATTTGAACTAATAATTGAATGACTTTGAGAGACTCACTTGACCCTTATAAGTGAATCGACTAGAGTTAAATCCAAGATAAGTATCTTGTACCTATCCAATCAACCCCTATTTTCTCCCATTGATATCTTCTTTGCTTACTCTTGTTGCAATTGTCATTAGCCAATAGTTTAGACTTTTAGTTAATTTTAGTTTTAATCATACAAATCTAAATTGTTGATCATGTTGGATAGCAATCAAGGTATAAACTACAAAAATACTGTTTAACTCTGATCCATGTGGATACGATATTATATTATACTATATTCGACTAGCGAGCATATCTAAGTGTGTGTTTTGCGCTCGTCAATTTTGGCGACTCCGCTCGAAAAGTCAATAAAGTTAACCCCGGGCCTATGTACTCGAAACCCGACAAAAGTCACAAAAGCCGATAACCCATTCAATTATGAGTTCAACCATACTAGTTTGACTCAAATCCGACTCCGAATCGACGTTCAAAACTCAAATATTCACTCTAAAAAACTTTAGACAAACCCCCCCCCCCCAATTTCTCTTTTTAAATCATCAAATAGATGCCAAAAACAAGGATAGATTCATAAAATATAATAAAAACCGAGTAGAAAATACTTACCCCAATCCAAATGGCGAAAATCGCTTCAATCCGAGCTTCATAGCTCAAAATATGATAAAATGGCCGAAACCCCCGAAATATAGCTTCTGCCAAGATATTTACCCTTCGCAATCGTGGAAAATGCTTTGCGATCATGAAGTACTACTTTTCTCAGCTCAATATTGCCCTTCGTGATCGCGAAAAACCAATCGCGATCGTGAAGAACAAGCTGCCCAACTCCTCGAGACAGCTTCTAGTATAATGGTCATAACTCTTTGTATAAAATTCCAAATGACAAATGTTTAACATTTGGAAAGCTAGACACCAAGGGGTACAACTTTCATTTTTGGATCATCTCCAAATTCCTTATAGATTGCAAGATATGAGCTTCCAAAAATAGCCCTGTGCAGTAGAAATATCTTCTTCGCGAATGCGAATCTGTCTCCTCGAACGCGATTCAGAGACCCCTTTCTCCCATTTTGCTCTTCGCGAACGCAGTCCAATGTCCGCAATCGCGATGCACACTACTGTAGCGAAGCAATTAAAAATGGCCTAAAAATTGTCCGAAACTACCCTGAAACTCACTCGAGCCCCTCGGGACCCTGTCCGAACATGCCAGCAAGTCCTAATACCGTATACAAACTTATCCAAAGGCTCAAAATGCCACAAATAACAAAATAATCATGAATCGACGATAAAAAAAACTTTTTTTCAACTTCCAAACTTCCAAACTTCGACGAACGCATCCGAATCATATCAAAACATTCCGAAATGATGCCAAACTTTACGCACAAGTCACAAATCATGATACGAACCTATTCCAAGGCTCGAAACCCAAAACGGACATCAATATCACCAAAGTCCACCTCAAACCAAACTTAGAAAATTCTAAAACCTTCAAAATGCCAACTTTCCACAATAAGCGCCGAAATGATCTCGGGCGATCCGATACTCAACCTGAACCTATGCCCTAGTCCGAAATTATCATACGAACCTATTGGAACCTTCAAATTCCGATTCCGAGGTCGTTTACTCAAAAGTCAAACCTTAGTCAATTCTTCTAACTTAAAGCTTCCGAAATTAGATTATTTTCTATCCGAATCAACTCCAAACTTCCTGAAATTCAATTCTGACTACGCGTAGAAGTCATAATACATGAAATGAAGCTACCCAAGGCCTCAAACTGCTGAGTGATGCGCTAGAGCTCAAAATGAACGGCTGGGTTGTTACATTCAGCTCCACTTAAACATATGTTCGTCCTCTACAGATGAACATGTCAGATCACCAGATGAACACCGGATGAACATGTCGGATCCTGCACATTTAGTGCAGAAGTGCAACATGAGTACGTAAATCAATGCGTACCCAATAAGTATCTAGCCTAACCCCAGAGAAGTGGTGACGAGGGGTCGACATCGACACTTACTAGAGGTCCAATAAAATAGTATAATAAATCATAAGCAGAATGAAGCACACAACAATAATGGGGTAAATCTGTAAGTTACATAATCTTCCAAAATTTTCTTTTAAAGGTATGAATTTCTCAGTCTTGTATTCTACCTCAATAACTCATATGTATCAAGTGCCAGTATCAAATGGATAAGGAATATCACATAAAATGCCAGGCATCAGTGGAAAGATAATCTCGTGAATATTTGACTACCAACGATATAACGCACGATTATGCCGAGGTCGTTCGGCCCGATCCAGAATAATCTGTACGCTACCGAGGGTCGAGCGGCACGAACCATAGATGCATCTATTATACTATCGAGGTGTTCGGCCCACTCCACAAGAAAGGAAGGAACTTATCGAATTACGAGACACGTGCTTACAATACAGTACATGAGCACAAATTGAATATAACCTTTGCCGTTTTTCAAATAACTTGCCAACAACTCAAGGTGATAAGGCTCGACCTAACACACACACACACACACACACACACACACACACACACACACACACACACACATATATATATATATATATATATATATATATATATATATATATATATGTATATATATGTGTGTGTGTGTGTGTGTGTGTGTGTGTATTACAGTTATAACTTTAATTAATTAAGCCAGCAGAGTGAGTTCAAGTAATTCACATATTACATGATAAAGTCCTAAGTCTACCCGAACACTTATACATGCTTTAGCTACGTACGGACTCTCATCATCTCGTACGTACGTAGCACCCACAACTAGTAGCACATAACAATTATATCACCTAGGGGTAGTTTACCCCTCACAAGGTTAGATAAGAGACTTACCTCGCTCCGAAGTTCCATAACCGGCTCCAACGCCACTCTAACACCTCAAACCGATGTTCGTCGCTCCAAAACTAGTCAAACAATGTGCAAACCAATAAAAACATATACTCTAATACTCGTAATAAATCAATTTATAACAATTTCCAACCTCGCTCGAAAAGTCAATAAAGTCAGCCCCCCAGGCCCACGTGCCCAGAACCCAAAAAAAGTCACAAAATCTGACAATTCATTCAATTATGAGTCCAACCATACTAGTTTCAATCAAATCCGACTCCGAATCGACGTTCAAAACTCAAACATTCACTCTATAAAACTTTAGACAAAAATCCCAATTTCTCTTTTTAAATCATCAACCAAATGCCAAAAATGAGGATAAATTCATGAAATATAATAAAAACCGAGTAGAGAACACTTACCCTAATCCAAATAAAAAACAATCGGTTAAACAATTGCTTCAATCCGAGCTTCATAGCTCCAAATATGATAAAATGGCTAAAACCCCCAAAATATAGCTGCTGCCCAGGTATTTACCCTTCTCGATCGCAGAAAATGCTTCGTGATCGCGAAGCACTCCTTTTCTCAGCTCAAAATTGCCCTTCGCGATCGCGGAAAACCAATCGCGATCGCGAAGAACAAGCTGCACAACTCCTCCAGATAGCCTCTAGTGTAATGGTCATAACGCTTTGTACAAAACTCCAAATGACAAATAGTTTGACTTTCGGAAAACTAGACACCAAGGGCTACAACTTTAATTTATGGATCATCTCCAAATTCCTTATAGATTGCAAGATATGAGCTTCCAAAGTCAACTATGTGCAACAAAAATTGCTTCTTCGCGAATGCGAACCTGTCTCTGCGAACACGATTCACAGACCTCATTCTCCCATTTTGCTCTTCGGGAATGCGATCCAATGTCCGCGATCGCGATGCACATTGTTGTAGCCAAAAACCAGCAATTAAAAATGGCCTAGAAATGGTTCGAAACCACCCCGAAACTCACCCGAGCTTCTCGGGTCCCCTTCCGAACATACCAACAAGTCCCAATACCTTATACAAACTTATCCAAAGGCTCGAAATGCCACAAATAACATAAATATCATGAATCGATGATAGAAATATTTCGTTCAACTTTCAAACTTCCAAATTTCGACGAACGCGTCTGAATCATATCAAAACATTCCAGAATGACGCCAAACTTTACGAACAAGCCACAAATCACGATTTGAACCTATTCTAAGGCTCGAAACCCCAAATGGACATCGATATCACCAAAGTCCACCTCAAACCAAACTTAGAAAATTCTAAAACCTTCAAAATGCCAACGTTTTACAATAAGTGCCGAAATGCTCCCAGGCGACCCGATACTCAACCCGAACCTACGCCCCAGTCAGAAATCATCATACGAACCTATTGGAACCTTTAAATCCCGATTCCAAGGTCGTTTACTCAAAAGCCAAAACTTAGTCAATTCTTCCAACTTAAAGCTTTCGAAATTAGAATGTTTTCCATGTGAATCAACTCCGAAGTTCCTGAAATTCAATTACGACTACGCGTACAAGTCATAATAAATGAAGTGAAGCTACCCAAGGCCTCAAGCTGCCGAGCGACGCACTAGAGCTCAAAATGACCAATCGGGTCGTTACAGAATTCGAAGAGGTTTTTCATCCCAAATTCATACATTAGTAGATTTTCACTTGTTTCCTTACATTTCCATAAATACCCATTGATTTTAAACTTTAATCTATTCTTTTTCATTGTAGAAATTAGGGATTTTGGTAGAAATTGGGGATTTTGAGAAATTGAGATATAGACCTCGAATTGAGGTAAAGTTTAAAACTAATCACATAAATGGTCTCGGGGGTGAATGGGTAATTGGGTTTTAGTCCGAATATCGGGTTTTGACCAAGCGGGAAAGCCCGAGATTGATTTTTCCAAAAACATCAAAGATTGAATCTTTTTCACCCGTGGGTAGTTTCTAAAGCTTATTTTGAATTAATTAAACTATATATGGTTAGATTTGACTGGTTTGGAGGCTAATTCTTAAGGAAAGGCTTCAGTTGAGCATTGATTTGATTAAGGAGTGATGTAAGTATCGTGGTAAACCTTGACTTGAGGAATTAGGACTTGTTGGTCTATTTGCTATGTGTTTTGTGTGTGGGAACAACGTATATGTGAGGTGGCGAGTACTTATGCGTGGTTATTTGGGTTAAAGCATGCGGGTGGAAATTATTTCTTTGTATTATAGTGTTTTGTTAATTATGTTATCCATGCTTAGGTTAGATTATTACTTCTTTAATTATTTGTTTCATATTTATTATTTATTTTAAAGATGTTGAATATTTTGGAAGTTGAAGTTTGATATCATGGCACTATATTTGATGTGAAATTATTCACTGCATTGTCTATTATTTGGATTTATATTATTGCATGGTGAGGACGAGAGTAAAAGCAAGAAGGGTGATGTCGTGTCATTATATTCATATTATTGCATACTGAGAACGAGATTAAAAGCACGAAGGGTGATGTCGTGCCATTACATTCATATTATTGCATGGTGAGGACAAGAGTAAAAGTACGAAGGGTGATGTCGTGCCATTATATTCATGATATTGCATGGTGAGGACGATAGTAAAAGCATGAAGGGTGATGCCGTGCCATTTTCATATGATTGATTTAATTGATTTCCGGTTTTGGTGATTTACTTGGTTATATAGTAGCTTAATTTGGAAGATGTTATTTCGTGATGTTATACTTGTCGTATTTATTATATCTTCCATTTTTCGCATGTCCCCTCCCAATTAGTATTTTATCATTCTTCTTGTTATTTTGCTGCTTTATATACACTTGTACAAGTTTATTTATGTAGGTGTCTTGTCATAGCCTCGTCACTACCTCGTCGAGGTTAGGCTCGACACTTACGAAGTATATTATGTTGGTTGTACGCATACTACACTTCTGCACTTCGTGTCCAAATACTGGTATTGACCCCAGCGGTGCTTAAGGTGCGCTGGTTCGGATCACTTTAATACAGAGACTCGAGGTAGATCTACTGGCATTCATAGACCTTGAAGTCCCCTTCCATTTCCTACTTTTATTGTTTATCTCTTTCGAACAGTTGAATTTATTTCAGACTATGTTTGTAGACTTCTAGTTACTCGTGTACTCATGACTCCGAATTTCTAGGAATAGTTAGTATTCCGTGGTTTATATTTGTACTGTGTTAGATTTGGAATTTATTTCTCGTTAAATATCATTATTTTGTTTTTAACTATTAAAATTGGTTAATTAATTATTCCACGTCGGCTTGCCTAGCAAGTGGATGTTAGGCGCCATCACGACCCCGAGGTTGGGATTTCGGGTCGTGACAAGTTGGTATCAAAGCAATATGTTGCTTAGGTCTCATGAGTCATGAGCAAGCTTAGTAAAGTCTGGAGGATCGATACGAAGACGTCTGTACTTATCTTCTAGAGGCTATGTAGTTTTAGGGAAAAAATCACTTCTTTATTTTTCTATCATGTGATCTTATTCTATCATTGATGTTTGAATCATCCCATTCTTGTTCTCTAGCAGATGGTTAGAAAATGCACAACATCTACAGCCGGACAGGAGCCAGACCCTGTTACAGCCACTACCAGGGGTAGAGACTGAGGCCAAGGTCGAGTCAGAGGTAGAGCTCAGCCTAGAGCTCGAGCAGCAGCACCCATAGTAGAGCCTCAGATTAATCATGAGGACGAGATCCCAGCTCAGACTACACCAGTCAGACCTGCTCTGGTCCCGGAGGGATTCATAGCCACTCCCGTGCTTCAAGATGCTCTAGTTTGTTTAGTGGGCTTGATGGAGAGTATGGCCCAGACTGGTGCATTTTCGGTGGCACTGGCCATCTCTCAGGCTGTGGGAGGAGAACATACTCCCCCTACTCACACTTCGGAGCAGATGGCTCCCATATATCAAATTCCTGCAGTCCAGCCAATTGGGCTAGTTTAGCCGGTTGTTGCTGCCCAGACCGGGGAGAGGCCCACGGTGTCTTCTGATGGATTGATGAGATTGGACAAGTTCACAAAGCTCTTCCCTATTCACTTCAGTGGTGCACCTTCTGAGGACCCACAAGATTACTTGTACTATTTCCATGAGGTGTTATGCAATTTGGGTATTGTTGAGACCATAGGGGTCGACTTTGTAGTGTTCCAGATGACCGGTTCTACCAAGAGATGGTGGCGAGATTATGTGCTAAACAGACCAGCTGGTTCACCTTCACTTACCTGAGATCAATTTTCGCAGCTATTTCTGGAGAAGATTATTCCTTTCACACTGAGAGAGGTGTACCGTAGGCAGTTTGAGCGTCTTCAGCAGGGCAGCATGGCTGTTACCCAATATGAGACTCGATTTGTTGACCTAGCATGCCATGCAGTTATCTTACTCCTTATTGAGAGGGGGAGAGTGAGGAGATTCATTGATGGACTTACTTTAAGTATTAGGCTACAGATGGCCAAGGAGACCGAAGATGATATTTCATTTTCAAGGGTCGTAAAGATTACTAGATGACCAAGATGGCTCGTGGTCAAGAGAGGGGGTGGTATCTGATAAGAGGCCTCATCATTCTGGTAGTTTTAGTGGTGTCTCGTCTGGAGGTAGGGGTTCATTTGGTAGAGGCTATCTTCCCAGGCTGTTTCAGTCAGCGCTTCAAGCATCCCACAGTGCTTTGGGTAGTTGTGGTCATTATGTATCTCATCCTGAGCAGCTAGCCTACAATGCACCATCAACTCCTATTAGTGCACCTCCGATCCAGAGTTATCAGGGTGGTTATCCAGGTTGATAGGGCTAGTTTCAGTGTCAGCAGTCACAGCAACTGAGGGCTTGTTATACTTGTGGAGATCCGAGGCACCTTTTTAGATTTTTCCCCAGGTCATAGGGCAGCATGCCACGATAGAGTTCTCGTGCCATGGGTCTGGCACTGATTACTTTATCTCCCACTCAGCCAGCTAGAGGCAGGAGCAGGTGCCAGAGGTGGACGCACAACTAGCTAGAGGTTGTTTGAGAGGCGGAGGTTAGAGTAGTGGGGCCCAACCCCATTTTTATGCATTCCCAGCTAGTCATGAGCCCGAGTCATTTAACGTCGCCATCACAGGTATTGTTCTAGTTTGCCATAGAGATGCTTCAGTTCTATTTGATCTGGGATCTACTTATTCCTACATGTCATCCTATTTTGCTTCATATCTGGTTGTGCCTCGTGATTCTTTGATTGCTCCTGTGTATGTGTCCATGCTTGCGGGAGAATATTATTATAGATTATGTTTATCGCTCGTGTGTAGTTTCTATCGGGGACTTGAGACTATTGTAGATCTTCTACTTCTTGATATGGTGGACTTTAACGTTATTTTGGGCATGTATTAGTTGTCACCTTATCACATTTTATTGGATTATCATGCCAAGACAATGACCTTAACCATGCCGGGGTTACCTCGATTACAATAGAAGGGGACTCCTGGCCATTCTACCAACAAGGTTATTTCTTATGTGAAGGCTTGGCATATGGTCGAGAACATATGTCTAGCATATTTAGCTTATATTCGTGATTCTAGTGCGGAAGTTCCTTCTATGGATTCTGTACCAATTTTGCATGCGTTTCTAGAGGTGTTTCCTGTAGATCTGTCGGGGATGCCACCCGACAGAGATATGAATTTTGTATTGACTTGGCTCCAGGTACTCAGCCCATTTCTATTCCACCATATCGTATGGCCCCATATAAGTAGAAGGAATTGAAGGAGCAGTTGCAAGATTTGCTTGGTAAAGGATTCATTAGACCTAATGTCTCACCCTGGGGTGCACCAGTGTTGTAAGTGAAGAAGAAGGATGATTCGATGAGGATGTGTATAAATTATCAGTAGTTAAACAAAGTCACTATCAAGAACAAGTATCTGTTGCCGAGGATTGATGACTTATTTGATTAGCTTCAAGGTGACAAATTATTTTTGAAGATTGATTTGAGATCTGGCTACGATCAGTTGAAGATTAGGGCATTGAATGTCCCCAAGACAGCTTTTCGGACTTGGTATAGGCATTATGAGTTCCTAGTGATGTCATTTGGTTTGACAAATGCCCAACAATATTTATGGATTTGATAAATTGGGTATTTATGCCCTATTTGGATTCGTTTGTTATCGTCTTCATTGATGATATTTTGATCTACTCCCGCAGTCGAGAGGAGCATTAGCAGCATCTTCGGATTGTACTTCAGACTTTGAGAGATAGTTAGTTATATGCCAAGTTTTCAAAGTGTGAGTTTTGGTTGGACTCAGTTGCCTTTTGGGGCATATTGTATCTGTCGAGGGCATTAAAGTGGATCCTAAGAAGATTGAGGCAGTTCAGAACTGGCCTAAACCTGCTTGAGCTACAAAGATTCAGAGCTTCCTAATTTTGGCGGGTTATTATCTCCGGTTCGTGGAGGGGTTTTCATCCATCGCAACCCCATTAACTAGATTGACCTAGAAGAGTACCCCATTCAGGTGGTCCGATGAGTTAGAATTGATCTTTCAGAAGCTTAAGACTGCTTTGACTACAACCCCAGTGTTGCTGTTGCCCACAAGTTCAAGATCCTACACCGTGTATTATGATGCATCGCGTATTGGGCTTGATGCAGTATTGATGCGGGATGGAAAGGTCATTGCATACGCGTCTCGACAGTTGAAGGTTCATGAGAAGATTTACCCTGTTCATGACTTAGAGTTAGCAACTATTGTTCATGCATTGAAGATTTAGAGGCATTACCTCTATGGCGTGTGGTGTGAGGTATTCACAGATCATCAGAGTCTACAGTACTTGTTTAAGCAAATGGATCTCAACTTGAGGTAGCGGAGGTGGTTAGACTTGTTAAAAGACTATGATATTACCATTTTATATCATCCTAGGAAGGCCAATATGGTGGTCGATGCCTCGAATAGAAAGGTTGTGAGAATTGGTAGCCTTACATATATTCCAGTTGGTGAGAGACCGCTAGCATTAGATGTTCAGGCCTTGGCCAATCAGTTAGTGAGGTTAGATATTTCGGAGCCTAGTCAGGTTGTTGCTTGCACATTCTCTCGGTCTTCTTTGTATGAGTGCATCAGAGAGCGACAGTATGACGACCCCCATTAGCTTGTCCTTAAGGACACAGTGCAACAATGTGATGCCAAGAAGGTTTCTATTGGAGATGATGGGGTGTTGTAGATACAGGGTTGGATTTATGTGCCCAATGTGGATGTGCTTCGTAAGTTGATTCTTGAGGAGGCCCACAATTCGAAGTATTCCATTCATCCGAGTGCCCCCAAGATGTATCAAGATTTGAGGTAGCATTATTGGTGGAGAATAATGAAGAAAGATATAGTTGCGTATGTGCCTCGGTGTTTTAATTTCTAGCAAGTGTAGTACGAGCATCAGAGGCCTAGTGCTTTGTTTCAGCGACTTGAGATTCCCGAGTGGAAGTGGAAGCGTATTACCATGGACTATTGTCGGGCTCCCACAGACTTTGAAGAAATTTGACGTAGTATGGGTCATTGTGGATAGGTTGACCAAGTCGGCACACTTCATTCCGGTGGCATCTACTTATTCTTCAGAGCGGCTAGCTGAGATCTATATTCGTGAGATTGTTCATCTTCATGATGTGCCAGTGTCCAGTATTTCTGATCATGGTACGCAGTTCATATCGCATTTTTGGAGGGTCGTACAACATGAGTTAGGCACATAGGTTTAGTTGAGTATAGCATTTCACCCCAGACGAACAGACAGTCCGAGCGCACCATTCATATATTGGAGAATATGTTTCGCGCCTGTGTCATAGATTTCGGGGGTTCTTGGGATTAGTTCTTGCTGCTTGCAGAGTTTTCCTACAACAACAGCTACCAATCGAGTATTCAGATGGCTCCTTTTGAGGCCTTATATGGGAGGCAGTGTCATTCTCCAGTTGGTTGGTTTGAGTCGGGAGAGGATCAGTTGTTGGGTACCGATTTGGTTCAGGATGCCTTGGAAAAGGTCAAGATGAATCAGGATGCCTTGGAAAAGGTCAAGATGATTCAGGATCGGCTTCGTACAACACATTCTAGGCAGAAGAGTTATGCCGATCGGAGAGTTCATGATGTTGCATTCATAGTTGGAGAGAGGGTTTTGCTCCGGGTTTCACCCATGAAGGGTGTGATGAGGTTTGGGAAGAAGGGCAAGTTGAGCCCTAGGTATATCGAACCCTTTAAGATCCTTAAGAGAGTTGGTTAGGTGGCCTACACGCTTGCATTGCCACCTAGCTTATCAATAGTTCACTTGGTGTTCCAGGTCTCCATGCTCTGAAAGTATCACGGTGATCCATCCAATGTATTATATTTTAGCTCAGTCTAATTGGACAAGGATTTGACTTACGAGGAGGATTCGGTTGCCATTCTAGCACGGGGGTCCAGAAGTTGAGGTCTAAGAGTTATCCTTCTATTCGAGTGCAGTGGAGAGGTCAGCCGATCGTGGCAGCTATATTAGGAGTCTAAGTCTAATATGTGGAGTACAGACCCCCACCTTTTCACCAGTCCAGGTACATGTCTATGCCCGTTCGAGGACGAATATTTGTTTTAGAGGTGGAGAATGTGATGACCCGATAGGTCATTCTAAGTTCTAGCACTTATTTCAATGTTCCGAGACCCCAATTAGCTCCGTTTAGTGTTTCTCGATTTGCATTCGCAATCCATATCTTTTTTCAAAATGTTTTTATGTGAAAAGTTGAAAAAACTTGAATTTTAGCTTTAAAAATGATTTGAGTTGACTACGGTCAATAGTTTTTGTAAACAACCTTGGATAGATACTTTGACAATCCCGGTGGGTCCGTATCGTAATTTTGGACTTGGGCGTATGCTTAACCTTTAATCCCAACTTCATAGGTTAGTAGATTTTAACTTGTTTCCTTACATTTTCATAAACACCCATTGATTTTAACCTTTAATCTATGCTTTTCATGGTAGAAATTAGGAATTTGGGTAGAAATTTGGAATTTTGAGAAATTGAGATTTAGCCAAATACGTACATGGCCCCTTAAACTTGG
This sequence comes from Nicotiana tabacum, assembly GCF_000715075.1. Taxonomy (NCBI): domain Eukaryota; kingdom Viridiplantae; phylum Streptophyta; class Magnoliopsida; order Solanales; family Solanaceae; genus Nicotiana; species Nicotiana tabacum. The sequence goes on along the minus strand of NC_134092.1, from coordinate 36,294,004 downwards.
TCTTAGTTTCTATTTAGACACTTTAACTAAGAGCAATACATATTAAACACTCCAACACAAACAAAAGTGTATCTATTAAACACAAGTGATGACATGGCATATTTGTATGAGCTGCACCTAAATTAGGCGCGCGAAATAACGTTCATCATTTCTTTTTCTTTTTTTATTTGTTTCAAAATATTTCTTTTTCCCCAGATGTACAACAGCCACTAACATTCACTGTGTAACCACCAGAGGACCACCACTCTTCATCTATTACCGCCACCATTCACCATCATTCCCCAAAGATCGACCAACCGCAAACATGTGACATCCTATTAAAAAAAAACACCATCTTCTTCCTCACCACATTCTACCACCACTAACCATAGTTCAAAGATAAAAGATTTTAAAGTTCAAATGCTAGAATTTGAGAATCCGAGACTCTTCAAAATTAACCTGCTTTATCTCAGAAATCAGAGGCAAAATTACCACAATATTAAAGAAAATAGCTAGAAACCCAGCAAAAAAAACCCACAATTTCACCTACTCATAAATCAAAATGGATTCTTTATATCAAAATCAAGCAATTTCAAAAGTGATGAGGCATAATTTCGTGAATCACAGCATGCCCCACGAAATTGAAAAACAAACACCTGGAAGCTCTAAAATAATCTATTACTGTATTTTCAAGGGGTGAATTTCCATTCACTTATCTTGGTTGTCCAATATTCTACACAAGAAGAAGAAAGGATTATTACAATGACCTGATCAAAAATGTAAAGGCAAAGCTGCACTCTTGGAAAGGGAAGCTACTGTACTATGGGGGAAAAGCTACATTAATCTATAGTGTCCTACAGAGCATGCCTACACACATCCTATCTGTCATTGATCCACCTAAAAACGTACTTGAACACCTTCATAAAACCTTTATGATATTCTTCTAGAGTAACAAGGAAGAAGGTAGAAGTAGACATTGGACAAAATGGCAAAATCTATGCCTACCAAAGGAAGAATGGGGAGTAGGTTTTAGATCATTGCATGATGTATCAAAAGCTTTATTTTCCAAATTGTGGTAGAAGTTTAGGACATCCAAGTCCTTATGGTCTAACTTTATGTGGAACAAGTACTGTAAAAAGGAGTTACCAACAACTGTCCAATTTAGAGGAAGGTCTCATGTATGGAGGAAAATGTTAGAGGCTAGGGAAGATGTGGAGCATGAAATACTATGGCAAATGAATAGGGATTCTAGTAATGTTTGGCATTAGAATTGGACTGGTTTGGAGCTCTGTACCATATTGTTCCAAATGACTAAACAATCAATGAAGGAAGTAGCTGACTTGAGAGTGGATGATGCTTGGGATGAGCAACTCCTAGTTCAATCTTTCCCTGCGGACATTGCTCAACATATCAGGCAAGAAGTCCTATTTGACACTACTGAAGATTGCTGAGATGTTCCTAGATGGATGCCTACACCCTCAGGAAACTTTTTTGTTAGTAATGCTCGGAAAATTTTGAGGCATAGAGCAGATTCTAATCCTGACTATATTAAGATCTGGACTAAAGGTTTATCTTTTAAAATCTCATTCTTCTTATGAAGATTGTGGAAGGGGAAGATTCCTACTGATGATTTGTGGATAAGAAGTGGTCATATGGTGGTGTCTAAGTGTTGGTGTTGTTCACAACCACAAGAAGATTCTTTTTAATACTTGTTCTTAACTAGTGAAATTGCAACTAGAGTATGAAAAAACTTCCTTCAAGCATCAGGTTTGGTGGTCAATCTGGTACAGGTGCATCAAGTAATAAGAACATGATGGAATACAAAGTGTTGTCCTAAACTAATAGCATTATTTCAGGCAGCTTCAGCTGTAATTATATAGGAACTTTGGAAGAGGAGAAATACAATGAAGCATGGAGGTGCAATTTCTTGCAATAGGGTGATTCACGAAGTGAATAAGACATTACATTATCTAGAAAGGGTGAGGTATCCATGGCTGTCCAGAATTCCTCTTTTATGGTCAGATATGATCAGCTTCTTTGAAAGTTACAAGCCATATGTGGGGACTAAGATAGTTACATGGAAGCTTCCTTATAAAGGGTGGCTCAAGTGCAATACTGATGGTGCATCAAGAGGCAATACTGGACCAAGATCAAATGGGTTTTATGTACGAGATCATGCTGGTGATTTGGTGTTTGCGAAATCAAAGGAGATAGGAGAGACAACTAACATAGTGGCAGAAGAAAAGGAAATTATGGAGGGGTTGGCATACAGTGTGGAAAGACAGCTGCATCCACTGATTATCGAGACGGATTTCTTGGTGATGAGGAAGATAATTGATGGGGAATGGGAAGCTCTTTGGTGTATAAGTGCTGAAGTACACATACATTTTAGTCTTTTCATGAATTGCCAATTGCAGCAAAAACATTAATCAACATGGACAAATCACAAATTCCTAACCTTCGGATTAGGATTGTGAAGAGAAGAGAATCTGATTGACGAGCACAATATATAAATCTTTGCCTCTTGTTAATTCACAATTATGTTAGAACAATAGCAAAGGAAAGCTTTTAAAGACAAATAGGCAAGAAAAACACAACAATCATCTTTTGGAACCACCTAATTAATAGAAACCCACCACTTTCTAACATCAATCACTTCTCTACCAACTAGCCTTCATAAGCATGCAATTGATCTCATTTGTATGGTGTTCATATTTGTTTGGTTATAGCTGTTATTGCACAACACCAAAATATAGTTATTCTGCTGCTTCCTTTAATATAAACACCAGTGTTGAGGCTTCCTCAATATCAACTGATGCTGACTATCTTTTCTCTGTTAGACTGCCATCCAGTGGTATTAGCATGCTTCAATGCTCATGCTGGAGGTGGTCTAGTTGTGTAAAGAAAATCACATAAAGGCAAGGCTTAACAAATACTGAATCTGCAGTTCAACCACATGCCAACTGAAGGGTGTAATTACTTGAATGGTTATGGCTACTATACTTCATGTGATTTCATTTTGCCAACCAAGTAGCAGCCACAATTCCCTTACAATCCAAAACTTCTCCATTGCTCCCAGAAAACACATGAACCTGGGAGCACAAAGACATTTCCTAACTCTGTTTACTACAGTTTGCAGGTGTCAGTATCAGGCTCAGAAAACTGGGGCAATATATACACATCTCCAGAGATTAACACACACTGTTGTGGCCAATTGTGGTTACAAAAATGTTTGTTTTTCTGCAGCACCAGTACTGCTTTCAACAAGTACTAGTTCAATTGGTTAATGTCCAGTGTCTGTTTGTTCTGTTATTAAATACCAGGCTGTGTGGAAATATTGCATGATTGTATGGACTTATTACCTCCCAGTGGTATTAGCATGACATCATGCTCATTCTGGGAGTAGTTTGACAACATACAAAACCAATATAACAACAAAGCAGTAGCCACAGCTTTCCTACATAACTCACAACCCAGGCTTCTACAATGTTTCCAGAAAAACACAGGAAACTGGGAACTTGAACTCCCCTTTTAACTTATTTGCTTCATTGTGCAAGTTAAAAATGAAGGTTGAACTAACTGAGGCAATGAAAAGGAGTGATCTTGATCTTGTACAAATATACCAACATATCATTTCACAGAATGCTCAAGCTCTACAATTTTAGAAAATCAACAGCACACTCTGGTTTCATCAGCATCAAATCATAACTGCTGGTGCAATTATGATTTCTGGAACTGATTGGTTTGTCGATTGAACAGATACTACTATGAGGTTCTGGAACTGAAAGTAGTGTTTTCTCTGTTGGCTTGAGATTGACTACTGTTTTATTAAGGATACATCAATGGTCAAAAGCACCACTCCATTACAAATGCACCAGTCAAAAATGCATGTTTGCTTGTTCTAAGCAACCACCTCCGGGACATCCATCAGACCATCAGCTGCATTTAATTGTCTCAACATATGCTCAACAGATTCCTCTAATTCTCTTGTATTAATTGATAATATAGAATTTCAAGCAGAATACAGGACATTCCACCAACACTCACAACTAACACAACCTGGGAGCAGATATTTCAAAACTAACTTGTTTGCTACTTCTTGCAGGTTCCACATATAAGCTCAAACTTTTGAGGCATCTGCCTATCTGTTATACTGTCAATCCCCTGTGGTTTTAGCATATTACAATGCTCATTAAGGGATTTGATCAACATATTACAACAGCACCTCAGCAACACAGATATCAGGTGGAAACTAAAGAGTCGAATCTAATTCATAAACAGTTTCTGCAACAAGAGTAAAGACTAATCACTCAACCTATAACTATATATGAGTCCATACACATTGTTTCACATTGTGTGATTGAAGCATATATTCAATGGAAGCTACTGCCCACATATCTGCTCAAAACAGGTCAAGCAAACTGCTGCATCTGTACATTGTAGGTATGACTTAAAAGATAATTGCTAGATGTTTGTTGGTGCTCAATTTCCCAGTGGTATTAGCATGTTACCATATTTATTCTGGGGATTGTTCAACAACTTTCATCAACAACTCTTCAACAAGGCACCTTCAAGAATGCAACAAATTCAAACAGTTGGGACAAATCATTACAATGGAATCAACAAAGGATTCTTCGAGATCTATGGAAGTGAACAAGGCACTGCTGCTAGAAACACCAAACAACAGGAATATAGAAGCTGGAAGTACACTTTTTCATTTACTTCCTGGAGATGGTCTATATCCATAATGATGTTGGAATTTCCAGCCCCAATTTCACAATGTCCAAGCTGCTTTGATTTACCACTATTGGATGTAAACATACCTACTCCTTTGAATTGCAACGAATGGCGCCTGGTGAGAGTTTTGTAGGTGCTACAATAAATTGTTAGCAACTGGTGTGTGAATTCATGGTCGTCGGCAACATTTGGACATTTCAAATTTATAGCTTTTCACTTTTAATTTTTCATTACGCTATTGCTATATTGTATTTGGTAGCGATAGCCTATGGATTTATTTGTCGTATTATTTGTTTATAGTTCACTTGAATATTCTGTAAATTTTACCCAACTTGGGGTTTATTATATATAACAACTACTAGGTGAATAACCTAGTAGTTTATTTGTTAAAAATAAAAAATATATATAAAAAAAATTAAAACAATACTGGCCGGCGAAGTCAAGCCAACCATTATTCCTCCAATAAGATCAATTGACTGGAAATAAAAAAAAGATTTATCTTCCAATATTTTCTCGTTTTCTCCTTAAAGAAAAAACAGTCAAATGTTATCGACTTGCGGTGGTCTCATAATGGTGGATACAGCAGGTTCTGGATTTTCTTAATATTTTTGTTGGCCATGAAATTGGGTAGACATTTAAGATGGATTGTAGAAGAAATGGAGGATTTTAGAAATTGGGGAAATAATAAGTGAAGTGGAATCTTAACATATGATACTTTCTTGGGTTATGAAAGGTGGAGAGAGATTAAGGAAGAAGACAGGGTAAGGTAGGGGTGGGGGTGGAGGTGTTGCTGGGGAGGAAGTAATCTTTGTCTTTTTTTGGTTTTTAGTATTTTCTTTTGCTGACTTGTCTTTTTCTTATTGGTCTTATTAGCAGGGTCAACAGCAAGTGGCATCCACGCACTAATGTATGTTTAGAGTTGTCAAATATGTGTTTAATATGCACATATGGGATGAAGTTAAAGTGTTTAATAGGTACTGACGCTATTTAAAGTGCATAAATAAAAATTGAAGCCAAGTTTAAGGGGACGTCTAGGTAGTACTTGGGTTTCTGTTCGAATCTCGGATTTTGACCAAGCGAGCCCGGGGTTGACTTTTTCCAAAAACATTATAGATTGAATCTTTTTTACTCGTGGTTAGTTTCTAAAGCTTATTTTCAATTATTTGAACTATATTTGGTTAGATTTGACTGGTTTGGAGGCTAATTCTAGAGAAAAACCCACGGTTGAGCATTGATTTGATTAAGGAGTGAGGTAAGTGTCGTGGTTAACCTTGACTTGAGGGATTGGGACTTGTTGGTCTATTTGCTATGTGTTTTGTGTGTGGGGACAACGTATATGTGAGGTGACGAGTACCTATATGTAGTTATTTGGGTTAAAGCATGCGTGTGGAAATTGTTTCTTTGTATTATATTGTTTCGTTAATTATATTATCCATGCTTAGGTTAGATTATGACTTCTTTACTTATTTATTTCGTATTTATTGTTTATTTTAAAGATGTTGAATATTTTTAAAGTTGATATTTGATATCATGGCACTATATTTGAAGTGAAATTTTTCCCTGTATTATCTATTATTAGGATTTATATTATTGCATGGCGAGGACGAGAGTAAAAGCACGATGGGTGATGTCGTGCCATTTCATTTACTATTATATGGTGAGGACGAGAGTAAAAACACAAAGGGTGATACCGTGCCATTACATTCATATTATTACATGGTGAGGACGAGCATAAAAGCACGAAGGGTGATGCCTTGCCATTATATACATGATATTGCATGGTGAGGACGAGAGTAAAAGTACGAAGGATAATGCCATGCCATTTTCGTATTATTGATTTAATTGATTTTCGGTTTTGGTGATTTACTTGGTTATATAGTTGCTTAATTCGGCAGATATTATTTCGTGATTTCATATTTGCCGTATATATTATATCTTCTGCTTTTCGCATGTACCCTCCCAGCTAGTATTTTATTATTCTCCTTGTTGTTTTGCTGCTTTATATCCACTTGTATAGGTTTATTTACATATGTATATTGTTATAGCCTCGTAAATACCTCGTCGATGTTAGGCTCGACAATTACAGAGTACATTGGTTAGTTATACTCATACTACACTTCTTTACTTCTTGTGCAGATACTGGTATTGGTCCCAGCGGTGCTTGAGGTATGTCAGCTCGGATCCCTTTCATACAGAGACTTGAGGTAGATTTGCTGGTGTTCGCAAACCTTGAAGTCCCATTCCATTTCCTACTTTTACTGTTTATCTCTTTCGAATAGTTGTATATATTTCAGACTATATTTGTAGACTTCTAGTTCCTCGAGTACTCGTGACTCCCGATTTCAGGGAGTGGTTAGTATTCCGTGGTTTATATTCGTATTGTGTTATATTTGGCATTTATTTCTCGTTGAATATCATAATTTTGTTTTTAACTGTTAAAATTGGTTAATTAATTATTCCACGTCTGCTTGCCTAGCAAGTGGATGTTAGGCGCCATCACGACCCCGAGGTCGGTATTTTGGGTCGTGACAACAACCTAACTAGGGCTTAGATATGATCAAACCCATGTCGGAGAAGAGGATCTTACCTTTTAAAAAAAAAAGAAAAACTCCAAGAACAACTCTCATTAAACTTGAAAGAAATTACAACTCATCAACAACATCATATAAGTGATCTCTACCACTTCTGTAACACTTTTAATGAAGCACTTAGGTATTTTGGCCTTGGATTTATGTATGAACCTTAAGGATACGCTTAAAGGGATTTTAGAGGTTCTTGGAAGTCTGTTTTGGTCGAAAATAAGACTTGAAGACAAAGGCCACCACTTTATATAACAAGACAAGCCTCCACCGACTTTGTGGTCCAAAGGGAGCTACTTGTAAAGTCTCACGAAAATGCGAATATCATTCTACTCCGATATTGTATCGACAAACAATTTAATGTGTTGAAAACTAGACCCATAGATATTGAATTTGGTGGGTGGATCGGCCTTTAAATCCAAGTACATTCAGAGAAAAGCTCAGTGACATTAGACCCAAATTTCACTAAGATTTTGAACGTAACTTGCGATAACGTTTGCCATCTTTTGTTTTACAACTTGCTTAACTTCAAAACATAACATACGACTATTATACGATTCAAGTACCTCATAATATGACCTTATTATTATGTTAATAACTCCTAGTCTTATCCAAAGGTAGGGGTTATAACATTCCTAACTTTCCTGCTTTCGACGAAACTTATTTTCTTCAACTCATTCAACTTCTATTCCTCTTGGTACTTGCTGATCATGATCTTAAACCTTTGTAACCTCCAAGGTAATATGATTAACTTACTTTGTATAATCTCAAAGATGATCTCATTTTCGAGCTTACGTCAATTGACTTACGACATACTTGACGTATGAAAATGCGGGATGTAACAAATGATTTACCTGTAGCAGGCCTTTAATTGTTATATTTTGGGAATTTTGCCCATTATTTTATATTTTGGGTCCTAGACTTTGAAAGGAGTAGAATTCGAAGAGAAATTTCACTATTACATTTGAGGTGAGCAATGTTCACTTGGATTTGGCTTTATATCTTGATTCCCGATGAATTTCTATACCTAAAACTTGAAATTTTAAACTAAAATTTTGGGTTTTTGTCTACAACTTAAGAGGGCGTATTTTGGGATTTGAGGGTCGATTTGGACTTGATTTTGGAATCTAATCATATATTTGGATTCGTGAGGTTATGGGTAGTGGGTATCTACCCCTTGACTCAGGTTTTGACCATGTGGGTCCGGTTTGACTTTGTTGACTTTTGAAAATTTGATTGAAGATCGAAACTTTATTGTTTGAAGTTATTTCCTATGGCTTTATTTGATGTTCTTCAGTTGTATTTAACTAGATTCTAGTTGTTTGGAGTTGGATTTGTATGGTAGGAGATTGTTTCTTGAGTTTAGGTTACTAGGCGGAGGTAAGTCTCTTGTCTATCCTTGTAAGAGGGAATTTGTTCCATAGGTGATCTATTTGCTACTTGTCATAGCTTATGAGCCACGTATATGCAAGATGATGATCGTATATGCGTAGCTTCGTCTTGACCATATTCAGTACTATTGACTTGAATTATTCTTTATTTGATTTTGTGAAATCGTTATACATGTTTAATTGATTTTATGACTATGTGATAATTTATATTCATGCATGTTTAGGGTTATGACTTGTTAATTTGACATGAAGAATTATTTTGCTGTGCTGAGATTTATTATAAATCCTTAGTCATACACTTGTCTTATTCGCTCCATGATTTTTGGTGATTCTATTAACCAAGTGACTCATGATAAATAATATGATTAAGCTAGAACATGCTAAATAGCCTATTTCGCCTTTGCGATGAATTGAGTATATGATTTGACATAGCCATGTTTTAGCCATATGAGCTTTTTATCCGCATTCTTATTATCATGTCTGGTGCCATTTTATTATATTATTTTATATACATATGCATGAGTTGGAGAGTTAGTTGTTGTATAAATATTGAGGAATTTGGCACTAACGACAATGCGAGCAGATATTGGTTATCGATTATTAATGTTATTTTGAATCGGGTTGCATGTTGTAACGGTTGATTGGTGATATTATAATTAGATCGGATTGCGCGCTGTAATGATTGACTGATAATATTAAATATGAAATGACCAACCCTTGGATATGGATCTTTCCCTTGGATATGGAGATTACCCATATTACCTTGGGCCCTATGAATGTAGGTACTCGTGATTCTTTTGGTGCTTGTGGCCACCTTGCATGTGTTAGATAAATGGATTTGTGTTGTGAGTTATTGATATCGGATCAGGGGCATACATTGAATGCTTAGACTCATGAATTGGATCTTATATATATTGGTATTCGATTAGGGGCATGCATTGATAGCTTAGACTCATGCATTAGCTCTTATACATATTGATATTGCATCCTGAGCATGCGTATGTATATACCTTTGACTCATGCAGCGATTTGATATAATTTTTTTTGACATGAATCATGTTTTGGTATGAGGATCGAGGTGTTGATACCTGAATTTCTCTCTTTATCGGTTAAGCATGCCTAAATTTTGTACAACCAGTGTTTCTTTGAGCTATCATATTCATTTGTTGATAACTTGCTTATTTTCGTATTTCGTTTATGCTTTCCTTGATTATTAGATGGATAGTGAGTGTCGATCCCTGAACAGTGCGTTTTTTAGGCTAGACTTGATACTTACTGAGTATCGTGGTTTTGTATTAATACTACACTTATGCATATTTTGTGCAGGTTATGAGACTGATATTAGCAGTATCATCGACCTGAATAGGAGCACTATATTGGAGACTTCGTGGTAAACTATTATACTTGATCTGATTCGCAGCATATGGAGTCCCCTTCCCTACTTATCTATTTTTTGTTCATGTATTTATTTTTTGGACAGATGTATTTATTTAGTTGACTCAAGTTACTCTTATTAGATGCTCGTGATGTAGTAACATCGAATTTTGGGTAGTTGATTAGACAGTTGTGATCGTGTTTAGACTATGTCACTGATTATGTTCTCATTTATTTGTTTGGAATTCATTTTGTTTTGTTAATTATATTGTGAAAATATATAATGGCTTAATAATTGGACTTTGTGATAAGGATTAAGTGTTGGCTTGCCTAGCTAGCATGTTAGGTGCCATCATGACCTTTGGTGGTATTTTTAGTTGTGACAAGTTGGTATCAGAGCACAAGGTTCATATAGATCTCACAAGTCACGAGCAGGCCTAGTAAAGTATTGTGGTTCGGTACAGAGATATCTGTACTTTCTTTGAGAGGCTATAATGCTTTTAAAAACTTCCTTTTCTTGGTTCTTTATCGTGCTACTTTGTTTCACTTGAAGACTATATCTTCAATTCCTTCCTATTCACTCGTATGCAAGGTAAAGTACTCGATATTAGTTTCGCGTCGGCGAGCAGTGGTGGTGTTATGGATGTGGTGTAGGATGATTTTCCTCGTATTTCGAGGCATACTACTATCGTCACCTAGCAGAGAGGTTTTCCATTTGTAGCAGCCTCAGTGTTTGTGCTACCAACAGGTCCAGGGCCTTATTTAGTGTATTGTGATGATTGATGCACTAGTCTTGATGCGGTGTTGGTACAGAATGGTAGGGTGTAGCCTATTTGTTGCGATAGTTAAAGCCATGTGAGGAGAACTATCTGGTTTATGATTTGGAGTTTGGCATTTGTTCTAGCTGGGGAGAGGCATTTGGGGCTATGAAAGTTCCAGCCTAAGTTATGGATTTGTGAGATTGGGTACCTCTAAGCATAGTGGGGTTCTTGCTTGTATGGTGGTGCAACTGTCTTTGTTTGAGCACATCAAGGATCGTCAATATGATGGTTTCCATATGCTTGTTCTAGGGACACGGTGTTGTAAGGTGGTTCTAAGGAGGTGGTCCTTAGTATGGATGGTGCATTACGACTTTAGGGTCACATTTGTATTTTTAGTACTGACGGTTCGACGGAGATGGTTCTTGAGGAGGTTTGTAGTTTGTGGTACACTGTTCATACGGATGATACTGAGATGTATCATGGTTCGAGGTAGCATTACATGTGGTGGAGGATGAGGAAAGACATTGTTAGTCATGTCTCATGGTGTTTAATTGTCAGTAGGTTAGGAATGAGCATCAGCGACCGAGTGGTTTACTTCGAAAGATGGCTATACCAGTATAGAAATGAGGGCGTATCATTATGGGTTTTGTGGTAGAGGTGCCACAGATTTAGAGAAAGTTTGATATTATTTGGGTCATTATGGACCATTAATGTTTTTTGATTCTGATGATGACTTCTTACGTTTTGGAGGGTTTAAATTTAACAAGAAGGTTTACTTGAGCTACAGGGAGTGTGAATGCTTGATTATCGTCTTGGTGTGTGATATTGTTTTGAGTTGGGATGTGTTGATGGATTTTCCTTTTGTCCATTTTTGAAGTGAAACATATTCTTACAGCCTGCGGACGAGTGTGGACTCGAGAGATTGATTGGTTACTTAGTGGTTGTATCCATGGCAAGGTCATAAAAAGATGTTGATATGAGGTCATGCAGGTGGGCTATCTCCTGTGAAAAGGTTGGGGTTGCATGATTTCTTATGATGTTTCTATGAACAGTTTTACCTTCTACCCAATAGAATGCATGTATGACGATATGTGTTTTGATTGCTTGAGTAAGATGGTACGATTGTCATGAGGTTTGGTGTGCATTTGGCTGGTTATTCGGGATGTGTTATGGGTAGTTCAACATAGGTTTATAAGGAATTAAGTTTATTAATAGTGTGGGATCATGGCAGTTATAGAGGAGCAGTTATTATGGGTTCTTGGATTATGTGATCGTGGCTTAAAGCCAAGTGAGAGAGTCTATTATCGGTGATTTGGTTGTCTAGTCATGTGTTGTTATAGATTCTGGACTAAGGTACATTTGTGGTTTTGTTATGACTTGAAGAGGATGACATCCAAGATGATTCGAGCAATGAATTGTTGGGTGCATATTGTATTTCACCATAGTGTTATATGGAGGTTGTGGAAGGACTTAGGTTCGATATTCTTCTGTGGGGGGGGGGGGGGGGGTAGTGCGGTCCGCACAAAGTTTCGCTCGATTGATTCCTTTTGGAGTATCCATGTGCTAATGGAGCATTGGTTGGCTATGTAGTCAGGACTAGGACTGAGTGAATGACTCCCGAGAAGGTTCTGATGGATTAAGGATTTAATATGTGATATCTAAGAATTTCTGAATTTGTGCATGACTAAAGATTCGAGATTTGTGTTAGTTTATGAAAGAGACGAAGCATTTATGTTTCATTATCACTTTTGCGAGGCAGTGTTTGAGATGTAGAAGAACAACTTCAAATTCGTAGAAGGCTTCTTCAGAACATGTATTTCAGTTTGAAGTACTATTGGGGGTATAAGAGGGAATAAAGTAGCTTACAGGTCTCAAGACGACGTGGTTTCATGCTGGGATCACTTGGGATTAGTTTTTCATTGAAGTCCATAATGTTCTGGGATGTAGTGTAACCGTGAAGGTGGGTCACAAGTATTCAGAAGAAGTTGGGTCAGTATAACATCGATTTGGATCAGTAGGGTAATGGAAATAATTGGTTCCCTCGGTATGTTAGAGCTTTGCAGGTGCTTTCGTGACCAGACTTCTTGGGTTTTCACAATCTACTGGACTTGGTTGATTTAGAGGGATTCTGTACTAATGGCTTGGTTATGTGCATATGTATTTCGAAGAGTTTGCGATGATTTTACCATGACTTGCGGTTGGTGTCTTCTACCGACATGGGAAGTTTGTTGTGTGCCGTGTTTTTCTTTTGAATTGAGCTAAGTGGAAGGTTTCTAGTCGATAGAGTGTGTTTCATATCCGTGATTCATAGTTGATAATGGGGTCCTTATATTTTCACATAATAGCTTGATAGATGCGATAAGCTATATGGAATTGAGATTAAATGAACAAGGTTGTGGTTCAGTTTTGAAAGGAATGTCATGGGTTTTAGACAACATGAGATATTTAAGATGTTTAAGAGTATGCTAGAAGTATCTTGTATTGCCCGAGAAGAGTGTGTTGTGTGGAAGATGAATTGTGTATTATTTTGCAGATGTTTGACTAGTACTACAGAAACTGCATGCCAAATAATCATTGGTGTCCCGGTTTGCTACTTGATATGGGAGATTCATGAGAGTATTTCTTATGATGTGATTGTGTATGCGTGACATTTAGATATTTAAGTGAGAAGGTTAGAGATCGGGTATGGATACTCTGGTCTCTTAGAGTTTGGAGATTTTATTTTTGAGAGGCCGACTATCCCTCTAGTTGCGGACCGTGGAAGTGTGTTCCAAATTCGACAGTTGATTGTATGTGTCATGGATAGAGTAATTGTGGACTTTTGAAAGGTTATTTATCTATGTTATAATGATCCAAGACGGCTTGGGGGCCTATTGGTAGGCCTAATGTCAATGTGTATTCTACACCGGATTAGATTTGTTTATTATGTGCATCATTTTCTATGGGTGTGTCATCGGGCATAATGGATGTTATCCATGCCTGATCTCTTTCATGTGTTACTCCCTTATGCTATTGTCACGACCCCAAAACCCTAACATGTCATGATGGCGCATAATACACTTGCTAGGCAAGCCGAACATAACAATAATGAACCATAATAACATAAATGACAGAAATAACATAAGTTTAAATCCTTAATATAGCATAATAGTACCAATACATGATAAATCTCCTAAAACTAGTAAATACAGGGTCATGAGCTCTAATACGGGAATACAAGTCTGAAATGACCAAATTCAATACTGTCGGGAATAAAGAAAATAGTACATAAGAAAAGAGAAGCCAAGACTGCAGTCGAGAATGCGGTTCTATCTCATCTCTAGATGATCAGCTCAACAAGCAATCTCCGCTACTGATGACTGAATTTGACACTTGGATCTGCACAATTAAGTGAAGACTGTAACATGAGTATAACCGATCCAATATACTTAGCAGATAACATAACTAACCTCGGCGAGGTAAAAGAAGCAAGCATTATAAATGGTGTTTGCTATAACTTGTGCAGTTCATAAATTCAACAAGTACAGAACAATAATGTAATCAAGTAATAAGCACAGAAGGAACCATTCGTGTATGTGCATAATTAATCAAGTACTTTGCTCAGTCCGTGATCCAACATCAGGTAAATAACACGGAAATTGCAAGTAAAGATGAAATGCAAAATCCAAAACAGACACTGGCTATTTTTTTTCCCAACATGTCCATATCCGTACCAGACCACTGATCAGTTTTCCTTAAATCCGTGTGTACACCATCAAGAGAGAAACATGAGAGGGTGACCTTAGGGGATGGATGCATGCCCATACGCAACACGGTAATTCAACGTGCAATCCGCCCGGCATGGTCACAAGCATAACAATAAAACCCACCCAGCGTGATCAAAGGAAAAACAACACAATCCACACGGCATGGTCACAGGCATAACAACACAATCCTCCCAACGTGGTCACAGGCATCCAGTCTAAATCATATCATACAAAAGCAAATATACTAGAATACATGTAAATGATGAATGATATCCGATTTCATGCTCCTAGAATGATCTAAATGACATGCTAAGTGTAGGCATGTGCAAAGTGTGCTATTATTGCTCAAATCGGCAATTTCATCACGGGATTAGCAATTATCAAGTTCATTGAGGGAAATGAGCCTCTACGTAACCACAAAAATGGATCAATTGCAAATACGGACATACGCCCGAGTCCAAAATCACCATTTGGACCTAACAAAACCATCAAAACTCCAATCCGAGGTCAAATGCTAAAAAGTCCAACTTGGTCAACTCTTCCAACTTAAAGCTTCAATCATGAAGTTCATTCCTCCAAATCGATTTCGAACAACCTGAAAACTAAAACCGACGATTCACACAAGTCATAATACATCATGCGGAGATACTCGTGCCCTAAAACTATTGAGCAAAGTGCAAATGCTCAAAATGACCAATCGGGTCGCTACACAAATAAATCACCTATGGAAACAATTCCCTCTTATAAGGTTAGACAAGAGACTTACCTCTACCCCATAAGCTAAAATCAAGCAACAATCGCCTACCATCCAAATTATATTCTAAACGACACGAATACATCCAAATACAACTCAAGAACGTCAAATAAAGCCATAAAAAATAACTCCAAATAGTAAAGTTTCAATCTTTAATCAAATTTCCAAAAGTCAACCTGGGCCTAGACGGTTAAAACCCGAGTCAAGGGGTAGATCCGGGCTCCATAACTCAACAAATCTAAATATGTGATTAGATTCCAATACTGGATCCAAATCGAGCCTCAAATTCCCAAAATACATCCTCTTAAGTTCTAGACAAAAACTCCAAATTTTACTTAAAAATTTCAAGTTTTAGGTGTAGAAATTAATTAAAAATCAAGATATAAAGCCAAATCCAAGTGAAAATTACTTACCTCTAACGTAATAGTGAAATTTCTCTTCCAATTCTCCTCCTTCCGAAGTCTATAGCTCATAATATGAAATAATGGGCAAAAGTCCCAAAATATAACACTTAAAGGTCTGCTCCAAGTAAACCTTCGCGATTGTGTCTGTCCCATCGCGATCGCAAAGGCCAAACAACCTCCAACGCCCAACTACACTTTGCGAATGCGATTCACCTGCTACCAACTCTACGCGGACGCAAAGCATCAAGCCCTAGCCAAACTCCCTTTCTTTGCAAAATGCGGCGCTTCTGATCATGACATTACGCGAATACAAACTCTAGGTCGCAAACGCGATGAACAAAAACTCTCCTGCCTCAATTACCTTATGCAATTGCGTGGACACTTTGCAATCGTTATGGACAACTAACATCAGCAACTTCAGAGTTCCTAAATTCACCAAAATGATCCGGAACTACCCCGAATCACACCTGAGCCCCTTGGGACTTCGTCCAAACATGCCAACAAGTCCATATACATATCCAAACTTATTTAAAGGCTTGAAACATCACAAATAACATCAAAACCAATAATTGAATACCAAGTCATTCTCTTAACTTTCAAAAATTCAAACTTCGTCGAACTCGCCTGAATCACACTTAGATATACCGGACGTAACTAAAATTTGCCCATGAGTCCCAATCAACCAAATGAATTTGTTTGAAGTCTTGGAATACCAATCGAAGCCCGATAACATCAAAGTTAACTCTCGATCAAATTTATGAACTCTTTAATTCTTCAACTTCCCAACTTTCAACAAATAGGGTCAAAATTTTCTAGGAACATCCAAATCCAAATCTGAACATAGCCCAAGTCAAAAATCACCATACAAACCTATTAAAACCATCAAATCCCGATTCTAAGATCATTTACTCAAAATTCAAACTTTTGTCAACTCTTCCAACTTAAGGCTTCCGAATTGAGAATTATTCTTCCAAATCAACCCCGAACCTCTTGAAATCAAACCCAACTATACAGAAAGTCATAATGCATCTAGTGACGCTATTCAAAATCTCAAACCGCTGAACGAAATGCTAAAGCTCAAAACGATCGGTCGGTTTATTACATTCTGCACCACTTAAACATACATTCATTCTCGAACGTGCCAAGAGTCGTTCCAAAGCTGCCAAATCACTGTATAACTCATCATACACATACATAAAGGTGATCTAATGTTACCTCAAACCATATAATCCCATTAACACAATTTGGACTGAAGATCCTTCCTTCAACTTTAATTCATAAGTCTTAAAACTGAATTCCATCATTTGGAGTTCCCTGTAAGATCCAATTCTTGCATATTTATACTGTACCAAATCCCCACAAGCAGTTTCAAACCATAAGTATACTCCCAAGATGAAACCACACGAGTTACTATACAATTTATATGTCGATAATAATATCTTCTGACCATAATAGTTGTTCATTACAAAACTCGGTACCAGTAATATACCTTATGATAAATAAAACCTCATTCCAAACCTTCACAATGCTGATAGAAGAAAGAAATATGTAGGAACTCATAATCACCTATCAAACCAACAAGTTGTAGAGCTCTCTCGTATGACAAGAACCACTACCTAATTCTAAGTTGATTAGTGACATCAAGAACCTCATATGCCACGATCCGTGCTCCAAATAACAATGGATCAAGTATGATTAGTAATGGGAATGGAACCCATGTACGAGAACTATCCAACAAGTGTAGCAGATATAATAACTAAAACATAAACATATGGCTTTTTCCACAAAGGAGGAGCAAAACACATGAAATAAGCTCAAGGAATTATATCTATCATAACTCTGTTACGGCGTGCAACCCAATCCACTAATATTACCGTGGCGGTATGCCACCCGATCCAACATGTACCCGTGGTGACATGCCACCCGATTCAAGCATGATACTCATGGCTGCGTGCCACCGAATCCACAAAAATCTCATCAATAACCATTGGGCTATAATTCTTATACTCTCAAACACATGTGTATCACCAACAAGCACGTAAAGTACATAAACATAACCATTTGAAGAAGAATAGCATAATGCGCCATGAAAAGGCAAGAACATATACGGTGTAATAAGAAAATCAACATGTCATGAGCCATCTCACTCATATATATCCACAAGGCCTAAATAGGGCCACAACATGTGTGTGAATAGCAGAATCATCTCACAACCCATCATAGTTGTAACAACCAAGCGGATCATTTTATGTATTGTAGCCATGTTCCCTCATTTATTGCCTATTATATTTTTATTTGTGGCTATGTGACTTGCCGGGGTGGTTGGACTAGTTTCGGGAAAGTCTTGGAGTGAATTGGGATACTTAGTCCCAAGGTTAGAATCTTAAGTTTGAAGAGTTGATTGGAGTTTGACTTTTGTATAAATGACTTTGGAATAGAGTTTTGATAGTTCTGATAGCTTCATATGATAATTTTTGACTCAGGGGTATGTCCAAATTTTGATTTGGAGGTCCGTAGGTTGGTTTGGTGCTTTCTGGCAAAAGTTGGAAAGTTGAAGGTTTGGAAGGTTGAGAGGTTTGATCGAGAGTTGACTTTTTTAATATCGAATTTGAATTTTGATTTTCAGAGTTGTAATAGGTCCGTTGTGTCATTTGGCACTTGCATACAAAATTTGAAGTCATTCCGAGTTGTTTAGGCTTGTTCGGCGTGAGTTTTGAATTTGGGAAGTTCATTAGTTTCCTTAGGTTTGAATTTGGGTGCGATTTGTGGGTGTTTTTCGGATGGGTTTCAGACCATTTCTCTATGTTTTGGATTAATGTCAGCTGATGTTTGGTTTCCTTCTTCGCGATCGCGAAGTGGAAGTCGGGAGCTCATCATTTTATTTGGTGGTCGATGGGTTTCTTCATCGTGTTCGCGGAGATTTACGGAGACTTTGCATCACGCTCACGAGTAGGGAGTCACGTTCACATAGAAGGGAGGCCGGCTGGGGGCATCAAGCCTTAAGCATTAGCATCCGCGGAAGGCTAGGCGCGTTCGCGTAGGCATAGCACTGTTGGTCAACACGTTTATGACTTGGACGTCGCGGTCGCGTTGTAAGTTTTAGCAGCTTTGGAATTTGTTCTTTGCGATCGCGAAGGCTTTTCTGCGATCGCGAAAGGTAATGCCTGGGCAGAATGTTTTAAAACTCTATTTCGAGGGTTTGCGTTATTATATCATATTTTGAGTTAGAGAGCTTAATTTTGAGCGAGTTTGGAGGGGATTTTCACGATTTGGATTGGGTAAGTATTTTTGACTTGGATTTGTCCATTATTCATGATTCCATCTTTTTTTAATCATTTAATTGGTGATTTGTATTGTATAAATTGAGTATTTTTGTAAAAACTTTTTTGAAACATAAATTGAGGATTTGAAGGTCGATTTGAGGTCAGAATTGGATGATTTTAGTATTGTTGGACTCATATTAGAATGGGTGTTCGAAATTTGTGAGTTTTTTTGGTT
Source organism: Nicotiana tabacum (assembly GCF_000715075.1). NCBI lineage: Eukaryota > Viridiplantae > Streptophyta > Magnoliopsida > Solanales > Solanaceae > Nicotiana > Nicotiana tabacum. The sequence continues at coordinate 36,274,781 of NC_134092.1, read as the reverse complement.
TCTGAGGTGCAAGCTCGTGGTTGAATTTTTTGGTTGACTTTTTTATTTTGGTTAAAGATTTTAGCTTTATCATTTGGAATCAATTCCTATGACTTTTATTGATTATATTACGTTAATTTGGCTAGATTCGGTTCGTCTAGAGGTTAATTCATACAGGAAGGGCTTGTTAGAGGAGTGATTTGGCTTGCTTGAGGTAAGTATCTTACCTAAACTTGGTTAAAGCACTAGTTGCCTGAATTATTTGTGATACTACGTGCTATGGATACACATATATGTACGGTTTGCATCCATGTGTGAGCACCGGTGTATTTATCCATACTCGGGGTTGTGCTTAGGCTATGATATGCCATGAATTGACTGTTAAGCTTTAATCTGTGATGTTTTCAGGTTGTTCGGAATCGATTTGGAAGAATGAACTTCATGATTGAAGCTTTAAGTTGGAAGAGTTGACCAAGTTAGACTTTTTAGCATTTGACCTCGGATTGGAGTTTGATGGTTCCGTTAGGTCCGGATGGTAATTTTGGACTCGGGTGTATGTCCAAATTTGCAATTGGATATTTCTAGAAGGATTCGTCACTAATTGACAAAAATTGGAATTTTGATTAATGATTCGACCTTTATCTATTGGGTTTGTTTCCTTTGGCATTATTTGATGTATTTGAGTTGCTTCTGGCTAGTTTCGAGCCATTCAGAGGTCGGTACGCACGTGATGGCATCTTTGGAGCATCGTTTGGCTTGCTTGGTATTAGATTTAGCTTGTTCGAGGTAAGTAACACTTCTAAACTTTGTGATGAGGACCCTGAATATATGTGTTATGTGTTTGGTGTTGAGGTGACGCACATGCTAGGTGACGGGCGCGTGGGCGTGCACCGTGTGAATTGTAACTCTGTTAATTCTGTGGTAATGTGTAGTTACCTGATCTTATATGTAACCATGAATTCTCAACATACTAGAGCTATTGAGTTGTGATCCATGTTAGAAACCATGTCTAGGCTACATGCTTATTCTGTTGGGAACCGCTAAGGTCATTTCCGCTATTGAGTTATTTGCTTACATTGCAATTATATACTCAGTCGTACGCATTCATATGCATATCATATCTCAGTCTCTGTTACTATTTATTGATACATCACGTCATTAATTTGTTGGGCTGCTTTTTTTATGACATTGTGACCCTGAGTGACTAGAGAGATTGATGACTGAGTGAGGCTGAGGGCCTGATTGTGAGGATGTTAATAGGATCGGGCTGCACGTCGTAGCAAATATTATTGAATTATAATGGGAGCAGGATGCACGCCGCAACAGATGTTATTGATGACGCCCTGATTGTCTTATTATAACGCTTGGGCTGATGGAGCCCCTCTGGATTCTATACACACCCCCAGTAAGCCCAGGTACCTACTGAGTGCGAGTGTTGAGTATGAGCGCTAAGTTCGAGTGCCGAGTGACTGGGAGGATTGAGTGATTATGAGGACTGAGTGACTGTGAGGATATGAGCGATTGGGATGACTGAGTGCATTGATTCACCAAGAGTATGCATATGGTTTCTGTCACACCCCAACCTCGGGGAGCGCGACCGGCGCTCAACCGAGTGAACCCGGCCGAGCAAGCCTGCTAGATTTCCTTCTACCCAAATTCATCCATGAATAAAGAGGAGATGCACTCCATTAATCAAACACTGAAAAGATTTCATTAACAACTCTTATTTTATTTCCATTAGTAGCTTTATTCCTAATTTCCAAAATGTTATTAGTTTATAGATATGATAAAAAACATGTTTGCCAAATACCAACATTTCTAGTTCAATTCCCCACATCAAACACCACCCACAGCCTGTCTACGGAGCCTTTAAGTACAATAGAAGAGTAATATGAAAATGCCGACAACAAGGCCCCGGCTATACCTCAAAGCACAAAGTATAACATCAAATGATATCAGGCCCGGAATAGAGTAGGACTCACCAAAACCTGTTGAATAGGGAGTAACTGCTAACGAGGACCAAAGTTGCCCGTTGATGAACCGCCTGCATCCATTGAAGATGCAGTGCCCCCAGCAAAAGGGACGTTAGTACATATGGAATAGTACTAGTATGTAAAGCTAAATGTCTTCTTTCAAAATAGAATGCCCATATAAGATAGGGAAAACCATAAAAAAATAAAGCAAGTCACAATCAACCATATCCAAATGTCCAGTTAAAACATAACAATTTTCGAAATACATACTTAATATATATTTTTGGTTGGGAGATCATTAGCACCAATATACCACCGTGTTTTTAACACGGAATCCGATTACTCCCGATCGGCTAGGCCATCTCCCCACTACCAATGTGGTTTGACATGTGAAGCGGAAAAAAAAGGTGTTACCAAGAGTAGTACCACCATGTGAACAACATGGCGTCCGATCTCCACCCGATCAGCTAGGCCGCCTTCCCACATATGTCGTGTGGGTTGACTTTTCCAATTCAAACCATTATAAGTTTCATCCTAATTACGGGGAATAATATCAACCCATGAATCACATCCCAAATAAGGGAAATAATCACAATGCACTCCTACACCGGCACGTGTAGTTTTAGGTGTGGGTTGTTACAACCCACCCTTCCTCAGTTTGCTAATGATACTCCCAAAAATATTATTTTTATTTTTGCACACAAAGGTAACATAGATACAAATGTATTTACCTCATCATCTTTCACATTGTATAAATCTTTACTAGTATTTTCGACCAATCACAACAATCATATTTCCTTGGCTCTTTTGGCCATTCACAAGATTCTTTATTCATGGCACGGTGGCCGTATTTTATATTCCACACTTTTATATCTTTCCTTCCATGGATCATCATCATAAATATCAATATATATAATATTCTGAAAATCACAACTTTAAGTTCGTTAGAAATGAAGGCTTTAAACACAATAGATTTCTTTCCAAGAAATGGAGTAAAATGATTGGCAATCGAAGCGCAAGTTAAAATCATAAACAAGTAGCACACCATTTATTCTTGAAATACTTTTTTCAAAAAAAAAGTCAATACACAATTTCCACTCACGAATATGTAAGAACGTAAAACACATTGAAAATACTTACAAAGCATAGCATTAGTTAAAACAGCCACATATGGGCATTAATTGAGTACATGAGCTTTTAGGCAATTCTATTTTTGAAGTCATTTTAAAACAGTTGAATCAAGGCTTATTTCTTAATCTCTCTCACATCATCTAATTTCATTGGCACCACTAGCCACAAGTACAACTTTCATTCTTGGCACGTTGGCCACACTCTATATCCCCAATTCACTTATTTTATTTTCAAGTACCTTTATATATTATCAACAACAAGACATTTTCAATCAAGACCTTACGTACACATATGATTAATTAAGAGTCTTAAGCATATCGACTTTTTCTCACATAGTTTGGCATACTAGCTTTCATTTGAAATACGACTCAAAGCCATAACATTTTAATACGCAACCCATACTTTGAACATATATCTTTTGACATAAGGCTCATTCAGAATAGTCAAGTTTATGAGGGATAACCCGAAACATAGGAATTAGGAACTTGAACCAACCATACTTGAAACTTACGGGAATGTTATGGAATTCGATTCTAAGAGAGAAATTTTAGCCAACATGCCTCGCTTTCAACTTTCCTTAAATTACTACAATGTTCCGGAAATCTAGCAACTTCAATCTATTTTGAGATATAACAAAATTGAACACAAATTAGGAAGATATACATGGTCTTACCTCATTTGAGCATTTTATCAAATACTAGAGCACCCAAGAATAATAGTCCCCATCATACTCCCAATCACCCAAGAATCATACTCCCAATTACCCATCATTTACCCAAACTCGAAATTGAAGACTAGGGTTAAAACCTTACCACTTGAGTGAAGATCTTGTGAGATTTTCTTATTGGATTTAGAAGCTTCGACAAGATCTTGATGAACAAAGCACTTGAGCTTCTTCCTCTCTCTAGAATAGTCTCAGTTCTCTCTAAAACTATCACATTTTTGCCTTCCAAATGAACCCCAAAGTCTATTTATCAAAATGGGGTCGGGTTATAAAAATAGAAAAATGGACCCTCCGAACTCAGGTCTGCGGTTGCAAAATTTACCGTATAATAGGTATGCGGTCCGCAAAATGGATGGCAAAAATGATGCCAAGAACTGGGCTGCATTGGGCCGGTCTGCGATAGGTCTGCAGTCCGCAGACCACTTATGCGGCCGTAGAATGGGCCGTAGAATCACCCATCAAAATTTCCTCATGCTAACTCTGCGACAGAAATGCAGACCGCGAAATAGGTATGTGATCTCATAATGGACCGCGAAACAACCCTCAAAATTCAACAATTCCCTACTCAACTCATGCGGCCCGCATAATGGATTTGCGGTTGCGAATCTGACCGCATAATTAGCCCTTCAGCAAAAACATTTCTTCCAATACTTCGATGCATTCTTCAACCTAAAAAGTCTGTACTGCGGCGAGCAAGATCACCGCGAAGAATTTCAACAACCCTCAAACACGTAAGCCTACCTCCACCCCACGAAACCTTAAATTCCTAGGCAAACTTTTCGGTGCCTTACAGTTACATCACTACATTGTATTACAGTTGGCATGCATACATTGACATGTAGGCATAGAGATGTACTTTCCATATGCCATTTGATAATGAAATATCTTATCTGTTGTTGGAAGTTTTTGGGAAAAATTACAGTTTTCAAACTTACTCATATTTTTGGTGTTTTCGGTTAAAGATATGGAATTTACTATTATACTTGGAAAGCATGCCTCTTTTCAGTAACTGTGAATGAGCTGAGTATCATATCTTTGAGTTTTTCTTGTACCATCTTATTTATATTGATGTGAACTATTGCTGGTTATTGGAGTTGGACTCTGACCTTTGTCCCAGCTCGTCACTACTTTCAACCTAAGGTTAGGTTTGTTACTTATTGAGTACATGGGGTCGGTTGTACTCATACTACGCTTCTGTACATTGCATACAGATGTTGGATACGGATGTTGTTGTGTGTGGCAGGAGATAGATTTGAAGATGTATCTGCGTTCCGGTTATAGCTCTCTCTTGTCCTTGGTAGCCTTAATATTTTAATCTATTCATGTATATTTCAAACAGATAATGTATTTAATTCATACCAGCTTTGTAAACTCTAAATCTTAGAAGCTCATGATTTGTACTACCACTCCTTAGGAATTCTTTGTATAATAATTCAGTTATATTATCACTTCTCCTCTTAATTAATCTCATTAAAATGGATAGTTATTAATTGGCTTACCTAATGGGTTGGGTTAGGTGCTATCACGACTAGTCAAAATTTGGATCGTGACAAGTTGGTATCAGAGCTCTAGGTTCATACGTTCTACAAGTCACGAGCAAGTGTCTAATTGAGTCTTGCGGATTGGTATGATGTCGTCCATACCTATATTCAAGAGGCTATAGGGCATTTAGGATAAACTTCCCATCTTTCTTTCTTTATCGTGCGACATTGATTCAACTTGAAGTGTAACTCTTTGAATTTCTTCCACGTACTCGTATGTGCATATGAGCGCTCGGTATCAGTTGCACATCGATGGCTTGTAATTCCATGGATGAAGTGCGAGATGTGATTTTGGTGTGCTGATGATGGGCCAGTCTGGAGGACTTGAGGCTAGGTTTTGACTGTAGCTTGGGCACGGGGATTTCGGTTGTGTGAGCACGTGCTTTTGGACTTATATGTCTGGTAGTTTCCCCATGAGTGGAATTTATGGCTCGATGAGTGGCTGGATGGCTATATGATGAGTATGATGTGACTGCGGGATGTGTTCAGATGGTTTAAATGTTACAGGAGGAGTTTTCTTGCAATATAAAAAGGACTATTGGGTTCTTGATTTTGTTTTGGATGTGATGTATAGTATCGTATGAGTGTATTGAAGGATCTTCCATGTTGTTTAACTGTGGAAAAATTTAGATTTTCATGTCTTGTTGTGAGACCAAACTCGGGAGGATTAAGTGATGGTGTAGTAGATGTGGTTGTGAAAGGTTATAGAGAGATATCAATTTGAGGCTAAGTGGGTGGGTTATCACCTGCGGGGTAATCTACGGATGTGTGATCCTTATGATGTTGTGTGGAGAGTTTCTTTCTACTAGCGGGTTATGGGTATTGCGATTTAAGTTTAGATTGGTTGTAATGGTTGACCTGACCATCAGGAGAATGAATGCGAGCATAGTAGATAATTTGAAGTATTATATGGTTTGTGTTACATGGGTTTATGAAGGATTTAGTTGAACCTCACGGCGGTATTATGGCAGTAATAGAGTATGGGCATTGTGAGTTATTGTGTGTTTTTATATATGTCTTTGGGCCAAGTGGGGGGAGTCTACTATTGACGATTTGATTGCATGGTTATGTGTTGTATCGGTTTCAGTCTGAGGCATACTTGTGGATCGGTTATGACTTCTAGATATTGGTTTTGAGGATGACTTAAGCAGAGGAATTTCTGGATGCATGATGTATTACACTTTATGGGTATATGGGAAACATTGAATGATTGACTTGTTATTCATGAAAGATGTAGTGTGCATGGAGTAGGATTCACTCGGTTGCCTAGAGGTGTGGATTACTTCTTTGGGTGTTTTCATGCTAATATGGCATAGATCTTTCGGCTCTTTTGGGGCAGTGCAATTGAGAGTTGAGCAGAGTGGAGGACTCTCGAGAAGGTTCTGATGGGTTCAAGATTTATGTGTACAATTGAGAATTTTTCTGGATTTGTATATGGCTACGGTATGAGATTTACATTAGGTGGTGTCGAGACTCGCGGTATTTCTATATCATTATGGAGTAAACATTTCAGTATCAGGAAAGTAAATAAAGCCACTTTAGATTTGCAGAAGGTCTTTTCAGAGTAGGTGTCTCAGTTATGGTACTTTTGGGGTGCGTAAGAAGGAATACAACGGCTTATGGGCCTTAGGGCGGTGTGGTTTTATGCTAGGGTCTCGTGTGGTGATTTTTGGTTGAGGGTCGTGGTATTATGGCGAGGAGAAGTATCAACTTGAAGGCTATTCGGAAGGAACTTAGAGAAATAGGACAGTTTAGTAGTAGGTTGAATCAGCACCGTAATGGATATAATCAGTTCTTTGGGTACTTATGATGTGGTGAGTCTCTACAGGTGTTTTGTGGCAAATGCTCTTGGGTTTTTGAGGCAGATATTTCCTACCGGCGTGAGGAGCATGTTGCGTATTGCGATTCTCTATTAGATGGGATCATGTGAAAGGCTCCTGGCTAATCAAGTATATAGTTGGATAGTGACTCAGAGTTGATTATAAGATTCTCGCACTTTTCATATAATGGCATGATAGATGCGGTGTGTTGTGTAGGATTGGGATTTGCATGTGCAAGGTCAGGGTTCAGTTTTGAAGGAAAGGTCATGAATTCTTAGACAACATGAACGGTTTGAGATGCCTAGATGAATACTATTACTAATTGGTAATTCTTGAGAAGGGTGAGCATTTCAGAAGGCGCACTGTGTTCTGACCTAGGGATGCTTCATTGGTATTGCAGTACTCACCCGGTTGATCGACTGCTGATATTCAGATTTTTGCGATGTGGCACAGAAGAATCATAGAAGTATTTCTCGTGGGATAATCGTGTATGAGAGATATGTTAGACATTCAGGCGGTGGAGTTGGGACCAAATCTCATAAGCAGATTGTTTCATGGTTGTGGAGTATGAAGATGTGGCTAAAGCTAGCCAGATGATGGCGTGTGTTATGGTGAGGTCATGGTGGACTTTAGGAGGGTTATTTATCTATTTGTGGGTGACTAGAGTTGATTTGGGGTCCATTGATAGGCCCAATAAGGATGTGTATTCTGCACCGTATCGAATTGGTTGACTCTACACTGCTATTATTAAGGGGTGTGCCATTCGGTTAGAGTTGAGCTTATTCGTGTTCTGATATATTCTATGAGTTACCCTTCTATGCCACGAGGGGTTGTGATTCGTTGGTTATATGCACACATGGTGCGGTTCTATTTGGGCCTTATGATGGAGTTTGAGCGAGATGGGTATTGGGGTGTCGAATGATTTATTGCTCATTGGTTATGTTCTTTTCGGATTGTGGTATTGTGTTATTTTTCTCTCCATCATTATGGTCATGCACCTTGGGTACTTGATGTCGAATTGTGTGTGGTTATTGATTTTAAGCATGGTGGTTGAGGTATTTCATATGGACCAGTCTTTGGATGGGGTCACGCATTGCAGCGGGGTTATGTTAAGATATGATCCTTTGTGTTATATTTGTGTGTCTTAGTTATACTAGGTATGATGGGTTCGTAGCATTTCGGTTGTGGTGGAACTTGTTGAACTTGCGGGATTTTGAGTCATTTTCCATGATTGAGTATGTTTGGATTGTTGCTTATTGGTGCACGAATTGCACGGGTTGTGGCTTTAGATTGTATTGATGTGGCATGTCACTAGAGTGGTTTTGTTGGATGAGATGAGGTCATTGGACCTAGAAAGGATACTATCGGATTTGATTACAGCATGTATGGAGGAAAATATCGGAAGTCAACTGAGAAATTGGCTATAGTTCTTGTCGAAGGAGGGAGAGTTCCATGACTTGTTGGTCTGATAAGTGGTTACGAGTTTCTGTGTGTTTCTTTCATCATCGGCAGTGTATGAAGGTTTTAGAACAAGGTTTTGTTTGATATGAGGTTTATTACCAATAGCGATTTATTTTTAAGTAGTTACGGTGGTTAGAAATTATTTCTATGAGTATTTGAGTTATGTGGTAAATCATGTGATTGTGTCTTGGGTTACGGTTAAGGCTCGATGCAGTTTATTCAGACTTATATAGTGTATAGATGCGAGATTTGGATCTTATAGGAAATTTCGGATGTTGGAAAATTGGATTCCAAGGTTTATGGGCTAAGGTTGAATTATGGATCTTCAATTAGGTTGTGTCATCAGTCTTATATAGATTAGGGTGACGTGGGATCACCCTTGGGTATGTGCATGGATAGGTTACACGGCTATTTGGTGGCTTTGGGATGACTCTTGGTACATTCGAGGACGAACGTATATTTAAGAGGGGGAGGATGTAACGACCCGACCGGTCGTTTTGAGCATTTGCATCACTCGGTTGTTTGAGGGCATAAGTATCTCCACATGATGTATTATGACTTGTGTAAATCTTCGATTTTAGTTTTCAGGTTGTTCGGAATCGATTTGGAAGAATGAACTTCATGATTGAAGCTTTAAGTTGGAAGAGTTGACCAAGTTGGACTTTTTAGCATTTGACCTCGGATTGGAGTTTTGATGGTTCTGTTAGGTACGGATGGTGATTTTGGACTCGGGCATATGTCTGATTTGCAATTGGATATTTCTAGAAGGATTCGGCACTAATTGGCGAAAATTGGAATTTGAATATTTGGAAAAGTTCATTAAGTTTGATTTGAGGTGCGATTCTTCGTTTCGATGTTGTTATGCCTGATTTGAGGCCTCAACTAGGGCCGTGTTATTTTATGGGACTTGTTGGATGTTCGGACAGGGTCCCGAGTGGCTCGGGTGAGTTTCGGATAGGTTTCGGTTGTGTTGCACTCGTTTTTTATGTTTCGACGTCGTTTCTTCAAGCATGTTTGGTACCACATTAAGCAAATGAGCTCCAATTTCTATTTTATTGCAGCATTAGATCTGTATTGTAATTACGGAGTCATAGAAAAAAGAATCATCGAATTTGGACATCGAATGAAGAGTTTATGGTCATTTTAATAAGAATTGGGTTGTCAGATTTTTCAACTTAATTACGAAATTGCCACTGACTTCCTATTTAAAAATCTACACTATTTTCAAATATTAAAATCAACATATCTCCTTCATTATAAGATCAAATGGAGTGATTCAAAATTCTAACTTGACTGAAACTTCACAATGAATCCATTGAAGGCATCAAAAGCGAGTTTCAGGATCGTTTGCCACACGAAATAAGGCAGAACAGTTGGGCAAAAATATTTAATATCGAGGGTTTGTTCATTTGGTCATATTTTAAGTTGGGGAGCTTGGATTTGGGCAATATTTGAGGCAATTTTTACCATATGAATTGGGGTAAGTGTTCTCCACTCGGTTTTGGTTATATTTCGTGAATCTATCTTCATTTTTGGTAATTGGATTGTGAATTTTAAAGAGAAAATTGGGGGGTTTCGTCCAAAGATTCATAGAGTGAATTTTTGAGATTTGAGCATTAATTCAGAGTCGGTTTTGGATGAAACTAGTATGGTTGGACTCGTAATTGAATGGGTTATTGAATTTTGTGAGTTTTGTCAGGTTCTGAGGCGCGAGCCCGGGTTTGACCTTTTGGTCGATTTTGATTAAAGATTCGACCTTTATCGATTGTGTTTGTTTCTTTTGGTATTATTTGATGTATTTGAGTTGCTTTTGGCTAGTTTTGAGCCGTTCGGAGGGTGGTACACACGTGATGGCATCTTTGAAGCATCGTTTGGCTTCCTCGGTATTGGATTTGGCTTTTTCGGGGCAAGTAACACTTCTAAACTTAGTGATGAGGGTATGAACCCTGAATATACGTGTTATGTGTTTGGTGTTAAGGTGACGCACATGCTAGGTGACGGGTGTGTGGGCGTGCACCATGTGAATTGTAACACTGTTATTTCTGTGGTACCGTGTACTTACCTGATCTTATCTGTAACCATGAAATCTCTACATACTAGAGTTATTGAGGTATGATCCATGTTAGAAACCATGTCTAGGCTACATGCTTATTTTGTTAGGACCCACTGAGGTCTTATCTAAGAGGGTTGTTACGGTAATAATGCTTCAACCCGTACTAGGTTTAGCATGATACATGTACATTTCAAATTGAAGTGGGATTTCTAGAAGGGTTTAGACTGATCCTCCCAAGTGGACAACTTGAGAGGGAAAGGCACAGGACCGTTGACTGCACCTTTGATTGACTAGTCTGCCGCAAAAAAGCCTTTCTGATTTAAAAGGGGTGATTTTTGGGAAAGCGCAGACACTCATCAAGTGCCGCTATGTTGATAATAAGCACAAATGGAGTATGATGTGGAGCATGCAGTATGCAAAGAATAATAGCATATTTTCTATTGTTGAGTTATTTGCTTATATTGCAATTACATACTCAGTCGTACGCATTCATATGCATATCATATCTCAATCTTTGTTACCATTTATTGATACATCACATCATTATTTATTTGGGCTGATTTCTTTATGACATTGTGAGCCCGAGATACTAGAGAGATTGATGACTGAGCGAGGCTGAGGGCCTGATTATGAGGATATTGATGGGATCGGGCTGCATGCCACAACAAGTATTATTGATTTATGATGGGAGAGGGATGCACGCTGCAACAGATGTTATTGATTATTTCATTATTGGTTTATTATAGCACTTGGGTTGAAGGAGCCCCTCCGAAGTCTGTACATACCCCTAGCGAGCGCATGTGCCTATTGAGTGCGAGTGCCGAGTGTGAGTGTTAAGTGTGAGCGCCGAGTGCGAGTGCCGAGTGACTGGGAGGATTGAGTGACTATGAGGACTGAGTGACTATGAGGATATGAGCGATTGGGAGGACTGAGTGCATTGATTCAGCGAGAGTATACATATGGTTTCATCACTGCATTGCATTACAGTTGGCATGCATGCATTGACATGTAGGCATAGAGATGTACTTTCTTCATGCCATTTGATAATGAAATATCTTACCTGTTGTTGGAAGTTTTTGGAAAAAATCACAGTTTTCAAACTTACTCATATTTTTGGTGTTTTTGGTGAAAGATTTGAAATTTACTATTATACTTGTAAAGCATGCCTATTTTCAGTAACTGTGAACGAGTTGAGCATCATATCTTTGAGTTATTTCTTGTACCATCTTATTTATATTGATGTGAATTGTTGCTGGTTATTGGAGTTAGACTATGACCCTTGTCCCAGCTCATCACTACTTTCAACCTAAGGTTAGGTTTGTTACTTATTGAGTACATGGGGTCGGTTGTACTCATACTACACTTCTGCACCTTGCGTGCAGATGTTGGATGCTAATGTTGTTATGTATGGCGGGAGCTAGATTTGACGATGTACCTGTGTTCCGGTTATAGCTGCCTCTTGTCCTTGGTAGCTTTAAAATTTTAATCTGTTCATGTATATTTCAAGTAGATGATGTATTTACTTTATGCCAGCTTTGTAAACTCTAAATCTTAAAAGCTCATAATTTGTACTACCAGTCCTTGGGAATTCTTTGTATAATAGTTCAGTTGTATTATCATTTCTCCTCTTAATTAATCTCATTAAAATGGATAGTTGTTAATTTGGGTTACCTAGCGGGTTGGGTTAGGTGCCATCACGACTAGTCGAATTTTGGGTTGTGACAATTTGCTACTTGATTTATGATTTAGGAAGCACGTATATGAGAGGTGACGAGCATATATGCGTATATCGGTCTTAACCATATCTGGTACTATTGACTTGAATTATGATTTGTTGGATTATATGAAGTTGTTATACATGTTTAATTAATTCTATGACTACGTGATAACTTATATTTATGACTTAATAGCATGCCTAGGATTATGACTTGTTGATTTGACATGAAGGATTGGTTGTTGTGTTAGGATTTATTATATATCTGTAGTCATGCACTTGTCTTATTTGCTTCATTATTTTTTGTTCTTTTTATGGCCTAATGGACTCATGATAAATAAAATATGATTAAGCTAGAATATTCTAAATAGCTTATTTAGCCATTGTCATATAATGAGTATATGATTTGCCATAACCATCGTTTAGTCATATGAGCTTTATATCCACATTCTTATTATCAAGTCTGGTGCCTTTTTATTATATCATTTCATATACATATTCATGCCCTGAAGAGTTGGATGATGTGGAAATATTGAAGAATTTTGCACTAAGGACAGTGTGAGCAGATATTGGTTATCAATTATTCATGTTATAAGATTGGATCGGATTGCACGTCACAACAGTTGATTGGTGATATTATGATTGGATCAGGTTGCGCGCTGCAATGATTGATTGATAATCATTAAATATAAAATAATCAATGCTTGGATATGGATTTGTCTCTCTAGAGTCAAGTAATTACTCATGTTACCTTAGGCTATGTGAGCGTAGGCACCCATAATTCTTTTCGTGCTTGTTGGACACGTGGCATGTGTTAGGTTCATGGATTTATGTTGTGAGTTATTGATATTAGATTCGGGGCATACATTAGAAGCTTAGACTCATGCATTGGCTCTTATATATATATTGGTATTGGATCAGGGGCATGCATTGACAACTTAGACTCATGCATTGGATCTTATACATATTAAAATTGGATCTTGAGCATACATATGTATATATCTTTGACTCATGCAGTGATTTAATATAATTATTTTTGACATGAAGTATACTTTGGTTTGAGGATCGAGGTGTTGATTCCTTAATTACTCTCTTTATCTATTAAGCATGCATAAATTCTGTATAACCTGAGTTTCTTTGAGTTGTCGTATTTTTTTTATGATAGCATACTTATTTTCGTATTTTGTTTATGCTTTACTTGATAATTGGATGGATGTCAGTGTCGATGTTGACCCCTCGCTATTACTTTTTCGAGGCTAGAATTGATACTTCTGAGTACCGTGGTTTTGTACTCATACTATACTTCTTCACATTTTGTGCAGGTTATGAGACTGATATTAGCGGTATCATTGAGTTGAGTAGGAGCACTATATTGGCGACTTCGTGGTAAGCTGGTGTACTTGATCTGATGCGTAGCACATGGAGTCCCCTTCCCTACTTTTTCATTTTTCGTGCATGTATTTCTTTTCCAGACAGATATATTTATTCAATTGACTCTAGTTACTCTCATTAGATACTCGTGATTTAGTGACGCCAGATTTTGGGTAGTTGATTAGATAGTTGCGGTCGTATTTAGACCCTATAATAGATTATGTACTCATGTCATTGGTTTGACATTCATTTCTCTTTGTTAATTATATTGTGAAAACAGTTAATGGCTTAATAATTGGATTTTGTGATGAGGATTGAGTGTTGGCTTGCCTAGCTAACATGTTAGGCGCCATCATGGGTTTTGGTGGGATTTTAGGCCGTGACAGATTGTCAGCTATCAAAGGCGAGTAATGTGCCTCTTAAATGTGCCCACGTGGCTTGCGCAGTAGGATATTTCTCATATTCGTGGATGAGGTTATCATCAACTAAACTTACAATAATTGCACGTGCAGTGGATCTTTCTTTTTTCGAATTTTTAAGTTTCCAGATCCCTCCTGTGTTGGGCAATGTTACCCTCATATGGGTGACTTATAAAATGATTTATACATTAAGAGCATCTTGCTCTTCGAGTACATACCACATCTTATGACTCCAGATGTCGTAATTTTCACCATTCAATTTGTCACCCTTGTTCAAGTCATCAGTTATACTTTTCGATGCCATGTTTGCTATTAGAGACAATATTACAAGTTTAACTCATCAATATATACTTCAGTCAATTTATGCATGTGATTACATATTCAAAAAAATTTATTATAATATTAATTTTACATTTAATATAGAATGGAAAGGTCACTATATTACCATTCATCATCTATGTCTAAATATTTTAATTAATATTAAAATCACTTTTTAGTGTATGCTTCATTTGAAGTCTCAATCCATTACAAAATAAAATAATAGATAATATATGTAACTGGTGAGACATATAACAAAAATTCAGATTTTATTAAAATAAAATACATTATAATAATTTACATATCTGCTAGGACATACATATACCAATCGAATACTAACTCTTGTACATATACACTAAAAATAACAACAACAACAACAACAACAACAACAACCCAGTATAATTCCACTAGTGGGGTCTGGGGAGAGTAGTGTGTACGCAGACCTTACCCCTACCATAAGGTAGAGAGGCTGTTTCCAATAGACCATCGGCATCCTTCCCTTCAAGAACTCCCCACCTTGCTCTTGGGGTGACTCGAACTCACAACCTCTTGGTTGGAAGTGGAGGTTGCTTACCATCAGAGCAACCCCTCTTGTCAAAATATGTAACAACAACAACAACAACAACAACAACAACAACAACAACAACCCAGTATAATCCCACTAGTTGGGTCTGGGGAGGGTAGTATGTACGCAGACCTTACCTCTACCCTGGGGTAGAGAGGTTGTTTCCAATAGACCCTCGGCATCCTTCCCTCCAAGAACTCCCACCTTTCTCTTGGGGTGACTCGAACTCACAACCTCTTGGTTGGAAGTGGAGGGCGCTTACCATCAGAACTCACAACCTCTTGGTTGGCCAAATATCCTGATAAATATCAGTTAAAATTTCATCCCAGGGCTCTTGGAGAGAGTTCGCTAAAATAGCTAATGCTTCTCAATCTGTAATATTCAACTCTTTTTGCCTAAATAATCTGAATATGATTAGGTAAGGAAACATTAGGAGCCATTTTAAATTCCTTAAACTCTTTAAATTTCGTTTCTCTTTCCCTTCGCATCGCCCTTTGATCCCTTGCCTTATTT
The DNA here is from genome assembly GCF_000715075.1 of Nicotiana tabacum. Lineage (NCBI taxonomy): Eukaryota > Viridiplantae > Streptophyta > Magnoliopsida > Solanales > Solanaceae > Nicotiana > Nicotiana tabacum. Next base: position 36,259,199 of record NC_134092.1, on the reverse strand, counting down.
TGCATCTCAGGATATTCCTAATGACTTCAGGCACCAAGTCTGAATCATTAAAGAAAATAAGTTATGCGACTGTGCATCCTTCTATGTTGTCCCATTGCTCGACTTCGATTTTGTCCCTGTTCAGCCATGTCTGAAATAGGACCAAAGAAACAATAAGAACTGCTACAACCATTCATTGTGACAATATATATCACAATAACTCGTATAGGTATATCAATGTAAGAGATTAGGTCTAAACTAATTTTCTATATTGAGGAGACAATGGGTTTAATTAAGGCTGAATCTCTAGCAATCACATGATCAACGTCATGAACAAATAAGTGTGATAAAGACTTGACTTAGTGAAAATAATGTCACGACCCCAAATCCCATCCGTAGGATGTCGTAATGGCACCTAGTCTCTAAGCCTAGGTGAGCCTAACAATTTGCGGAATAACTGAATATACAACTGACCTCAAATTCTCAACATGTGAAATATAAATAAAAACTACGATCCAAATAATTACAACTCCCAGAACCCGGCAGAAATAATTCCCAAGCTCTAAAGAGAAAATGCTAAGTGTCTTTATACTTCAGCATCTAATGAAAATAAAGGAAGCAACATCATAAAGATAGAGGGGGACTCCGAGGTCTGCGGACGCAGGCAGATAGACCATGAAGTCTCCACGTACGGTCTAGCTCACTGGTACTTGGACTAGTAAGCAGTACCTGGATCTGCACAAAAAGATATGCAGAAGTGTAGTATGAGTACACCGTAACGGTACCAAGTAAGTGCTAGGCCAAACCTCGTTAGAGTAGGGACGAGGTCAGGTCAGGGCCCTACTGTAATAAAAGGGAAATGAGGCAAAAAATATAATAATACAATAAAATGACTGAGAATTGGACAATGAGAAATTACAAAAAGGTAACAACACAGCAAATAGAGGTAAACAACAGGGGCGCTTCCAAAGTACCGCCTCGTAGTCCCAAATGTAAATACACAATAGGGGGATCTCTCGAGGTACCGCCTTTTAGTCTCAAAAGTAAATATGCAACAGGGGAATCTCCTGAGGTACCGCCTCGTAGTTCCAAAAGTAAATATGCAATATGGGGATCTCCCGAGGTACCGCCTCGTTGTCCCAAAAGTAAATATGGAATATGGGGATCTCCCGAGGTACCCCCTCGTAGTCCCAAAAGTAAATATGCAACAGGAGGATCTCCCGAGGTACCGCCTCGTAGTCCTAAAAGTAAATATGCAACAGGGGGATCTCACGAGGTACCGCTTCGTAGTCCCAAAAGTAAATACACAACTCATAACCTATGGAACAACAAATTTACAACAAGGAATCATACAGTTAAAGACGAAATACAAGATCATGGAAGCAAGTAATTCAACTAAGCATGTTGCACAAATTACAAGGGTTAAGGCACGTAGACATGCGACATTAGGCTAAACATGATGACTACACAGACTAGAACAACTCAGTTAAGGAATTTAAAAGAAGACTACTCAGCAAGAACTGGAATTTCCACATTTAGCCTGTGTACGCACTCGTCACCTCGCGTACACGGCACTTACATATCACAAATTATTACAACAGTACCAAATCCTAATGGGATTTCTCCCACACAAGGTTAGACAAGTCACTTACCTCAAATCTCGCTCAATCAGTCAATAAGAATGTCTTTCCCTCGACTTTCCTACTCCGAACGACCCAAATCTAGCCAAAAGCAATTACATACCATGAATACAACTACAAGAAACAAATTTAAATAATAAATCTATGACTTTAACAAAGAATCGAAAAATTGCCGCAAAAAGTCGATCTGGGCCCACGTCTCAATATCGGGTAAAAGTCACAAAATATAAACACCCATTCGATATCGAGTTCACCCATACTAAAATTACTCAAATCCGATACAAAATTCTCGATCAAAACCTCAAAATTCGGCCTATGGATTTTACCACCCTTTTTCAGAAATTTCACAACCCAAATCCTTAATTAAAGGACGAATAAATGATATCTTAGTGGAAATTAATCAAAAACAAGTCAAGAATTCTTACCCAAATATTTTCTCTGAAAAACCCTCAAAATTTCGCCTCAATCCGAGCTCTCTTGGTTCAAAAATGAAGAATGAAATTAAACCCTCGGAATTGGACCTTTTCTGCCTACCGATTTTGCTTATGCGAGGCCTTAGCCGCATCTGCGGGTCCGCACCTGCGGAAATTCCATCACAGGTGCGGCCATTACTTAGGCCACAAGATCTCGCTTATGCGGCACCCTAAGCACACCTGCACGTGTGCTTCTGCGAAGGGATAGCCGCATTTACGCTCCTGCTTCTGCGGCCAAGGAGTGCTTCTGTGCATGCGCTCCTGCGGACCTCGTCTGCATTTGCGATCAACAGGCCTCCCTGGCCTTTCCACTTCTGAGCTCATTCTTCCGCAGAAGTGACTCCGCTTTTGTTGTCGCACCTGCGATCCCATGCCACTTCTTCCAGCCCCACATCTACACCCAATTGCTCGCTTCTGCGAGCTCGCACCTGCGGTCAATCTTGCGCAGGTGCGATTGCACCAGAACTGGTGCACTTCAGCCATTCTCACGAATCCAAATTTAGTCCGCTAACCACCCGTAATCCACCCGAGGCCCCCGGGACCTCAACCAAATATATCAACTAGTCCTAAAATATCATACGAACTTAGTTGAGCCTTTAAATCACATCAAACAATGCTAAAACACGAACCGCACATCAATTCAAGCCTAATGAACTTTAAAACTCCAAACGTTTACATCTGTCGCTGAAACCTATCAAATCAAGTCCGATTGACCTCACATTTTGCACACAAGTCATAATTTACATTACGTACCTACTCCCACTTCTAGAATCAGAATCCAACCCCGATATCAAAAAGTCCACTCCCGGTCAAACATCTCAAAAATCATCCAATTTCTAACTTTCGCCAGTTGATGCCGAAATGACCTACGGACCTCCAAATCAACATCCGGATACGCTCCTATGACCAAAATCATCCTACGAACCTATTGGAACCTTCAAATCCTGATTCTAAGGTCATTTACTCAAAAATCAACCCTTAGTCAATTCTTCCAACTCAACGCTTCCAAAATTAGAATTTTCCATCCGAATTAACTCCGAGCTTCCCGCAATTCAATTCCGACCACACGTACAAGTCATAATACCTGAAGTGAAACTACTCATGACTTCAAACTGCCGAATGACGCGCTAGAACTCAAAATGACCGATCGAGTCGTTACATTCTCCCCCACTTAAACATACGTTCGTCCTCGAACGTGCTAAGAACTGCTCCAGAGTTGTCCAAAATCATTGTTTAACACCTAGTGCACCTACCCGTGCCACCATAACTCAGTTGAATACATTAGCTCTAGCCAGACTGAAGATCCTCCCCTTTTTATTTAGTCAAAAGCCTTAGAACCAAATTCCAACCTCCGAATTTCTCTACAAGACCTGATTCTAACATTCGAACACTATATCAATCACCACACAGTATACCAAAACATGATTGTGCACCTATGCTGAAATCACACCATGCACCACATAAGTCGGTTGCCCATAATAACATCCTCCGGCCAAAATAGTTGGAATTTCACGAATCTGATGCCCGCAATATGCCTCATGACACATATGAGTCATGTTCCAGCTCTCGAAATACTGCCACGACGGCAGAGATGTGTAGAAACTAATAGCCACCTACTGAATCGACAAATCATGGAGTCTCCCCTCCTGACAAGGACCAATACCTCATTCTGAACTGAATAACAATATTTGCTCTTTAATATACCCTACATAGCTCCAATCACACTGATTCCAGGTCCAATAACCTTGTCTCACCCAGTACAAGCTTCTCAGGTAATAAGCCATCTCAAACACTGCCAAAAATGTCATATGACGCCCACAATGCGCCAACAAGCTATAACTCGAATATGATACATAAGGAAAAACAAACTCTGGAAAACAAAAAGAACTACCCGGCCCGCGTAACGAATAAAACGGCCAAAGAGATGCTATGAATCTTTCTCAGAGAATGAGAAAAAAATACACAAAATAAGTATAGGGGACCGTACTCAACATCTCACTATTGCGGCGTCCAACCCGATCCAAACATGATACTGTTGTGGCGTGCAACCCGATCCAAATAGCATACCCGTGGCGGCGTGTCACCCGATCCATACATAACAATAAATAAGGAGTACCCATCAAGCCATAATGCTTATACCTACGGAATACCGAATATCATCCACAAGCACGCCAACTGTAAAAATATAACTCTAGGGAGACAGATAGTGCAATACACCACAAAACCCAAGCACAACTAAGGCGCAATAAATAACCTGCATCTCGAGAGCCATCCTGCTCATATAAAACCACAAGCTACACGGGACCTCAACACATGTGCAAATAATCAAGCCGTCTCAATCTGGAACAACTCCCACAGTTCACAACCAAAGGAATAGAGCACCTTCCAAGCATAAACTCTCACATGAATGATAGTACCATAATATCCATGCTTGGTTTCAATATTTAACAATCAAGTGACTAACATGTCACACTTATACAAATTTTCTCGTGGGATACTCTCCCACGACCTTTCGCACTAGGTAGAAAAGTCTGCACATCCATACCACCAACCATTCTAATTTTGCAAAGCCAACCAAGAGTCCGCAATTCAATACACCAAGCCTTTTACACAGAACGCCGTTCTCAAGTCACACTAAAGAAAATGCCAGCTTACTCTGAACATCTGAATTCTCCCCTGTTCATCCGAGCTCGTGACATTCTTGTCAACACCGAACCGCAACCTTGATCAGCAACATTCAAATTCTCATACCGCTCACTGCACCTATCATGCCGCTATGCGAGAATATATGAATTCATCATAACCCCTGAACTACCAGTAGAATGAACACTTAATTGGCTAGAAACCTTTCACTTAGCTCATTTCAGAAGAGCCAATGCAACACGCAACTAAATTCCCAAACCACAGAAAAATACAAACCTCAAGTTATGATCTAAACCGCCATGACTCCTGCGAAATCCATTTACACCCCAAGGCCATTTGAATCAAATACCTCGCAAACCAATCAAGTTGTGGTATCTGTCAAGCCCGCGCGTACAACCACAAACTACACGTATAACTTCTCATGCCGAAGGGACTGATCATTGCCACAATCATGCTGATTCAATCATTACAAACTGACCCAACTTCTTTCAATTTACTCTTGACTTGCCTTAGAAATAATAGTAGCTCCATTCCCAAACGTAACAAACCAAATCCGTACTCATGAGCCACCTCATACTCTCAATACTCATGAGCCACCTCATACTCTCTTTATGCGCACAATAGCATCTCCAACTGGTATACCTATTCTGCAAGACCTTCTGCGAATCTGAAGTTATTTCTTCCTTTCCTCCAATACTGCACCGCATACCCGATGATAACATAGAACATTCCAAGTCCCATTCGTAATCCACTGTGAAAACTCGATCCTTAACCACACAACGGACCCAAAATCCCTAGGCACTGCACTTAGATTCTTGAACCCACTAGGACCGTTGTTGAGAGTCATCCACTCAAACCTGTTCCCAAATATAATCAAACTCCCACGTGCTGCTAGCACAAGAACACCCTCTCAGAGAAGCAACCGGCTGAATTCTTTTCCATGTACATCACATCGAATAGAATCATAAACTCTGAGTCTTCCCAAAAACTTAAACATAAATCAATAAGGCCATATGGAGCACACATCCATCAAGTTCTTTGCCCGGATTACCCCTGATGTTTTTTTTTATTTTTCTTAGTCATAATAACCCACCAATGCACCGATAACCAGAACCTGCACCAGTAGACAACCAAAAGATCCCAGCGTAAACGGTGGGGCTCCCCCATTTAGGTTTAAGCTACAATTTATAAACCTAGAGCCCACAAAGATTTTTTGTTTCTCAATTTCCATGATCTCGCACCGTCAACCGGAAAAATTTCTTGTAGTTTCATATTACACTTTTCATGAACATTCCGAATTATCAACCATAATCACATATTTGACCTTCTACCTCGTAGTAAGTAAAACTCTCCGTAGAAACTTCATCCAAAATCACACAACCGCTGACCTGTCCATAGGAGATAGCCCACCTATGGAATTCCATACTGACATCTCCCAACGACGTTGTACTGGGTATAACTATTACAAAATCCGTAAACCCTCCTAAGCCCGTGCTCATCCACCATCTGTACAAGTCTGTTAATTCCCCATTAACATCAACTGAAAGTCCGACAATACATTCCAAACTCAAAGTCATATTGCGTCATATGACAATCAAGTTTTCACACCTCTCTTCATTTCAAGCAACTCCTTTCTGCCATATTCAATGTTGCTCAGTACAGTAGCCACTATTTCAAATAAGGTGTGTAGACCTAGTCACTTTCCAACATGACTCCCAAATCGCTCTGAACTTTCTCAAGGCATGTGGCTACCCTACCACAAAATCAACATGCTACTCCGCTTCTCTCAATTCGGTTAAACCATCTTCTTTAAGTAACTGCTCGACCTCCGCTTTTCAAACTTGACCTGCTAGTAATTCAACCACCGCGAGACATCTCCCGCCATGTCCTCCCTCATACTTCGCTGCCCAAATATTGCCTCAAATCAAATCCATACCTATAGCACCTGAACTGGTAAATCTCTACCAACTCCTAACCTCCTAGAAGATCTTCGTTTTCGAGCCATCAACACTAGAAACACTAATTCGATTCTGAGACCGCTACACTCCGCTATCTCTGACATCCGCTTCTTAGACACCACATTCCAACATCCTGTCCCGAAGGTAAATCAAAGAAGACCCTAATGTACTTGGCAGACAGTTGGGTGCCACCTGTCTAACAAAAAGTGTTCCAGAGCGATCGTCTGCTAAGGTCGTTTGGACAAAAGGTGCGAGTTGAACAAAAACAGTTATGTCTGCGGAACTGTCCATTTGGCAACCATATTTAGCCAGTGAATATGCCACTTGATTTATCTCCCTGTACGTATAAAGGGCTACAATTGAATATCACTTCTGCAGAAACTGTATAAACGACAGATGAACTAGCAGTAGATGTAGTAGAATCGTGAGAAATCTTGTTGTATGTGGGCTTTGGTTTCCCTTCCTTAGAAAGAAAAGTTGTAGTAAAATGTAGAAGTCCATTTTTTAGCTTCACCAAGAGAAGATGAATTATTTAAACACATAATTTGCATGTATCCTTATCAGATTTTATCTAATATGACACTTGCCTTGCACGTGATCCCTTGTTAGGTGCAAATTCTAACCTATAACAAACAGAAAGAGAAAAAAAAAATAATATTTACTAGTCATCATATTATTTTTAATTAGATAGGGAGAAAGTATTATTATAATTCTCTCTCGTCTTCTTTGACCGACACAACGCTATACTCGTATGAATCTCAAATTTACAATACTAATAATAAATATATGGTGGTTAGGGATAATAACATGTCGAATATCTGAAATGTGTGATTTTTTCAAATTCTGTGATAGTTCCAAAGTTCCTTCTTTTATTTCAACATTAATAGCGGATGGCTGCAGTTGCGTATTACTTTTGCAAAAATTATAGAAACATCAAATGAACTAGCAGCAGATGTAGCAGAATCGTGAGCAGTCTTATTATATGTAGGCTTTGATTTCCATTTCTTACTAAGAAAAGCTGTAGTGAAATATAGAACACAACTTTTTACATTCATCATGAGAACATGAATTATTTAAACAAGTGTTCTGCATGTAATCCCCAATCAGATTTCAACAACTATTTGACACGTGCCTTGCACGTGATCCCTTATTAGGTGCAAATTTTGATCTGTAACCATAAAAAAGAATAAAAATTCAATATTCAATAGTCATCATACTATTTATAATTAGAGTATACGATAATTGACATACATAAAAATTAAGATAACAAAACGTGATTTTGGACATTCGATTTTTATTATACTACCATATAAGTAACGAAGAAAGCACTAATATTTATATGTCTGTCTTTCTTTCTCTCCTTCGATCTACATGATACTATGCTCATATGAATCTCAAATTTACAAAACTAATATAATATATATATATATATATATATATATATATATATATATATATATATATATATATATATATATATATATATATATATATATATGGTGGTAATGTATTATAACATGTCGAATATCTGAAATGTGTGATTTTTCTACTTTTTTTAAAGTTCCAAAGTCCCTTCTTTTGTTTCAACACTAATAGGCAATAACTTTAATTGCATATCACTTCTGAGAAATTGTACAAACATCAGATGGACCAACAATAAATGTAGCAGAATCACGAGCAATCTTATTATATATAGACTTTGGTTTTCATTCCTTACCAAGAAAACCTCTAGTAAAATATAAAAGACAAGTACTTTGCACGTAATCCCCTATCAAGATTTCAACTATTATATGACACGATGCTTTGCACGTGATCCCCTGTTAGGTGTAAAATTTGATCTGTAACAAATTAAAAAAAAATATTTAATAGTCATCATATAATATATAATTAGAGTATACGACAAATCACATAAATAAAAAGTAAGATAAGAAGATATGGTTTTTTACAATTGATATTTTTATACTACCATATAAGTAAGCGAGAAGTAGCATTAATATTCTCTCTCTCTATCTCATTCTATGATCGGCATGACACTCTTTTTATATGGATCTCAAAATTATGAAACTAGTAATAAATATAAGGTAGTAAGGGATAATAACATGTTGAATATCTAAAATGTCTGATTTTTCTCACTTCTATTATAGTTCCGATGTCCCTTTTTTGTTTCAATATTAATAATAGACGAAGGCTACAGTTGCATATCACTTCTGCCGAAACTGTAAAAATAACAAATGAACTAGCAGTAGATATAGTAGAATCGTAAGAAATCTTGTTGTATGTAGGCTTTGTTTTCCATTCCTTACAAAGAAACGTTGTTGTGAAATGTAGAAGTCAATTTTTTAAATTCACCATGAGAACATGAATTATTTAAACACATATTATGAACATATCTTTTATCAGATTTTAACTAATTTGACACGTGCCTTGCACTAATCCCCGTTAGGTGCGAGTTTTGACCTGTAACAAACAAAAAGAGAAAAAAGAATCAATATTTAATAGTCATCATATTATCTATAATTAGAGTTAGGGAGAAAGTAGTAGTATTATTTCTCTCTCACTCACTCACTCACTCATCTTCTTTGATCGACATGAAGTTATACTCATATGAATCTCAAATTTACAATACTAATAATAAATATAAGGTAGTTAGGGATAATAACATGTTGAATATATCTGAAATGTGTGATTTTTTTAACTTTTGTTATAGTTCCAAAGTTCCTTCTTTTATTTCAATATTAATAGCAGATGGATACAGTTGTGTATCACTTTTGCAGAAATTATAGAAACATCAGATGAAGCAGCAGCAGATGTAGCAGAATCGTGAGCGATCTTATTATATGTAGGCTTTAGTTTCCATTTTTTACCATGAAAAGCTGTAGTGAAATATAGAACACAAGTTTTTACCTTCATCGTGAGAACATGAATTATTAAAACATGTGTTTTGTATATAATCTCCAATCAGATTTCAACTATTTTTTGACACGTGCCTTGCACGTGATCCCCTATTAGGTATAAATTTTGATCTGTAATCATCAGAAAAGGAATGAAGAATCAATATTCAATAGTCATCTTATAATTTATAATTAAAGTATACGATAACTAACATACATTAAAATTAAGATAACAAAATGTGATTTTGGACATTTGATTTTTATTATACTACCATATAAATAAAGGAGAAAGTATTAATATTTATCTCCCTGTCTTTCTCTCTCTCCTTCGATCGATATGACACTGTTGCGACCAAACACACTCACGCAAGTATACGCGGTCGTCAAGTAATAAAGTGACTAAAAGTCGGATGTCGAACCCACGAGGACTTATGATTAACTATTAACTAAATTAGACTATCCCAATTATCTAAATAAGAATTAAATCTAAAAATATTTTATTCTAACTAATTAAATAAGAAAAATATAAATAATAAACTTTGAACTGAGGAAAAGCAGATTTTAATGATATCAATGTAATGAAAACGATCTAGGGTTATGGGCTATCTAACAATCCTATTGTATTCTTCAATTGAATTGACCGACTAATTTATCTAGCTTATTGGTTGACAGGGTTAATATTGCTCATAAGAATCTGTCGAGTTCTTACTCGCCTATTCAAGCTAACCTAACGCCTATATATCTATGGAGTTAGAATCAACAAGAACGCATTTATAATTCCTGTAAATCAACCAAGCAAGGCAATTAGGTATATGTCTATCCTAACCACGAATCCGTTCCCCGATGCCCGAGTTCAAGAACTTGCCCTACTCAATCCTATATGCAATATAGAATTCCCACTTTCGAGTTCAATTCTAGATTCGTAGATAATATTCAATTGGTGATCAAGCAATTAAATAATTAAGCGCAAGATTGAATAAATAAACTAATATGATAAATCAAGAAGTCAAAATCAATATCCGAATAACAATAGTCATGAAAGAACCATAACCCTAGAACGTGAAGTTTAGCTCCACATAGACATGGTAGCCAAACAACAAATCATATAAAGAAACATAAAAATTACTAAGTTTGGTGGGAGAAAGATGAAACTTGATGAATTCCGGCCTCCACAGCTTTGTCGTGGCTTTTTTCCTATTCCCAATATGTTAGATAACCTAAAAGAGGCGTTTTTAGCTTATATATTGCGTACAAAAGTCGTGGGCCAAAGCTCTCCCATTCCTAGTCCAATTCGGCTTCAGGGATTGATGCTAAGGTGGATGCGACGCATCCACCTTGTCCTCCATTTCAATTTTTGCCTGCGAAGGCGGATGCGACGCATCCACCTTGTCCTCTATTTCTCAGCTTCGCATGCGATGGTGGACGCGACGCATCCAGCTTCACTTCTACTTCCCAGTTTCGCACGCGATGGCGGACGCGATGGCACAACTTCACTGCTAAGGTTGCATGCAGGATGATGTTTTCCTAGGTTGGATGCGACGCATCCAACCCTTCTTCCTCTAACTAAACCACCTTTTCTTCATATTTTGCACTCCGAACACCTTAAATCGTCACACATAACTTAATTAGTCATCAAACCAATAATTACACCATGTTGGGTGTTTTAACGATTAAATAACATCAAAAAGTGGTTAAAGCATGGGTAAAGTAACATTAACACATATCGAAATATGCCAAACATCACTACCCCACACTTAAACCTTTGTTCGTCCTCGAACAAACCATCATATAGTAGACGAAACAAAATTAAACTCTTATCGTTCAAAGCACACTACATCTATGACCATGATTATTTGCTACAATTAGGCTCTAGACTATGCATCAACACACTTCCCTTTTCTTAGGCCCTTCTTTAAACATATTCGAACAAAGACAACATGCTCATAACAATCCTAACCTCAAAAACCGACTCAATGTCACAATGCACTCATGGCTTGAACAACCAACATCATAGAGAAGTCTAATAACGTTACCTATCCCTCGTGAAACCATGTGCCCTCACAACAAAAGCAAAGAGAGTAGAATCAATCCACACATTCGAATCTCATGCTCACAAAGAAAATCGCTCACTCTCACAAAAAGAAGTCGCATGCATGCAGTTGGTACCATAGGCTTGCCCTTAATGTAAATCTCTACTAATGTAAGCTCGCTCGATCTAAAATCAATTAGGACTTTTTCATGGTTGTAATGTGGGCTAAGGGACGGGTAGGATATATTTTAGGAATAGTGACTCAACTTCCTAAGCACTTTAACACATCATCAAATAACTTAAGCGCAAATTCTTCAACACCACTTCAATTTCACAAATAATATCACCCCAACAATATTTCCTCTTTCTTTAAGCACTACTTTAATTCATACCCACTAGCAAGAATAAGACAACAATTTATTCATTTATATTTTTCTTTCTTTCAATTTCCGCTAGTGGTGTATTATTTTACAAAATAAGTGCACCCTTCTTTCTTTCAATGGTTCCACTCAAAAGTCACCCCACACTTAGTCCATTCTTACTTCTTTTAGCGCTCATCTAACAATTAAAGTGCTTTAAGAGGTAAAAGGATCAAAACAATGTCAATTAAGAATAAAAAGGGTATAGGCTTGTAATGTGGGTACCAAATAAAAGGTCTACAGGCTCAAAAGGGTTAACTAGGGATAGATTTTATTTGTGATAAGCAATAAGCTCAAAAAGATCAAAGAAAGCCTAAAATCATTTTTCAAACCGAGCATCACCTAAAATTTCGCTTCAACTCACATACCGGGCAAGTTCTAGACACAAGTACAATACATGGACTACACAAAAACCTTACCACTCATGGCACATGACTCATTAAGGACGGTCACATTCCGACTCTCAAACAATGCAAGTATTCACGGAGCAACGAGATATTAAGCATTAAACGCAAAGTGAACACAAGTCAAGAAAAATGAGATATAGGCTGCAACAAAACATGCTATCCGTTTTAACAAGGCATCATCAATAGTTTCAGAGTGAGAAGGGAAGATATTACATATGTAAAAGCTTAAATATGCCAGTATCAAACAAGTCAAGGGCACCTAGGTTCATCATTCTTCCTCCTTTTATTCCCTACATTCCTACTCTACTCTAAAAAGAAAACAAAATTACCCGGTTCAAACTACATCCCATGGAAAAGAACCGAGGCACAAAGAAAAACCACAGGGGATTATTACTATCTACAAAAAAGCTAAAAGATATATTTTGAATTTTTGTTTAGACTTTAATCCCTCAAGAAAACTGTCTAGGAGATCAATCGTCGGGAAAAGTCCAATTTTTCTACTTTTTTTTTTTTTTTTTTTTTTTTTCACAAAAGCTACTACACTTAAGAATGAGTACTACAACTAAGCTAAAATAGCACAGAAACTCATCCAAACGATCTTCTCACCCCACACTTAAAATTTTGCAATGTCCTCAATGCACATTATAAATAATAAGAGGGTAAACGAGACTCCCTGGTAGGCCAAAGGCCGAAGCAATAGCGGCTCACGAGGTACTCAGACTTCCCCCAGACATCGTCCTTTGTGTGGGCACCCCACACTTAGTCCTCACCATCTAGCTCACTTTTGCACTCTTCTAATGGCTTTGCTTCCTATGCTCATAATCCTACAAAACAAAAATAAATACTACAAAATAATAAAAATAAAATAAAATAAAAAGTAAACAAAAATAAAAGAAAGCAGTAACGCTGGGTTGCCTCCCAACAAGTGCCTGATTTAACGTAGCGGCACGACGTGAACCACTTTTTGCCTCCACCTCGAACTTATGAATTGAGCCCCTAACATGGCATCCAGTTTGCGGCTATGCTCCAGTGGTGGGGCTACAAAGATAACCAGGCCAAGTAATAAATTTTTCACTCTACACTTCTCGGCCTTTAGATGAGGAATGTATTTTTTGCTTTTTGGCATGACAAATTCAAAAATATAGGCATCATGTTCCTCTTCCATTGACTCCTCCAAAGGCTTAGATGACTCGATTTCCATGTCATCATCCAAATACAATGTCGAAAAATGTTTAGAATGAGGACCAACACGCCCCAACTTTAGAATTGTATTACTATTTATATCCTCATATGTGCACACATTAGAGTCTTCAAATATAACATTATCTGCTACCTCGCATGGCTCTAGTGTACTTTTCTCAACATGGGCATCATCAACAGAAATATGCTCGAATGATTGGCTCTCCACTTTTAGCTCCTCAATTTGGCGTATAAGCTCCTTTTCAGCTTCTGACAACTCATTACTATTTTGTTGGGCGATAGACGCAACAACCTTTGCATTTAATTTATCTTGCAAGTCGTGAATAGTAGTGACAAATTTATAGATCCCTTGTCCCAGTTTAGATCTTCCCTCTATAAAGTGTCTCATCCCATCAGTAAGTTCCTCATGTTGAGTTTCATATATTTCTAACTTTTCAGCCTGTTCTGCCAGCCAAGTTTGGCTCAAAATCTCCTCTTTTTCAAAAATTTTCTCTTGCTGGTACTCGCTCTCTTCATTCAATTCTTCCATATTGGCCTTCATTCTTGTGATTGCTGCCCTCATTCTTTTCATATCTTTTTTGAGTTCATCCTGTTGCTCTGCTACTTGCCTCAGAATATCCCTAATATATGCATCAGGCTCCATATCCTGCACTTCATTGCCCCTATCAAACTCAGAAATATCATTAGAAAGATCATAATAAGGGCTCAGAGAAGGATGAACAAAATTAGGACAACCATCCCAATGGCCATCTTGACCACCACACATATTACAAATATTCCACTCAAAGGATTGAGATTGTGCGCACAACTCGCTCCTGGGAACATTCTGACAATTTTTCCACCAGTGGGGTCCTCCACAATATGGACAAGGATCATCAAAATAAGAATAACCATCATTCGAACAATTTTTATTCCAAGATGCCATGCTAAAATAAATAAAAAATACTAACTAAAATAAAATAAAAAACATGAATAGATAAAAAAAAATGTCTAATCTAGAAAAATAGCAAATTTCTAAGTCCCCGGCAACGGCGCCAAAAACTTGTTGCGACCAAACACACTCACGCAAGTATACGCGGTCGTCAAGTAATAAAGTGACTAAAAGTCGGATGTCGAACCCACGAGGACTTATGATTAACTATTAACTAAATTAGACTATCCCAATTATCTAAATAAGAATTAAATCTAAAAATATTTTATTCTAACTAATTAAATAAGAAAAATATAAATAATAAACTTTGAACTGAGGAAAAGCAGATTTTAATGATATCAATGTAATGAAAACGATCTAGGGTTATGGGCTATCTAACAATCCTATTGTATTCTTCAATTGAATTGACCGACTAATTTATCTAGCTTATTGGTTGACAGGGTTAATATTGCTCATAAGAATCTGTCGAGTTCTTACTCGCCTATTCAAGCTAACCTAACGCCTATATATCTATGGAGTTAGAATCAACAAGAACGCATTTATAATTCCTGTAAATCAACCAAGCAAGGCAATTAGGTATATGTCTATCCTAACCACGAATCCGTTCCCCGATGCCCGAGTTCAAGAACTTGCCCTACTCAATCCTATATGCAATATAGAATTCCCACTTTCGAGTTCAATTCTAGATTCGTAGATAATATTCAATTGGTGATCAAGCAATTAAATAATTAAGCGCAAGATTGAATAAATAAACTAATATGATAAATCAAGAAGTCAAAATCAATATCCGAATAACAATAGTCATGAAAGAACCATAACCCTAGAACGTGAAGTTTAGCTCCACATAGACATGGTAGCCAAACAACAAATCATATAAAGAAACATAAAAATTACTAAGTTTGGTGGGAGAAAGATGAAACTTGATGAATTCCGGCCTCCACAGCTTTGTCGTGGCTTTTTTCCTATTCCCAATATGTTAGATAACCTAAAAGAGGCGTTTTTAGCTTATATATTGCGTACAAAAGTCGTGGGCCAAAGCTCTCCCATTCCTAGTCCAATTCGGCTTCAGGGATTGATGCTAAGGTGGATGCGACGCATCCACCTTGTCCTCCATTTCAATTTTTGCCTGCGAAGGCGGATGCGACGCATCCACCTTGTCCTCTATTTCTCAGCTTCGCATGCGATGGTGGACGCGACGCATCCAGCTTCACTTCTACTTCCCAGTTTCGCACGCGATGGCGGACGCGATGGCACAACTTCACTGCTAAGGTTGCATGCAGGATGATGTTTTCCTAGGTTGGATGCGACGCATCCAACCCTTCTTCCTCTAGCTAAACCACCTTTTCTTCATATTTTGCACTCCGAACACCTTAAATCGTCACACATAACTTAATTAGTCATCAAACCAATAATTACACCATGTTGGGTGTTTTAACGATTAAATAACATCAAAAAGTGGTTAAAGCATGGGTAAAGTAACATTAACACATATCGAAATATGCCAAACATCAGACACCATGATCATATGAATCTCAAATATTCAAAACTAATAACAAATAGAAGGTGGTTAGGGATAATAACATATTGAATATCTTAAATGTGTGATTTTTCTATCTTTTGTTGCAGTTCCAAAGTCCCTTCTTTTGTTTCAACAATAATAGGCAATAGCTACAGTTGCGTATCACTTCAGTAGAAATTATAAAAATATCAAATGGACCAGCAGCAGATGTAGCAGAATCATGAGCAATCTTATTGTTTATAGACTTTGGTTTTCATTCCTTACCAAGAAAAGATGTATTGAAATATAAAAGACAAGTACTTTGCACGTAATCCCCTATCAACATTTCAACTATTATATGACACGTGATTTGCACGTGATTCCCCGTTGTGCAAAATTTGATCTGTAGTAAAAAGAAAAAAATTAATATTTAATAGTCATCATATAATCTATAATTAAAGTCTACGACAAACCACATAAATAAAAATTAAGATAACATGATATGGTTTTTCACAATTGGTATTTTTATACTACCATATAAGTAAGAGAGAAGTAGCATTAATATTCTCTCTCTCTCTCTCTCTCGCTCTCGCTCTCACTCTCATTCTACGATCGACATGACACTATTTCTATGACGACCGGATAGGTGATTTTGAGTCACATCTATTATATTTGTGTTTCGAAACCTTCTGTAGTTTCATTTGATATTTTTTTATTTGCGTGCATGGTCTGTATCGTTTTCAAAAAGTTATTACGTAAAATTTTGAAGAAGATGAGATTTTTGGCCTAGTCATACTTGAGTTGACCACGGTCAACATTCTTGGTAAATCACCTCGGATCGGTGTATTGACGATTCCGGTTGGTTCGTAAATGTTTTTAGACTTGTACATATGTTTGGTTGGGGTCCGGGGTGACCCGAGTGCATTTCGGCGAGTCATGTGAAAAATTATGAAAATGAGTTTTAAAGTTGAAATTCTTGAGTTTTGATGATCGATTCGTATTATTTGATGTTATATTGATGATTTGAGATATCGATAAAGTTTATATAATATTATTACACATTTGTGTATGTTCGGTTTAGAGTCTGAGGGACTCGGTGAGTTTTGGGTGCATTGCGGATGAGTTTGGAACTGTTGGGTGTCTGATTGTAGGTCTCGCAATTGTGAGAAACTTTTCGCAATTGCGAGTCCCACTTTTGCGGATTTGGACCTGCAAATGAGATGACTGGGAAGGGGCTGATGGCTTCACAATTGCAAAGAAAGTATCGCAAATGTGATCATTGGGGCTTCTCTTTTGCGGTTGTTTGGTCGCAAATGCAACATGAGCTTAGCCGGACAACCTTCACAAATGCGAAGGTGGTAACCGCAAATGCGAATGGGGGTGGTTCGCAAATGCAAGTTTTCTATCGCTTTTACGACAATTGATTGCTGGAAAGCTTTTCGCTTTTGGGAAGAGTGGTTCGCTTTTGCGAACATCGCAATTGCGATCAAGAGTTCGCAATTGTGACGTCTGCAGTTGGGTAAAAGAGGGTAAAATCGGGACTTAGCTTATTTTACACTATTTCTCAACCCCCAACACTCTAGAAGCGATTTTTGAAGAACTTTTCTTCCCAAATTCATTAGTAAAAAACTCTAATTCATTTTCTATCAATTTCCCATTACTTTTCATAAGTTTTTAACATCAAATCTCAAAATTTCAGGGTAGAAATTATGGGTTTTGGGTAGAATTTAGGGATTTTATAAAATTAAAATTTAGACCTCAAATTGAGGTCGGATTCCGAAACAAATCACAAAATCGGGCTCGGAGATGAATGGATAATCGAGTTTTGGTCTGGATCTCGGATTTTGACCCAGCGAGCTCGGGATTAAATTTTGTTGACTTTTTTAATTTCTTTAAAGATTGAACCTTTTTCTTTTGTGTGTAGTTTTTAAAGCTTATTTTGAATTATTTGAATGGTATTTGGCTATATTTGGTTTGTTCGGAGGCTTGTTGTAAGGTCCCGTAAAATTTTACCAAGAACTCGAGGTTCTGTGGTGCCGAGGTAGGCTAATGTGTTAGAAGAGTATAGATTTTGGGTTGTGCAATGCATTGTTGAGTTGGTAGAAAATGTTTTGCTGAATATGGCATTTTTGCTGTCCATTATGAGACCGCAAAACTACTCTGTGGACCGCAGATCCGTAGAAGTATGGAACAGGAGAAGCTCAAAATTTGAAGGTCATTTTGCGGTCCATTATGCGATCGTATAATCATTTTGCGGGCCGCATTTTCATCGCAGAACCAGCATGAGAAAATTCCGGAGGGAGATTATGCGGTGCGTTATGCTATCACATAACTTTTCTGCGGACCGCAGAACGGCCGCATAATGGATCAGACCATCCCAGTTTTTGGGGACCATTTTGCAATCCCTTTCGCGGATCGCATATATATGTTGCGGCCAGGTCTGCAATCGCAGACCCGGTTCGGAGGGGTTAAATATTTAGAAAAACTTACTCGATCCCATTTTCAT
Organism: Nicotiana tabacum; assembly: GCF_000715075.1. NCBI lineage: Eukaryota > Viridiplantae > Streptophyta > Magnoliopsida > Solanales > Solanaceae > Nicotiana > Nicotiana tabacum. The sequence goes on along the minus strand of NC_134092.1, from coordinate 36,240,625 downwards.
AAAAATACTTTGGGGGTTATTTTAGCTGGACTCAACAGTTGTTTTAGAGAGAGGGGAGTATTTTTGAGAGGGAGGAAAGATCACTAACCACTTTTCTCATCAATTCTTGTCTCAATTTTGAAGATTAAAGGGAAATCACTCATTAGGCTACCACCTATACGGGTAAGTTCTTGTTCTCAATCTTCCATGCAAGTTTGTTATGGGTCTAAGTAGGCCGGGGAGTATAAGAAGATATGGCATGCATGTATCGATAGAGGGGTCTTGGAGGTTGTTGATTTACTCAGAATGAATTGTTGGTTGATATTGGTTGTTGGGTGAAGAAAATCCTATAAGAGAACCTTGTAGTCAAACGCACTTAGTGTTTGATGAAATGCTTAAATGAGCTGAACCCATGAACCCCCTTCTTAATTATAGTTCAATTTTGTCATATCTCTAATAGATTGAAGTCACTAGAAGTCTCGGAACTATCACGACGCAAAACTCAACCTGTCGTGATGGCGCCTATCATGATACTAGGCAAGCCGACAACTCAGACATACCGACACATTCAAATTTAAAATATACTAAAACAGGTTTAAATAAGTAAAAATCTCATAAAACTGGATAAAACTGTCATAACTCAATACAGAAGTTTCCCAAAACTAGGGTGTCACTGGGTACATGAGCATATATACAAATACAAAGTTTAACACACTGTCTAAGAAAGCAGAAACTGAATAAGTAAAACTGAGGGGTAGGAGAGGAGAGTCAAGGTCTGCAGACACCAGGGCAGCTACCTAGAATCAGCAACCACCATATCCGGAAATACCTGAATCTGCACACGAAGTACAAGGTGTAGCGTGAGTATAACCAACTCAGTAAGTAACAAGTCTAACTATTAGGCGGAAAGCAATGACGAGCTTCACATGTACAGTTTAATTACAGAATTACACTACAAAAATTTAGGCATGCTCCAAAGTTTAACAGTTGAAGCTCAAACAGGTAAGATATGTCAATTTCAATTGAAACAAGATGTGGTACATCTCGATATCTGCATGTCAGTTATATATGCCAACTGAAGTATAAAACAGTAGGGCTGGGCATAATTTGGTAAATACTGAATTACCGTACCGAAATCGAAAATTTTGGTATTCGGTATTCGATATTTTGGTATTCGGTATGGTATTTAGTTTAAGTTTAAAAAAGAATTGGTATTAGATATGGTATTTGGTATTTAAAAATAAATTACCGAAATACCGATACCGTACAAAAATATATATTAAATTACACAATACATATTTTATTAATTATAACATAAATATAAGAAATCTAAAATTTTACTTTCCTTTATTCTCTAAGTTCATCAATTAACTCTAAGCAAGTAACAAGATATTTCTCTAAGTTTTCTCTCTCTAGGTTGGTATTTGCTGGTTTTGGACAAAACTTTTGTGAACAAACGTTTTTAGTTTTGTACTTTTGAGTACTTTAATTAAGAATATTACCGTCTATGACTCTATGCACTAGTTAGTATTCAAACAGAATAAACTGAAGTTACCGAACCAAATAAACCGAAACCGAAAGGAGAAAAACCAAGTCATACCGAATTTAATTAGGTACGGTATTGGTATAGCATTTTACGAAATCGAATATCGAAATGTCTAAATACCGTACCGTACCGACCGATGAACACCCCTACAAAATAGTGATGAAATCGTATGCATACTCTCAGAGTATCAATCACTCAATCCCCCCATTCACTCCATCCTCACAGTCACTCATTCCTCACAGTCATTCCATCCTCATAGTCACTCAAGCCTCCCAATCGCTCGGCACTCGCACTCAATAGGTACCTGCACTCACTGTGGGTGTGCAGACTCCGGAGGGTCAAATCCAGCTCAAGCGCTATAATAAGCCAATCATGGCATGAATCAATAAACATGTTGCGGCGTGCATCCAGATCCCATAAATATCCTCACAATCAGGCCCTCGGCTTCACTCAGTCACCAATCTCTCCAGTCTCTCGGGTTTACAAGAATCATGATAATCAGCCCAAACAATGATGATATGATGTATCAATAAATGGCAACAGAGACTGAGATATGATATGCAAAAAATAGTTGTGACTGAGTACATAATTTCAATTTAAGCAAATAATTCAACATGTAACACGACCTTTGTGGGTCCCAACAGTACCAGCATGTAGCCTAAGCATGATTTCTAACATGACTTGTAGCTCAATTTCTCTAACACATGGAGAATATACGGATAACGACAAGATTATTCAACTATATTGTTCCATGGAATTGACCAAGTCACAATTCCTACAAAGCATGCCAACACGCTTGTCACCTAGCATGTACGTCATCTCCACACCAATCACATAACATGTAATTCAGGGTTTCATACCCTCAAAACCAAGTTTAAAAGTGTTACTTACTTCAAACCGTGCAAATCTCTACTCCAATAATCCCTTGCCTTGCGAACCAGCCTCTGAATGCCTCGAATCTAGCCACAAACAATATGATACAATCAACACGAGCTAAAGGAATCAATTCCATATGAAAATATTAAGTTCTTAATCAAAAGTCCAAAAACTCAACTCAAACGTCGACCCCCGGGCCCACATCTCAGAATTCGATAAAAGTTACAAAATTTGAAAGCCCATTCAACCACGAGTCCAACTATACAAAATTTACCAAATTCCAATACCAAATCACCACTCAAATCCCCAAATTAAACTCACCAAATCCCTAGCCTCAAACTCCCAAATTTTCACCTCAAAAACACACAAACTAGGAGGAAAATTCAATGGGAAAACAATATTATTAAATAAAAATGAGCACAAGTGACTTACCTCAAGAAACCCCTCGAAATAACTCTCAAAAAACGCCTTGGCCCGAGCTTGAAATGTCCAAAAATGATTAAAACCTTGGAACCATTAAAATTTAAACGTTGCCCAGAGATCCCGCCTCTGCGGTCCAAAAATCCGCTTCAGCAGTACCGCTTTTGCGGTCAAAAATCTGCTTCTGCAGAAAACACTCAACTGCCGACCTCGCGCACCTGCGTCCAATCTTCCGCATCTTCGGGTGCGCTTCTGTGAGGTATCGACCGCTTCTGCGGACCTAGCCTTGCCTCCCATAATCCGCATATACGGAGACCCTACTGCATCTGCGGGATCGCAGATGCGAACAATCCTTCGCACCAGTGACCACTGGCCAACCTTTTTAGGCCCGCACCTATAATCCTCTTCTTGCTTTAGCGAGCTCGCACCTGCGATCAAAACTCCACAGGTGCGATCGCACCAGACCTGGTGCACTTCAGTAGTCTTTCAATTCCAAACTTTGATATGTTAACCATCTGAACTCCTCCCGAGGCCCCCGGGACCTCAACCAAACATACAAAAAAGTCCTAAAACACGATACGAACTTATTCGAGGCCTCAAATAACATCAAACAACATCAAAAACACAAATCGGACCTCAATTCAAGCCTAATGAAAATTAGGAAATTTCAACTTCTACAATCGATGCCAAAACCTATCAATCAAGTCCGATTGACCTCAAATTTTGCACACAATTCATAAACGACACAATGTACCCACTCCAACTCTTGGAACCAAAATCCGAGCCCGGTAACCACAATGTCAATTCTCGGTCAAACTTTTCAATTTCCAAAACTTCTAATTTTCCAACTTTTGCCATTTCAAGCCTAAATCAACTACGGACCTCCAAATCACTATCCAGACACACTCCTAAGTACGAAATCACCCAACGGAGCTATCGGAACCATCAAAACTCTATTTCGAAGCCATTTACACATAAGTCAACATCCGGTCAACCTTTTCGACTTAAGTTTCCAACCTTGAGACTAAGTGTCTCAACTCATTCCGAAACATCTCCGAAATTGAACCAACTACCCCGGCAAGTCACATAATGACAATTGAGCATAAAATAAGCAGTAAATGGAGGAATGGGGCTATAGCACATAAAACGACCGGTCGGATCGTTACAGGAATGTTGTATTAATCTATGGAAAGCTAGAGCGAGGTATGATGGCTAAACTCTTTCCGTAGAATTGGATTCCTCGAAATTCTGGTAAATTTTGATTATGGGCTGATCAAGTTCCTATTTTCGTCATTATTGTCTTCTTCTATGGTTAGCTAGTCCAAATGCCTATAGTTTGATTCATATTCCAATTGTATAATGCTATGCTCCCTTTTTATGCTTATCCCCAATGTGTTTTGAATTCTTACATGCCTATGAGATAAATATATGATTTTTCTCAATGTTTCAAATACCCTTAAATGTTTAAGATGATTCTTGGAAGTTAATGAAAGAATGAAAGTATAAATTGTGAAATGCGACCGTCGTGCAAGAAAAATGATGGTTTACAAATGAGGCCTAGAGTGCCACCGAGAATAAAAGAAAGTATGAAAGGCTATGAGAAGTATATGATCCTTTTTATGTTAAATGCTTTTGGGAGTATCGTTAGATCACCGAAGAAGGTTGGGTCATAAATACCCAAGCCTAAAACTGCATGTTCCTGTGTAGGGATTGATTGAGGGATACATTCCCATAATATTATATTGAGATTATTCCCATTAATTGGGATGAGTTGAGTTGAGATCTAGCAAAGACCATGTCGACCCCACACGATATTGTGGTGAGATAGCTTAGCCGATCGGGCAGAAATCAGACGTCATGTCACGCACATGGTGGTGTTGTGTACTATGCCAAGCCTCATACTTTAGGGTGAAATGGTTTAGCAGATCAGGAAGATATCGGACTCCGTGCTATAAGCACGGTAGTGTATCGATTCTAAAGATCTCCCAACCTAAAACATCAATTTTACTTGAATACTTACCCCACTCTTGACTCGGTATCGTATTATTACTTGGTTTTTTCATTGACTTCATGTTTCTCTCCCTTTTTGTTGCTACTCTATTCATTGAGAGGGCATTTAGCTTTACATACTAATACTATTCCATATGTACTAATGTCCCTTTTACCGGGGATGATACATCTTTAATGGGTGCAGGTTGTTCCACAACTGGCGGCATCGATCATTAATAGCGGTACACCCTCTCCTCAGCTGAATTGGTGAGCCCCACTTCCTATCGGGGTCATGTGTATTTTCCACTTTGTGCATTATATTTTGAGGTATAGTCGGGGCCTTGCGCCGGCACTATTAAACTACTCTTTTATATCAACTAGAGGCTCTGTAAACACAGTGTGGGTTGTATATTGATTTGGGAAAGTCAAGCTAGAAATTTTGTATTTGTAAAATATATTTGCACTTTCAAACTACGAACTTGTAATATTTTGGGAAATCGTAAATGAAGTTACATAGTAATGAAATTGGTGATATTCATCTTCACATTAACTATGGGTAAGGTTGGGTATAAAAAATCAAGTAGGTTTGCTTGACTGGCATACCTCGGTTGAGCGCCGGTCGCGCTCCCCAAGGTCGGGACGTGATACTTGTTCGAAAGGAAAAGTCATGATTGGTTGTTGATTTGGTTGCGAAAAGAGGTAAGTGACATGCGTAACTTTAAATTGAGGGAATTAAGACTTGTTGGTCTATTTTTTACGTGAATTATGTGTGGGAACGGCGTATATGCGAGATGACGAGTGTATATGCGGTTTCATGGGTTAAAGCATGTGAATTGGGCTATTTACCTTTACGTAGTTATTTATTTCATGTTATATTTCATTACATGCCTTGATTGCTACATGTCTTTACCTGTTATACATGCCTTACTTGTCATATGTCATTAAATTTCTACTTGTTTCAGTTTATTCATTCCTCACTCAATACCTGCTTACCTTCTATATGTTCCTACTTGTATTAATTGTATATCTCCACTGTCTCATATTTTTACTTGTTCTTATTGTATTTGCATTACTTGTTGCCCTTTATTATGTTATTCTGATTGTGTGAGTCATTTAGGTATTCTTGAAATGATGATTTGTCGAGGTTTTGAATTACGAGGTATTGGTTATTCTCCATTTTGTATTGGTAGTCCCTTGATATTCCGAACACTTTATTTCCTTTTTGTGTTGAGATTATGTTGTTGGTTGGGTTGATTCATATATGCTTATGAGTTGATATTGGGAATGGGTTGCACGCCGCAACAGATATTAATATGATATTGAAATCGGGTTGCATGTCGCAACAGATATTGTGAAATGATATTGGGATCAGGTTGCACATCGCGACAGATATTGTGATAAATGTCGGGATCAGGTTGCGCACTACAACAGAGTATAATGTGTTTTAGGTGTGTGTATCTGTATTATTTGATCTCGGTGTTCCGTTATGAGTATTTTGAGATGATGTTATTTTGGGACCCTCTATTAGTCGACCTTCGGGTTCGTTCTTATGAGTTTAGTTGCTTTTCTCTATATTTCTGTTGCCTTTTATTATCATTCGTATAGGTTCATAGTGAGTGTCCTGTCATATCCTTGTCACTACTTCGTCGGGGTTAGGCTCGATACTTACAGAGTATATGAGGTCGGTTGTACTCATACTATACTTATGCACTTCTTGTGCAGATCTCGGTGTTGTTACTAGCGATGCGTAGAGGAGTTCACTCAGATTGACTTGCCAGAAGACTTGAGGTAGAGCTGTTTGGTGTCCGCAGTGCCTGAAGTTCCCTTCTATCTCTTTTTACTATTATTCTAGTTTCAGACAGTTGTATTTTATTTCAGACCTTGTTTGTAGTATTCTAGATGCTCATGTACTTGTGACTCCGGATTTCTGGGAATAGTATAGACTTGTCACGCCCCGACCTCGAGGAGCGTGACCGGCGCTCAACCAAGACACCCCGGTTAAGCAAGCCTGCTAGATGCCTTCTACCCAACCTTGCCCATTAACAATATAAGAACCAGTACAAGTGATAAACATGATAAGAGTCAAGTGTTCCACAATCGTTTCCATTACTAAAGGATATTCATTTATGATTTCCAAAATATTACAAGTTTATAGATATGATGAAAAACATATTTGCCCAAGTACCAACACTTACTAGTTTAATTCCCAACATCATACACCACCCACAACCTATCTACGGAGCCTCTAAGTACAATAAAAGAGTAGTATTGAAGTGCCGGCGATAAGGCCCTGGCTACACCTCAAAACATAAAGTACAACGTCAAATGACATGATGCCCGGAACATAGTAGGGTTCACCAAAATCTGCTGAATAGAGAGTAACTGCTAACGAGGATCAAAACCACCCGCTAATGAACCACCTGCATCCATTGATTATGCAGCACCTCCGGCAAAAGGGATATTAGTACATATGGAATAGCACTAGTATGTAAAGCTAAATGTCCACTTTCAAAATATAATGTCAATATAAGAAAAGGGAAAACCATAGAAACAGTAAGTCACAATCAACAATATCCAAATGCCCAGTAAAAATATAACAATTTTCAAAATACGAATATAATATATATTTTTGGTTGGGAGATCATTAGCACTGATATACCACCGTGTTTTTAGCATGGAGTTTGATCATGCCTGATCGGCTAGGGCATCTCCCCATGAACAATGTGGTTTGACATGTGTTGTGAAAAAAAAAAGGTGTTACCAAGAGTAGTACCACCATGTGCGCAACATGGCGTCCGATCTCCACCCAATCGGCTAGGCCGCCTTCCCACATATGCCGTGTGGGTTGACTTTCCAATTCACAGCTAATATAGATCTCATCCCAATTAAGGGGAATAATCACAATCACCTCAATATTTCAATCTCATCCCAAATAAGAGGAATAAACACAATCCATCCCTACACCGACACGCGTAGTTTTGAGTATGGGCCTTATGACCCACCCTTCCTCGGTTTGCTAATGATACTCCCAAAAAAAAAAAAAATTTGCACACAAGGGAAACAAAAGTACAAATATATTTTATATTCACCTCTTAACCTTTCACCTTATATATTGAGATTATGTTTTATTATCTTTCGCACTATATATATCTTCATTAGTACTTTCAACCATTCACAATATCATTATTTTCTTGGCTCTCTTGGCCATGCTTATGATTTATCATCCGTGGCACGTTGGCCGTATTTCATATTCCACACTTTCATTTCTTCACTTACATGGATCATCATCAAAAATATCAACAAATAGAATATTCCGCAAATTACAACATTAGGTTTATTAGTAAAGAAGACTTTAAACACAATGGATTTCTTTCCAAGAAATGGAGTAAAATGATTGGCAATCGAAGCACAAGTTAAAATCATAAACGTGTAACACATCATTTTTTCTTGAAATACATTTCCCCAAAAAGGGCAATACACAATTTCAACTCATGAAGATATAAGATCTCAAAACACATGGTAAATACTTATAAATTATAGCATTAGTTAAAACAGCCACATTTGGGCATGACTCGGGTATATAAGCTTTTAGGCAATTTTATTTTCGAAGTCAGTTTGGAACAGTTGAATCAAGGCCTATTTCATAACCTTTCTCACATCATTTCATTTCCTCGGCACCATTGACCACAAGTATAACTTTCATTTTTGGCACGTTGGCCACACTTTATATCTCCAACCCACTTCTTTCACTTTCAAGCATCCTTATAGATTATCAACAACAAGGCATTTCAAATCAAGACTTTAGGTACAAATATAAGCAATTGGAGTTTTAGACGCATGGAGTATTCTTTCCAAGTTAAGCATAATGGACTTTCATTTGAAACACGACTCAAGCCATAACATTTTAATACACATATCATTCTTGAACACATTCCCGAAGGATAACATAATGTGATAAGAACATTCGTAACACATTTTGAATACATAATTCTCGACACTTGCTTACTCGGAATAATCGGATTTATTGGGAACAACTCGGAACATGGTAATAAGGATCTTGAGCCAACCATACTTGAAACTCACGGGAACATCATGGAACTCAATTCTAAGAGAGTAGTTTAGCCAACATACCTTGTTTGAGCTTTCCTTAAGTTACTACAACATCCCAAAACTTCTAGCAATAACAATCTATAGGAAGATAGCGAAAATCGGATAAGAATTAGAAGGATTCACATGGTGTAACTCTCTTAGGAATTTTGTCAAACACCTAGTATGGAGAATAGACTATAAAGCTCTACAATGGTAATCCCTTCCTCCCTCAACCAATTCCAACAAGAAACTAACCAAAATGGTTCATTAACCCCATATACTACAACCTATTGTCACATGCATGGCCTATTTCCAATCCCCACAATATACATGAACTCATAACCTCTTGCATGAAAGCTTAGGAGTAGGAATTACCCGGATAGATGATAATCTAGTGATTGGCTTCCTTGATTCTTGAAGATTTGTGCAAGAATGGGTGATTAGAATGCTAGGTTTCCTCCTTCTCTCTCTAAAATACTTTTATCTCTCTATGAAATCATCAAACATTTGCTTCAAAATGAGCCCCTAAGGCTATTTATCAAAATAGGGTCGGGTTATAAAAATAGAAAAATGGACCCTCCGAACTCAGGTATGTGATCGCAGAATGGACCGCATAACAGATATGCGGCCCAAAAAATAGGCCGCGAATATGATGCCAAGAACTGGGCTGGTCAGGACCGGTCTGCGACAGGTCTGCGGTCCGCAGACCACAGAATAGACCGCAGAATCGTCCAACAAAATTCTTCAACCCAAATCTGCGATGGAAAAATGTGGACCGCAAAATGGATATGCGATCGCATAATGGACCGCAAAACGACCTTCAAAATTCAACAATTTTTCTGCTCAAATCTACGACGGGTATGCGGCCCGCGGAGTGGTTATGCGGTCGCGAAACTGACCGCAGAATCGCCTTCTTCTACCACAAATTTCCATCAACTCCTCAGCACTACAAAACTTGAATCCCTTGGCAAAATTTTACGGGGCCTTACAAGACTACATTACTTATTTCTCATTACATGTATTCCAAATTATTTCAGTCTTGAATTATTACCGGTTTGTTTATAATTTGTTAAAAATGGTTAATTATTTATCTAACATTGGCTTGCCTAGCAAGTGAATATTAGGCGCCATCATTGTCATACCCCGACCTCGGGGAGCGCGACCAACGCTCAATCGAGATATCCTAGTCAAGCAAGCCTACTTGATGCCATCTACCCAAAATTACCCATGAATGATTTGAGAATCAATAACAAGAATATAGAGGCGAGAGGATAAAATGTAAAGTACCAAGTTTCATTACTTGTAGGGTAAGGGTGGCAAGTGGGTCGGGTCTGGCCCGGGACCGGGCCGGGTCCGCGAGCTAAGTGGGCTAAGTGGGATGGGATCGTTAGGACCGCTAGAGGTGGGCTCGTGCCGGTCTCGTGGGCCGGTTCTTAGCTAGGAACCGTTAGGACCGGGCCTGTTTGGCCCGCCAAGAGACCAAGACCGGGACCGATCCCTTGACGGGCCAAACGAGCCCAACAGATATTTTTTTTAAAAAAAAATAGTCGTTTGGCTTTTGAAAAAAAGAGTTGTTGGGGGTTTAAAAAATAGCCGTTGGCTATTTAAAAAATAGCTATTTAACCCCCCAAACTTAGTTTTAACCCCAAACTTTTTATTATTATACTTTTACCCTATTTTCAACTATAAATACACCCTAATTCTTTTTTTTTTTTACAAAATCAATATCAATCTATCACAATCTCTCTCTAATTTTCTTCTATACTTGCTACTATTGCTTACTTTATTACCAAAAATAGTCAAATAATTATTGAAGTTGTTACAATTTGTGAAACAATACTTACCATCTTTTTGTCTCTAATTTCTATTTAATTTATAAAAAATATCACCGCTTAGCCGTTGGGCCCATTTAGCCCATTAAAACCGTGGGCTCGACCCGTTTAGCCCGGGACCATGAGTTCGTGGGCCCGGTCCCGGGCCGATTCCTACAAAAAGACATTTTAGCCCAGGACCATTTAGCCCATTTATTTAAAGACCGGGACTGGCCTCGCCCACTTGCCACCCCTACTGTAGGGACTTCATTGATATTTTGCCAAAAGATTACAAGTGCATAGTTTAAAAGTGGAAACATCCAATAACTTACAACATATTAGTTTGTTGTCCCCAATAAAAATACAACCCATAATATGTCTACGGAGCCTCTAAGAGAAAATACCATATGGGAATGCCGGTGATAAGGCCCCAGCAATACCTCAAAAGTAAATATACATGAAGACAATACAAAATATGGGCCCTGATATAGAATAGGGCTCACCAAAATCCGCTGAGAAGAGGGTATGATGTTATCAATGATTACTGCCACCTGCTGAGGAACCACTTGCATCCATTAAAGATGCAGCGCCCCCGACAAAAGGGACGTTAGTACATATGGAATATAACTAGTATGTCATGCTAAATACCCTCTCATTGGAATGGAATGCCAGGATAAAAGGATGAGAAAAATGGAAAACAGTAAGTAAATAAATCATATTTAAACGTCAAGTTAAAACAAAATAGTTCTTCAAGTAAATGTTTTCATCTTTAGTTGGGAGATCCTTTATACCAACACACAACTATACACACGGCCCACTCGATCGGCTAAGACGTCTCACCAGAATGTCGTGTGGTTGGACATGTCCTTGCTAGCTATTAAGTCATCCCAATCAAGGGGAATAATCTCAATATAATATAATGGGGACTCACCGTGCAATCTACTCCTACACCGGCACGTGTAGTTTCGGGCTTGGGCATTTATAGCCCTGCTTTCCTCGGTGATCTAACGATTCTCCCAGAATAATTATCATATAAAAGAATCATATTTGTTTCATATCCTTTCAAACTTTCTTTCATTTCATTGGCACTTTAGGCCACACATGTAGTTTATCATTCTTGGCACGATGGCTGCATTTCATACTTCATGCTTTCATTCTTTCATTTGACATGTACTATAAAACATTTAAAGGCACTTATAAAACTTCCGAAAAATCATAGCTTTAGCGCATGAATACATAAGGGGTTAGAATACATTGGAAACACTTACAAATGATAGCATAGTAATTTCAATGGAACCTTTGATTGAGTTCATAATCATTTGATGATTCGGTCATACTTGGACTATTTTCCAAGGGAGAGCATGATATACATACAGATCAATTGAGACATGATTTGAGTAATTAGACATTTGATAAATCAAAATATTATGATTTAGCATAATAAGGATGAAAGCTTGGTCAAACTGTACTTGGAATTGATAAGGAACTCATGGAAATTTGATTCTATGGAAAGAGTTTAGCCAACATATCTCGATTGAGCTTTCATTAGGATTACTACAATAATCCACTACCTTAGAACTTCAATCTATAGCAACATAATCAAATTCACCAACTATTAGGGAGGCATTCAGAGGTTTACTCATTATTGGCATTTCATCAAACATTAAGTGTGCAATTTTTAGTACAAGGTGTTTATGGTGGAATTCCTTCACCCCACAACCAATTTCAAACAACAATCTACCCACGATAGTTCAACATCCTCAATATCACCTCCATTGATAAATGCATACCCAACGACACACCCCCAAATCAAGAACAACACCCCACATTCTCCTCACACACCCCAAATTCGAAATAGAGAGCTAGTATTTTGATCACCATCCCATAAACCCCCAAAATAATAGAATCTTACTCATAATTTCATAGTAGGACATTGTATGTGAGTTGGGGTAAGGTCTTACCTTTTTAATAGAAAACTTTAGAGCTTTCTTTCTTGATTTGAAAAGATTATAGAAAGAAATTGAGGAGTAGAATTGATAGAGCTTCTCCCTCTCTCTCTAAATTGCTATCCTCTCTCTCTCAAACATCAGGTTATAACTTCTAAAATGACCCCCTAAGGCCTTATATCAAAATAGAGTCAGATTAGGAAATTTTCAAACATAACCCCCCGTTGTCACTTTCGTGAGGCAATTTTGTGGTAGCAGAACTGATCCGCAGCCAGCAGAATGGATATATGTTAATTACACAAAATGGTATGCTAATTCCGCGATGCAATTCTGCGGTAGCAGAACGGATCAACGACAAGCAGAATGGCCACAAAATGGTCTTCAAATTCTAGGTTAGGTCTGGTCATATCCGCGATGCAATTCCACGGTAGCATAACGGATCTGCGGGCAGCAGAATGGCCACAAAATCGTCTTCAAATTTGAGTGGCTTCTGACTCATTCCGTGGTGATTCCGCACTAAATAGAATAGATTCGTGATAGCATAATGGACCACAGAATCGCCATTTTCTGCAAATATTTCTACCAACTCCACGATGCATTGCACAATCCAAAAATCCATACTGTGGCACATTAGCTTGCCTTGGCACCATAAAAACTCAAAACCTTGGAGAACTTTTACTGGGCCTTACATCCTCCCCCGCTTACGATCATTCGTCCTCGAATGAGGGTTAGAGTCCGCCATAGAAGCCCAACATGATTTAACTCTTCATTCACCCACCAAGAGTTCCAAATTTGGCTAACTCCCCAGATTCCCAAAAGGTTCGGCAGAGTTTCCCATGTAACTGGCCTATCCACCTGTCATAAGGCCCCAGAAACCAATCCTAACAACATATTCATAAGACAACAATGCACCATAGACATGAAAACAATGCTAACCATAACATCATAGGCATTACATTGCTAAAAAGAGTCATCTTAGCATAAACTATACAAGTTTTAACATAACTCAAGAAAAGTATACTTCTGACATTCTTTAGAACACAAACATTTGGTTTTACAAGCAAGTGAGGGTATTTTCTCTTCATTTCTTCCTCGGCCTCCCAGGTGGCCTCTTTAACTTGATGGTTTCGCCATAGCACTTTGATGGAGGTAATCTTTTTATTACTTAACTTTCGAACTTGTCTATCAAGGATGACAGCCAGAATCTCCTCATAAGTCAATTCTTCAGTAACATCAATAGCCTTCACCGGGAGGAGGAGCGAAGGATCTCCATCTATCCGCTTCTCCAGGCCTACCACTCCAGCTTCTCCTCCGCTTCTGCAAAAATAATTATGCACTTGCGGGCTCGCAGATGCTGAAGGAATCACGCACCTGCGGTCCTTGTCCAGCTCACCTAGAACCGCTTCTGCGACCCCTTGGCCACTTCTGCGGCACCACACCTGCGGCCAATTTCTCACAGGTGAGGTTGCACCAGAACAGAACACAACAAAAATTTCACAAGTCAAATTTTCATTCCGGTTGCAATTCGAAACACACTCGAGACCTTCGGGACCCCATCCTAACATACCAACCCATCCTATAACATCATACGAACTTAGTCGAAGCCTCAAATCACATCAAACAATATCAAAAATAGGAATTGCACTCAATTCAAACCTATTGAAACTAATGGATTTCCAACCTCTACAATCGATGTCGGATCCTATCAAATCAACTTTGATTTACCTCAAATTTTGCACACAAGGTATAAATAACACCAAGGACCTATTCCAATTTCTGGGACAAAATTCCGAGCTCGGTATCAACAAAGTCAACTATCAGTCAAAATTGTCAACTTTCCAATTTTTGCCACTTCAAGCCAAAACGACCTACGAACCTCCAAATCAATATCCGGACATGATCCTAAATACAAAATCACCTTAAGAAGCTATCGAAACCATCAAATTCCATTCTGGAGTCTTTTACTCATAATTCAACGTATGGTCAACTTTTTCAACTTAGGCTTCTAACCTTAGAACTAAGTGTCAACCGAACCAACCACCCTTGTAAGTCACATTATAACAAACGAACATAGAATAAGCAATAAATGGGGGAACAGTGCTACAATACTCAAAATGATCGACCGGGTCATTACATTCTCCCCTACTAAACAAATATTCATCCTCGAACGAGTCTAGAATCATACCTGGAGTCTCAATTAGGTGTGGATAGCTGCTCCGCATCTACCTCTCAGTTTCCCAAGTAGCCTCCTCGACTGGATGACCTCTCCACTGAACTTTCACTGAAGCTATATTCTTTGATCTCAACTTTCGAACCTACAAAAATGTCTACTGACTCCACATCATAAGCCAAAGCTTCGTCCTACTGAACCTTGTTGAAATCCAAAACATGAGATGGATCACTGTAATACTTTCAGAGCATGGAAACATGAAACACTGGGTGCACACTCGATAGACTAGGTGGCAATGAAAGCTTGCAGGCCACCTCTCCAATCCTCTAAAGCACATCAAAAGGGCCAATATACCGAGGGCACAACTTGCCCTTCTTCCTGAACCTCATAACACCCTTCATGGGCGAAACTCTAAGCAACACCTTCTCTTCTACCATGCAGGCAATGTCACAAACCTTTTGATCAACGTAACTCTTCTGTCTAGACTGTGCAGTGCAAAGCTGATCCTGAATCAACTTGACCTTCTCCAAAGCATCCTGAACCAACTGGGTACCCAACAGCCTAGCATCACCCAGCTCAAACCAACCAATCGGAGACCGGCACAGCCTCCCATATAAGGCCTCATATGGAGCCATCTGAATACTCAATTGGTAGATGTTGTTGTAGGAAAACTCTGCAAGCGGTAGAAATTGAACCCAAGAGCCCCCTAAATCCATAACACAATCGTGTAGCATATCCTCCAATATCTTAATGGTGCGCTCAGACTGTCCGTCTATTTGAGGATGAAATGTTATGCTCAACTCAACTCATGTGCCTAGATCTCGCTACACAGCACTCCAAAACTGCGATATGAATTACATGCCCTGATCATAAATAATGGACACTGGCACACTGTGAAGGCAAATAATCTCGCGGATATAAATCTCAGCCAACCGCTCTGAAGAATAGGTAGTCCCAACTAGAATGAAATGCACTAACTTAGTCAACCGGTCCACAATCACCCAAATAGCATCAAATTTCTTCAAAGTCCATGGGATCCCAACAATGAAGTCCATGGTAATACGCTCCCATTTCCACTCAGGAATCTCAAGCTTCTTAAGCAAATCGCCCGGCCTCTGATGCTCGTACTTCACCTGCTGACAGTTCAAGCACCGAGCTACAAACTTCACTATGTCTTTCTTCATTCTTCTCCACCAATAGTGCTACCTCAAGTCCTAATACATCTTCGCGACACCCGGATGAATGGAATACCACGAACTGTGGGCCTCCTAAAGAATCAACTCATGTAACACATACACATTGGTCACACAAATGGGACCCTACATCCGCAACATCCCATCATCTACATTAGAAACCTACTTTGCATCACTGTGCTGAACTGTGTCCTTAAAGACATGAAAATGGGGTGGTCATACTGGCGGTCTCTCATGCGCTCATATAAAAAAGACCGAGAAACCATGCAAGCTAGAACTCGACAAGGCTCCGAAACATCTAACCTCACAAACTAACTGGCCAAGGCCTAAACAAATTATGCAATCGGTCTCTCACAAACAGGAATATATGCAAGGCTACACATGCTCGCCGCCTTTCTACTCAAAGCATCGGCCACCACATTGGCCTTCCCAGGATGATACAAAATAGTAATATCATAGTCTTTTAACAGCTCTAACAATCTCCGTTGCCTTAAATTTAGATCTTTTTGCTTGAACAAGTATTGTAGACTCCGATGATCTGTGAATACCTCACAAGACACGTCGTTGAGATAATGCCTCCAAATCTTCAATGCATGGACAATGGATGCGAACTCTAAATAATGAACGGGGTAGTTCTTCTCATGGTGCTTCAACTTGCATGAAGCATAAGCAATCACTCTACCCTCATGCATCAAGACACACCCAATACCAATCCGAGAAGCATCACAATACACTGTATATGAACCCGATGCTAAAGGCACAACTAGAGCTGAAGTTGTGGTCAAGGAATTCTTGAGCTTCTGAAAGCTCTCCTCACACTCATATGACCACCTGAATTGGGCACCCTTCTAGGTCAATCTAGTCAAAGGTGCAGCAATGGATGAGAAACCCTCCATGAACCGGCGATAATATCCGGCCAATCCAAGAAAACTCCGAATCCCAGTAGCTAAAGACGGTTTGGGCCAACTTTGAACAGCCTCAATCTTCTTCAAATCTACCTTGATCTCAGTAGAAGTATCAGCACCAACATCCCTCACAAAATCCAAATATGACAAACACCCATTCCCAACCATTCGTTGGGCCTTCAGATATGAAATCACCCTACTGAGAACATAGTCCAAAGAACATCTCCACTCAATCCTAGGCAATCTCGGCATCGCCAACGTCACGGTCTTAGCGTGACAATCCAAAATAGCATGAGATGGGGACAAAAACTCCATGCTAAAATCACATCAAAATCAACCATACTAAGCAATAAGATATCAACTCTCATCTCCAATGCCCTAATAGTCACCACACACGACCGATATACACGGTCCACAACAATAGAATCACCCACTAGCATAGACACATGAACATGTGTAACTAAGGAATCACTGGGCATATCCAAAAATAAGAAAAATACAATGATACATATGAATAAGTGGAACCAGGGTCAAATAATATGGAAGCATCCATGTGGCACACTGAAAATATACATGTGATCACAGCGTCTGAAGCAACGGCCTCTGACTTGGTGGAAAAAGCATAGCATCGAGCCTGACAGCCACCTGATCGGCCTCCCCTTCTAAGGAGACCTCTAGCTGCCTGAGCCCCACCCCGAGCTAGCTGAGGGGGTGGTGAAGTAACTGGTGCGGAAGTCATATGCTGAACTGGACCTCCCAAAATATGGGTACAATACCTCCTCACATGTCCAAACTCTCCATACTCTAAGCAACTCCGATCCGTCAATGGTGGCGGGGACTGAATTGGACCCCTTAGAACCAGAATATCTCTAGAAGGACCTGGTATAGATGAACTCTGAATTGATGGAGCACGGGATAAACTCTATGCTGGGAGAAAACTAAGAGATGACTGACCCGGACAAGCACCGTATGAACCATGGCTAGCCGATGCAGTACGATGAACCGAACGAGCCATCGAAGAGTGCCTATAAGGACGACCTCTGTTGTGGTGGGACTGTCTTCCAGATGAGGCACTGTTGAAAACACCTGAACCACGAGGCCTATTGTCCTCCCTCTTCTCACTCTCCTAACTGCGAACCTACTCTAGGCATCTAGAAATATCAACCACCTCATCGAACCTAGCACCTGATGCAATCTCCCGAGTCATGACAAAGCGTAGTACATATTTGAGGCCATTAATGAATCTCTTAATCCTCTACCTCTATGTGGGAACCAACCATATCACATGACGAGACAATTTTGAATATCTTATCTCATATTGGGTCACTGACATACCCTCCTAGTGTAGCTTCTCAAACTGCCTACGCAACTCCTCCTTGTAGGTCTGTGGAACAAACTTCTCTAAGAAGAGAACTGAGAACTCATGCCACGTAAGTGGTGCAATGTTGGCTAGCTTGCTCAACCCATAGGCCTCCCACCATCTAAAGGTTGCCCCCGACAACTGAAAAAGTAATAAATGAGACACCACTATTCTCTAGAACACCCACCGTGCGAAGGATCCGCTAGCACCTTTCTAATAAATCATGAGCATCCTATGACTCGGCCCTACTGAGCTTTGGAGGCATGAGCCTCCCAAACCTCTATAGCCTCTTATGCTCCTTATCACTCATAGTTGGACCGACCAGGGCCTGAGCAGTTGCAATAGGCCGGGCTGGTAATACCCCCGGTGTCTGATGTCCTTAAACTACCTGCTCTGGAATGCGGGTGGCGTGAGTCTGAGCACCTCCCCTAGTCTAAGAAGTGCTCTGATGCGGCCAGAACTGAAATCGCCTAAGCAAGGCTAGTGCAAACAGTCAATATCTGGGCCAGAGCTTCCTGAAGGCCTGGAATCACAATGGGCACAGCTGGTGCCTGAGCTGGTCCCACCGGCTCAACCACATCTGGTATATGCTCTTGAGCTGGAGCAACTGGTGGCTCCACATGTGCTTCTCTAGTTGTAGTATGAGCTGCACCTCAGCCTTTACCGCGGGCCCAGCCCCTCGTGGCCCTAGCTGGTGGTACTGGTGGTCGTCCGCCAGATCCGGTCACGCGTGTCTTCACCCTCTACAAGAGAATAGAAGTTTAGAAGTTTAGTTTCGGGAATCAACATCTGCATGACAAGAATACAAGAAAGTGAAGTTTCCTAATGGTTCGGTAGCCTCTCGAAGGTATGTACAAACGTATATGTCCAGATCGGCAAGACTCTACTAAACCTGCTCATAACTCGTGAGACCTAAGTAACCTAGTGCTCTGATACCAACTTGTCATGACCCAAATCCCGACCCTGGTTGTGATGGCGCCTTTCGTGAAGACAAGTCCAGCTAGTCTAGCCCAACTCATCCTTTAAAACAGTAATTTAAATAGTGGAAAGTCTCATAAATAATGGATAAAGACAACTTTAACTAAACTACAACAAATACCAAAATCTGGGTGTCACGGAGTACATATGCTACTAAAGTCAACATAGTGTAAAACTCTAATACAACTGCCTGAGAAAATAGAACAATGCCGAAATAAAATGAAAGGAAGGAGAGTCAAGGCATGCGGGCATCATAGAAGCTACCTCTAAGTCTTCGAGCGGGTACTACTACCAAATCTAGCAATTACCGTGTCCAGATGTACCTGGATCTTGATGAGTGGTGATTTTACTACTCATTCTAGTCTCTTTTCTTTAGATTTTGCGTCCTTTAATTATAATATGAGGTTGTTTATGGTGTGTATTGATATATTTTCAGGTAAATGATGCCACGAAGAGAGTTGAATTCAAGTGAAGTGGAATTGAGCAAAAAAGAGTACAAAAGTGCAAAATCCTTCAGTGATTCCACATCTGAGGAACACTGTCCGCATATGTGACCTCGCATCTGCGAGCTGGAAGGCCGCATCTGCGGAGTTAAGCTTCATTCACTGGGACCGCATCCGCGGCAAAAATTTGCACCTGCGGAGTCACTGGTGCGACTATTTTTTCCGCATCTGCGGAGAAAGGGAATTCCACATGGGCTCGCACCTACGATGGCTTATCCGCATCTGCGGAGTAGGGATATGGAAGTGGAAATTGGCGCCGGTGCCGGGGAATAATTTGGCGTAATTTAGGTTGTTTGAGAAATAAGTGTAAGTGCCTTGGTCCAAACTTGTGAATATTTGTGTAATTATCTTTCTTACCTTGGTCTATTTTTTTTGTTTGTTTCTTGTTTATTTTCTTAGTTTTGAAAAAAAACAATGGCATCATATAATGAAAATTGCTCGGATGGTAGTTGTTCATACTTTGATGACCCTTGTCCTTATTGTGAAGGACCACACTCGTGGTAAAATTGTTTAAATTCTCCCGAGGGTGGATTGTGCGCACAATCTCAAACCCACGAGTGGAGTATTTGTGATAAGTGTGGTCGTCAAAATGGTCATTGGGATGATTGTGCTTATTTGTCCTTCCCTTCCCCAAGCCCCCGCTATGATGATTCTACTTTTTGTGATAAAAATTATAGGGATTTGGAAGTGGAAGAAATTGAGCATGGTCAAAATGGAGAGATTAAGCTCATGTTAGAATGCCTACTTGAAGGAGGAAACAAAGAGCAAAATGCCTTGGAGGAGCTTTTGGAAAATAGTTTCCAAAATGATTTGGTGCTTGAAAGGTTAAACTTACAAATGGGAGAAATGCTTGAAGCTTTAGAGGTCCAAAAAGCCTCGGAAGTGAATGATAGCCAAGAACCTTCCTTAGATGTGGAAGCCAAAAATCCTTCCTTGGGACTTGATCAAAACCAAAAAGAACGCTCAAATGCTCAAAATGAGAAAATGATGCTCATGTTGGAGGCCATTCTTGAAAATGAGGAGAAGCAAAGCTTGGCACTCGAGGACTTGAAACAGGGCTTGACTCAAAATTATGAGCACATCCGCACCTTGGAAAATAAAATGAAAATATTGGTTGAGGCTCACTATGCCCACCAACTTGAGAGTGTGGAAAGAGATCAAGAAGATTCCGACATCGAGGAAGAAAGTGAGCTTTATTTTGAGGAATCAAGTATTGAACTTCCGCCAACCGACTCCATGAGTGTTAATGATGCCAAGAAAAATATGGAATTAGAGTCAACCAGTGTAAGTGAAAATATGGTTGAAGTCGACTCTAGTTTGGGGGAAAAAGAGAATGTCAAAATCCAGGAAGCTTTGCAATTTGAAGGCTTGAAGTTGCATTCCAAGCATTTTTCAACCTTGGAATTTCATGGTGATATGGGAATTTAGCCGTGCGAATCCATATGGAAGTGCAAATAAGAAAAACAAGAGCCATACATTTTGCAATTTGCATATTCAAAAAGGCAAAATGACATTCCTCACATGAAAGCCAAGAAATGCAAAATAAAAAAAATTAAAGTTTGGCTTGATCATTTACTTACCACCACCCCCCGTTGCTTGTGGCCACAAGCTTGATTCCAATTTAGGTGCCCAATTCATATCGTCCAAGTGGTGAGAAAAGTGGAAAAGTTGATCCGCGTCGTGCCACGACGTTAAATGCGACGCTTGGTGGGAGGCAATCCATCGTTTCCAAACATTTCAGTCATTTTTAAATTAAAAAAAATTAGGATAGCTTAGTATATTATTTTTGACTAATCTGTCAAGTTTCAAATTTTTTGGAGTTGAATTAAGAAGTTTGGGGTGTTGGAACAAACCAAAGCAGTAGCTGCCCAGAATTGGCCTGCTAAATCCTGGCATAACCGCACCTGCGGACATAAGCACGCAGGTGCGCTCACGCAGAAGCAGAAACCAAGGCGCAGATGCGCAACCATTCGCAGGTGCGGCATGAAACTCGCAGAAGCGGCTTCGCCAAAGCGCTTCTGGAGTCGCAAGTGCGGATATCGAACTGGTTTAATCAAATAACTCCCTCATTTCATCAGGTAAACTCTAAAAAAAATTTCCCCAAACTCAAAATCCTCTCATCTCTCACACAAAGCAATCACTACATCAAACTGCTCACACTCGAGTTCTCACACAAGACAAGGCAGGTATCTCTCATCTACTCCTCTCTTCTACTTCTCTTTCCTTCTTCTTCTTCCTCATTTCTAGGTTCCCATGTCCGTTCCCCTGATTCCCATTTCTCTCTGATTAATGTTGCTATTAGGGTGAGGATATTGGTTGAGAGTATGTAATGTGTGCTGTTGTGTTAAACATCCATGTTGGGGGAAATCTGAGTACCCAAAATCGTGTGAAGAAGCATAAATTCTCACTGCGTGCAATGTGTTCGACAAATTGTCCACAAGAAAATCGTATGCTAAGTACCACAAAATCAAGTTTAATAGAGTTGTAGGTTTATGTAATGCACTAATTAAGAAGTCTTGAGTATAAATTATGTGCTAAAAATCTTGTTTGAGCAGTAAAAGAGTCAAAATTTCTGTGCATTTGAACCCACTGATGAACATCGCAGAAGCGAATGAAATGCCGCAGATGCGGCCTCGCACCTGCATAGACTGTTCCGCAGGTGCGAACACTGAGAAAATGGAAAAAACTGCAGAAGAGGATAAAAACCTGTAGAAGCGGGACTGCACCTGCGATGGCTGTTCCGTAGGTGCGGAAACTGGGCAGATTTCCAAATTCCAGTAGCTTTGCATCTGGAGCTTCCCGGGCCCATTCGACTCGATTCTTTGGCCTAATTGCTTTGTTTTAAATTTCCTAATAGGATTATACTTCCCGACTAACGTTGTTTTGATTTTTTGAAGGTACTTTGAGCTAATATGGACCCGAACATGAACAAAAATGCTTTGCTTGCTCACAAAATTGAAGAAGTGGCTGAGGACTTGAACTACGATGCTACCAGATTCATGTATTCCCAATGCCAAGCCCGGTATTATGATGATCTCCTCACGAAGAAGCTCAAACTTGAGAAGGGAATTGTCGATGACAAAGTGTCCGAACTTCTTCCGGATTTCCATGGCCGGCTAGTTTCAAGCGGTTGGACCTGATTCATCCCCACTCCATGCGATGCCAATGAGGAATGGGTTAGGGAATTTTATGCCAATTTAAGGCGTACACTTTTCCAAAACCATGATATCACTATTAGGGCGAAGACTGTGAGATTCGGAGTTGAAGAGATAAATGATGGCTATGGGCTCCCAAATCATTTGCTCGAGCCAGTGTAAGAAAGAGATACATGCAACAATAGTGATTGGCTAGTCGCAAAGCTATGTCCTCCAGGTCATAGAGTGACTTGGGCTACAAAGAAGAAAGGCATCAAATATGGTGATTTCACAGCCGAAGCAAAAATGTGGTTGTATATCATTACGAGCAGAGTGTCTCCTTATGGGAACGTGTCTGATGTTCCATATACCAGGGCCTTGATAATTACTTGCATCCTTGATGGCATTCCTGTGAATGTCGGTCACTACATTTGTTCGGGAGATGAAGGAGTATGTGCTTCAAGGTGGCACGTTATTGATATTTCCATCATTAATTACAGAGTTGTGCCGGCGTGCACATGTTGAGAAATGGAATGGAGATCATTTGATACCGGCATACAAGCCATTACACCTATTGAGAGTGACAGGAGCAGGCAGTGTGCTCAAGAGAAAGAAGACGAAAGTGGAGATTACTGTAGGTGAGGGGTCCTCCTCATAGACTGCTCAGACCGAGGGACCATTTGGGATGCTAAATTCCCAGCTTGCTTCCATTCATGACTTAGTGTCACAGCTCCTTAGTGGGCCCTCACACTCTCAGCCTATGCCTGAGTACTTCACCAGGGATGACATGAAGATCTACTTAGATGCACAGAAAAAGTAGGCAGAGTCTCAAGAGAAAATAGCAGCATAAGTTGGCAAACTTGAGGTCGCCTATGGCAACTTGGCCAAGGCACATGTAGATCTTCAGTCAGACATTGAAAAGGAAAAAGCAAGCAACAACAAGAAGAGCAAATTTATGATCAAAATGTGGAGAGGCATCAAAGTCATCTTCAAATGGGGGCAGCCGAACAGGAAGATACATGTTGCTGATGCTGATGATAGTGGGGAGTACTCTTTCATATCGAGTGCTGATGATGATGATGCTGATGACACTGTGGATGATGAGGCCGAGAGTTCTCAGCAGCAGTGATTAGCCTTTCTCCCAAAGTCTGCTAGTCTGATGCAGACCTCAGGGAGACCCTCAAACTATTCTTATTTTATTTTGATATTGTGCAGTGAGGACACTGCAATGTTTTTAGTTGGGGGTGGATTTAGGGAGTATACTTGATTCGTACATTGATGCTATATATTTGCCTTTGCCGGATTTATGTTGTGGTATGGATATTGTGTGCCCTTGCCGAGCGTAGTTGTGATTGGTTGTACATAATCAAGATTAGTCACTTTTGTTATTCTATTTTTTTATATATTTTTTTTTTTACTTATTTTCTTTAGTAGTTTTTAGTTTATGTTATTTTTGTTCGTTTAGTATTAGTTGCTTTTGTTATTTTAGCTTCTTTTAGTAGTTTTGTCCTTTTATTTTTATTTTTGTAGTGTTTATTTTATCTTGTTCAGTAGTTTTAGTTTATATTATTTTTATCTCTTTTAATAGTAATATACTTTTCAATAAATGTACTTGGGTTTTCTTTATGCTACGGTTCTTTCCCAACGAATATTTATTTGTTGAACCGGGTGACTTTTTCCTATGACGGATGGCGTGACGACTTTCTTAAGGGAATTAGTCTTGTTTTGTTATGTGGAGACTTTTGGATTATTTGGTACTAACAAAATTAATCTCTTGTGTGTGAAGTGTGAATTAAGAATACCCCTCTGATATTTGGTTTTAAATTAAAAAAGTAAGTTGCATGGGGAAGAATAATTTTTTAGACAACTTTTTGGCTCATTTGGTGACTCTTTGCCCACTAGTTGGCATGATATTGCTCTAAATTCTCTTGTTAAGAAGTGAAATTGATCTGGCTTGATTAGTTCATGTGTCATGTGTGCTAGTTTTTGTTATAAATAATTCTTGTGTTTACTTCTATCATCTAGAACTTGCATGGTTGGTCTTTCAATGCTAATGTTAATTATCTTTGGTTGGAGGGATGACCTTAGGCATTCTTTGTAATCTTTGAAAAAGCCTCTTTAGCCTTTCAAGCCAACCATTGCATAAATATTATCACTAGTTTACCCCATTTGAGCCTTTAACTTTTTCTTTGGCCACCTCATTACAAATCTTTACCCTTTTTGTGAAATAATCCCCTCTTTTGAACCTGTCCCTCCTTGAATATTGAGAATGAGGCTAAAAGCCTAAGTTGGGGGTGTTGGTGTCAATTTGGAAATTAGTAAGGTTGTACATTAAGGGTAGAAACATATACCTCAAAGTTGTTCATATGAAGTTACTCAAGCACCAAAAGAAAATAGTATAAAAAAAAGAGAGAGAATCATATGTATATATATAAATATGGAGTCTTGAGAAGATTAGAGAGGTACTTTAAGGTGGTTCGATGTTGGTAACTAGATGCCAATAAGGGCGATGTGGTTTAAAAAGAAGCAAAGTGCAAAAAGAAAGACAAATGTGAGTAGTGTTCAAGGAGGATGTAGTCACTTGTATCCCAAATGCTTATCCTACCCTTCCCTAGACCTACATTACAAGCTTAAAAAGGCCTTATGGGATCTCCAACCAAATGTTCTTGAATAGGCGGCGAATTAAAATAAGGGCAAGCTTATGGCATGATATTTTGTAACACTTCAAATTCTTTGTTGAGAGTGAGTGTCTTTGTGCATTTGTCCCTTGTGTTGTTATTGTAAATATGGTGATTTTGGAACTTTCTTTCTTGTGAGGGCACATGAATTAGGATGGATTGGTGACATTGATGTATCCCGAAATGAGTAAATTGAGCATATGTAGTAGACTAGTGCTTTTGAGTCACTTCTTGAGACTTTTTGTTGTCACTTGATTATTTTGAAACTCCTTTGCATTTCTTAAAGTTGATTTTAAATAAGGGAGTTGTTTGGTTGATATTCACATGCTTGATCCTAATTATTAGTACCAACCAAATCCATAAGTATGGTGGTTAATTGGAGAATGTGATTTGTTTATGATAGCAATGCCACTTGTGCTTTAAATGGTAGAACCTCATTGAATTGTTGGTTTTGATTTGCTTGAGGACAAACAAAAGCTTTAAGTTGGGGGTGTTGATGAGTGGTAATTTTAACACTCATTCTAGTCTCTTTTCTTTAGATTTTGCGTCCTTTAATTATAATATGAGGTTGTTTATGGTGTGTATTGCTAGATTTTCAGGTAAATGATGCCACGTAGAGAGTTGAATTCAAGTGAAGTGGAATTGAGCAAAAAAGAGTACAAAAGTGCAAAATCCTTCAGTGATTCCACATCTGCGGAACACTGTCCGCATATGCGACCTCGCATTTGCGAGCTGGAAGGCCGCATCTATGGAGTTAAGCTTCATTCACTGGGACCGCATCTGCGGCAAAAATTCGCACCTGCGTAGTCGCTGGTGTGACTATTTTGTCCGCATCTGCGGAGAAAGGGAATTCCACATGGGCTCGCATCTGCGGAGTCGTACTTGCGCCACAATGTTCCCATCTGCGGAGTAGGCAAATCCCCTGAGTTCACGCATCTACGATTGAAGGCCCGCATTTGCGGAGCCGCACCTGCGAGGATCTTTCCGCAGGTGTGGTCAACGGGCTTCTGACCTGGGCAATATTGATTTCACATTTTCTCAACTAAAAACCCACAAATACACGACCTAGCTCATTTTTGGGATAGCTGGGAACATCTTTGGAGATCTTTTGGCTTATTTTTCAATTCCTAGACTAGAGAAGACAAGGTCTGGAGCTAGGGTTCTTGCACACACACTTGGGGCTTGAAGATTTAATGCTTTTGGTTGAGAATTTCTTATTCATTTATGCTCATTTCTTCATTTTCTTGCTTTGTATTGAATATTTAAGTGTGTAGTATTTTTTCCAACACTTGAATCTTGTTTATGGGAATATTCATATTTAAAGTGTGGATTAAATACCTTGTTGTGCTTATGTATTGAACGATTTTTATTTATTATAAAGTGAGTTATTGTTTCTTTAATTATTCTTGTTCTTGAATGTCTCCAAAGGGATTAGCTAACCCTAGGACTCGCCCATTCACTTCGGATTA
The DNA here is from genome assembly GCF_000715075.1 of Nicotiana tabacum. Classification (NCBI taxonomy): domain Eukaryota; kingdom Viridiplantae; phylum Streptophyta; class Magnoliopsida; order Solanales; family Solanaceae; genus Nicotiana; species Nicotiana tabacum. Next base: position 36,213,579 of record NC_134092.1, on the reverse strand, counting down.
ATTTTGGGAAAAATAATCCGGGGTTGGGAAAGATTAATTAACAAGAACTTCAGGCGTTAACCCTCACTTTATAGATTCTACCTAGGGATAGGAATGAACTACTTGTAGCCATATTCGGGTGTGCTTAATCTCTTAATTATTTTAGGGATAATTCAATTAGGAAGTCTTGTTAGTTTTCGAGAGAAGCTAATATAGAATTATTATCCGAGGCTAATAAATAATAAACTCACTCATATTTATAAAATTGTGAAATATATTGGATCGTTACTTGAGTGTAATTCCCGATGCATCCATACTTGTAGCCATTGATCATTTTACTTATTTTCTAGGTTAGTTTACATTTTTGCATTTAGCTATAATATTTTCTCAACAATCATTCTAAGTGTTTGGCATTGCATAATAAGTGATAATTCTCCTACATTCCTAATCGTCTACATATTGTTCTCTGTGGGATTCGACCCCGACTCATAGTTGGGTAAATTATATTGCATGCGACTGTGTCCATTTACTTTTTAGTAGTGGATTTGGACGTCATCAGATCTGCACACGAAGTGCAGAGTGAAGTATGAGAATAACCGACCCAATATACTCAATAAGTAACAGGACTAACCTTGGGCTGAAAGCAGTGGTGAGCTTAGAAAAATACAATCTGAATCAAAATACTGGCAACATAGATATAACATGATAATGATAATAATACCTCAAATAACACCCATATTCAGCTTGTACACAGTACACAAATTTAGGTATGTTGTCAAGTTCAACAAGTTAAGCTCAACACTGATAAAATATACCAAGTACAGCTAGCATGAGGAATGTTACATCTCTATGCCTACGTGTCAAATATGCATGTCAAATGCAATGCATCACATTGATAATCTCAGGTACTCACACTCTAAGAGTACTCAATCTGTCTGCCTCAACTCCCACTCACCACACACAATCACTCAGCATTGTACGGTATATGTGTCACTGCTGGTATTTCAGACTCCAGAGGGGCAAATCATGCCTAAGCACGGATATAAAGCAAATATGGCCCGTTGCGGCATGCAACCCGATCCCATAATAATAAATAAGCCAATAAGGCATGTTGCGGCGTGTATCTCGATCCATAATAATAATAATATATATATAAAGCCTATATGGAATATTGCGACGTGTATCCCGATCCACAATATCACTCACAACACAGCTCTCAGGCCCCAGCTTAGTCATCAATCTCTCCGGTCTCACAGGCTCACAAATCTCATGCCTCTCAGCCCAAACAATGATAACATGATGTAACAGTGAATGATAACAGAGACTGAGATATGATATGCAAATGAATGAACATGACTGAGCACATAATTGCAACTTAAGCAAATAACTCAGCATTAGAAATGACCTTTGTGGGTCCCAACAGAATAAGCACATAGCTTAAACATGATTTCTAACATGAATCACAGCTCAATTACTCTAATACATAGGAATTACACGGATAGAAATAAGACTAGATAACTACACAGTACCACAAAATAAACCGAGTCATAATAACAATGATGCACGCCCACACGCCCGTCACCTAGCATGTGCATCACCACAACACCAACCATATAACACGTATTCCAAGGATTTGTACCCTCAGTATCAAGTTTAGAAGTGTTATGTACCTCAAAGTGCACAACTCAATGCTCCAACAAACCCTTGCCTCATGAATCGGCCTCTAAATGACTCAAATCTAGTCACAATCAACTCAATATAATCAATACAAACTATAGGAATTGATCCCATATGATAAAGCTAAGTTCTTTAACCAAATTCAAAAACTCAACCCGAAAGGTCAACCCCGGGCCCACGCCTCGGAACCCGACAAAATTCAAAAAATCTAAACACCCATTAAATAATGAGTCCAGCCATACCAAAATCATCCAATTCCGACCGCAAATCGACCCTCAAACCCTCAAATCTTACTCTCTAATCCCTAGTCCAAAATCCCCCAAATTTCACCTTAAAACACATAATCTAGGTGTAAAAATCAATGGGTATTCAATATTAATGAATAAAAATGATCAAAAGTTGCTTACCTCTTGAAATCTAGTGAAACCCCTCTCAAATATCACTACTAGCCGAGCTTGCAAAGTCTCCAAAAATGAGAGAATTCTCAAAACCCTCGATTATAACCTTCTGTCTAGCAAAATTGCTTATGCGGTCAAGATCACCGCTTCTATGGTACCGCTTCTGTGGTACCACTTCTGCGGTCAACAATCTGTATCTGTGGAATTCAATTAAAAACCAACTCATCACATCTGAGGTCCTAAGCCCGCACCTGCAGATGCACTTCTGCGCACAACTATCCGCTTCTACGAACCTACCACTCCAGCTCCTCCTCCGCTTCTGCAAAAATAATTACGCACATGCGGGCTCGCAGATGCTGAAGGAATCACGCACCTACGGCCACTACCAAACTCACACAGAATCGCTTCTGTGACCCCTTGGCCACTTCTACAGCTCCACACCAGCAGCCAATTTCTCACAGGTGCGGCTGCACAAGAACTGAACACAGCTGAAATTTCACACGTCAAATTCTCATTTCGGTTTCAATCCGAAACACACTTGAGGCCCCCAGGACCTCATACTAACATACCAACCCATCCTATAACATCATACGAACTTAATCGAAGCCTCAGATCACATTAAACAATGTCAAACACACGAATCGCATCCCAATTCAAGCCTATTGAAACAAATGAATTTTCAACTTCTACAATCGATGCCGGAACCTATCAAATCAACTCCGATCTACCTCAAATTTTGTACTCAAGTCAAAAATGACACCATGAACCTATTCAAACTTCTGGAACTAAAATACGAGCCTCGTATCAACAAAGTGAACTCTCGGTCAAACTTCTTAACTCTCCAACTTTTGCCAATTCAAGGAAAAACAACCTACGGACCTCCAAATCAATATCTGGACATGCCCCTGAGTTAAAATTACCATACAAAGCTATCAAAACCATCAAAACTCCATTCCAAAGTTGTGTACTCATAAGTCAACATCTGGTCAACTCTTTCAACTTAGGCTTCCAACCTTGGAACTAAGTATCCCAATTCATTCTGAAACATCCCTGGAACCAAACCAACCACTCCGGAAAGTCACATAATAACAAACTAGCATATAATAAGTAATAAATAAGGGAATGGGGCTATAATACTCAAAACGACCAGCCGGGCCCATACAGTGTCAGCCACGCCACCTTAGGTTAGGGCATGATAGCCTCAATTGGAGTGGAAAAGGATTCCTAGTCATTCCACTAGCAGGGTCATTTCTTATGTGAAGGCTCGACGTACGGTTGAGAAGGGGTGTCTGGCATATTTAGCATATATCTGTAATCCTAGTGCAGAGGTTCCTTGCATAGATTCGATACCAGTTGTACGCGAGTTCCCAGAGGTGTTTCCTTTAGTTTTGCCGGGGATGCCACCCGATAAAGATATTGACTTATGCATTGACTTGGTTCTGGGCAATCAGCCCATTTCTACCTCACCATATCGTATGGCCCGAGTTGAGATGAAGGAATTGAAGGAGTAGTTGCAGGATTTTCTTGAAAAGAGATTAATTTGACCTAGTGTCTTTCCTTGGGGTGCATCGGTGTTGTTAGTAAAGAAGAAATACGGCTCTATGAGGATGTGTATAGATTACAAGCAGCTAAACAAAGTCACTATCAAGAACAAGTATCCACTTCTAAAGATTGATGACTTATTTGATCAGCTTCAGGTTGCTAAGTTGTTTTCGAAGATTGACTTAAGGTCTGGCTATCATCAATTGAAGATTAGAGCATCAGATATCCCTAAGACAGTTTTTCAAACTCGGTATGGTCTATGAGTTCTTAGTGGTGTCATTTGGCTTAACTAATGCCCCAGCAGCCTTGGATTTGATGAATCAGGTGTTCCAGTCCTATTTGGATTCCTTTGTAATTGTATTCATTAATGATATCTTGGTTTACTCTCATAGCCGAGAGGAGCATGAACAGCACATGAGAAATGTACTTCAGACTTTGAGGGATCATCAGTTATATGCCAAGTTTTCAAAGTGTGAGTTCTGGTTGGACTTGGTTGCCTTTTTGGCCCATGTTATATCTTTCGAGGGCATTAAGGTGGATCCTAAGAAGATTCAAGTAGTTCAAAACTGGCCTAGAGCTACTTTAGCTATAGAGATTCTGAGCTTCTTGGGTTTGGCGGGTTATTATCATCGGTTCGTGAAGGGGTTTTCATCTGTCTCAGCCCCATTGACTAAGTTGACCTAGAAGGGTGCTCTTTTCAGATGGTCCAATGAGTGTGAGATAAGCTTTCAGAAGCTCAAGAGTGAATTAACTACAACCCAGTGTTAGTGTTGCGTACAAGTTCGGCATCTTACAACGTGTATTGTGATGCATCGCGTATTGGACTTGGTGAGGTGTTGATACAGGATGGTAGGGTGATTTCCTACATATCTCGGCAGTTGTCATGAGTAGAAATACCCTATGTATGACTTAGAATTGGCATCCAATGTTCACCGGTGGAATATTTGGAGGCACTATCTTTACAGCATTCCATACGAGGTCTATACCGACCATCAGAGTCTCCAACACTTGTTCAAGCAGAAAGACCTTAAATTGCGGCAGCGGAGATGTTTAGAGTTGTTGAAAGTCTATGATATCACCATATTATATCACTCAGGGAAGGCCAATGTGGTGGTCGATGCATTGACTAGGAAGGCTGAGAACATGGGCAGTTTGGTATATTTACCGGTAGTGGAGAGGCCACTAGCTATGGATGTTCAGGCTTTGGCCAATCAATTTGTGAGATTGGATGTTTCGGAGCCTAGTCGGGTTTTTTCTTGTGTTGTGGCACATTCTCCTTGTTGGAGCATATTAAGGGTCACTAGTTTGACGATCCTCACTTATTGGTATTGAAAGACACGGTGCAGGGGGCGGTGCTAAGGAGGTTGTTATTGGAGATGATGGTGTTATGCGTCTTCAAGGCCGGATTTGTGTTCCATATGTTGATGGGTTGATAGGGTTGATCCTTGAAGAGGCCCACATTCTGCGCTATTCTATTCACCCGGATGTCACAAAGATGTACCATGACTTGAAACAACACTATTTTTGGAGAAGGATGAAGAAAGATATTGTTGCTTGTTGCGACCAAACACACTCACGCAAGTATACGCGGTCGTCGAGTAATAAAGTGACTAAAAGTCGGATGTCGAACCCACGAGGACTTATGATTAACTATTAACTAAATTAGACTATCCTAATTATCTAAACAAGAATTAAATCTAAAAATATTTTATTCCAACTAATTAAATAAGAAAAATATAAATAATAAACTTTGAACAGAGAAAGAGCAGATTTTAATGATATCAATGTAATGAAAACGATCTAGGGTTATGGTCTATCTAACAATCCTATTGTATTCTTCAATTGAATTGACCGAATAATTTATCTAGCTTATTGGTTGACAGGGTTAATATTGCTCATAAGAATCTGTCGAGTTCTTACTCGCCTATTCCAGCTAACTTAACGCCTATATGTCTATGGAGTGAGAATCAACAAGAACGCATTTATAATTCCTGTAAATCAACCAAGCAAGGCAATTAGGTATATGTCTATCCTAACCACGAATCCGTTCCCCGATGCCCGAGTTCAAGAACTTGCCCTACTCAATCCTATATGCAATATAGAATTCCCACTTTCGAGTTCAATTCTAGATTCGTAGATAATATTCAATTGGTGATCAAGCAATTAAATAATTAAGTGCAAGATTGAATAAATAAACTAATATGATAAATCAAGAAGTCAAAATCAATATCCGAATAACAATAGTCATGAAAGAACCACAACCCTAGAACGTGAAGTTTAGCTCCACATAGACATGGTAGCCAAACAACAAATCATATAAAGAAACATAAAAATTACTAAGTTTGGTGGGAGAAAGATGAAACTTGATGAATTCCGGCCTCCACAGCTTTTCGTGGCTTTTTTTCCCTTCCCAATATGTTAGATAACCTAAAAGAGGCGTTTTTAGCTTATATATTGCGTACAAAAGTCGTGGGCCAAAGCTCTCCTATTCCTAGTCCAATTCGGCTTCAGGGATTGATGCTAAGGTGGATGCGACGCATCCACCTTGTCCTCCATTTCAATTTTTTTTTTGCCTGCGAAGGTGGATGCGACGCATCCACCTTGTCCTCTATTTCTCAGCTTTGCATGCGATGGTGGACGCGACGCATCCAGCCTTCTCTTCTACTTCCCAGTTTCGCACGCGATGGCGAACGCTATGGCCCAACTTCACTGCTAAGGTTGCATGCAGGATGATGTTTTCCTAGGTTGGATGCGACGCATCCAACCCTTCTTCCTCTGGCTAAACCACCTTTTCTTCATATTTTGCACTCCGAACACCTTAAATCGTCACACATAACTCAATTAGTCATCAAACCAATAATTACACCATGTTGGGCATTTTAAAGATTAAATAACATCAAGAAGTGGTTAAAACATGGGCAAAGTAACATCAACACATATCGAAATATGCCAAACATCACTACCCCACACTTAAACCTTTGTTCGTCCTCGAACAAACCATCACTATAGTAAACAAAATAAAATTAAGCTCTTATCATTCAAAGCACACTACATCTATGACCATGGTTATTTGCTACAATTAGGCTCTAGACTATGCATCAACACACTTCCCTTTTCTTATGCCCTTCTTTAAACATATTCGAACAAAGACAACATGCTCACAACAATCCTAACCTCAAAAACCGACTCAATGTCACAATGCACTCATGGCTTGAACAACCAACATCATAGAGAAGTCTAATAACGTTACCTATCTCTCGTGAAACCATGTGCCCTCACAACAAAAGCAGAGAGAGTAGAATCAATCCACACATTCGAATCTCATGCTCACAAAGAAAATCGCTCACTCTCATAAAAGAAGTCACATGCATGTAGTTGGTACCATAGGCTTGCCCTTAATGTAAATCTCTACTAATGTAAGCTCGCTCGATCTAAAATCAATTAGGACTTTTTCATGGTTGTAATGTGGGCTAAGGGACGGGTAGGATATATTTAAGGAATAGTGATTCACCCTCCTAAGCACTTTAACACATCATCAAATAACTTAAGCGCGAATTCTTCAACACCCTTTCAATTTCACCAATAATATCACTTCAAACAATATTTCCTCTTTCTTTAAGCACTACTTTAATTCATACCCACTAGCAAGAACAAGACAACAATTTATTCATTTATATTTTTCTTTGCTTTTTTTTTCTTTTTTTTTTCACTTTCCGCTAGTGGTGTATTATTTTACAAAATAAGTGCACCCTTCTTTCTTTCATTGGTTCCACTCAAAAGTCACCCCACACTTAGTCCCTTCTTACTTCTTTTAGCGCTCATCTAACAATTAAAGTGCTTTAAGAGGTAAAAGGATCAAAACAATGTCAATTAAGAATAAAAAGGGTATAGGCTTGTAATGTGGGTACCAAATAAAAGGTCTACAGGCTCAAAAGGGTTAACTAGGGATAGATTTTATTTGTGATAAGCAATAAGCTCAAAAAGATCAAAGAAAGCCTAAAATCATTTTTCAAACCGAGCATCACCTAAAATTTCGCTTCAACTCACATACCGGGCAAGTTCTAGACACAAGTACACTACATGGACTACACAAAAACCTTACCACACATGGCACATGACTCACTAAGGACGGTCACATTCCGACTCTCAAACAATGCAAGTATTCACGGAGCAACGAGATATTAAGCATTAAGCGCAAAGTGAACACAAGTCAAGAAAATGAGAAATAGGCGCCACAAAACATGCTATCCATTTTAACAAGGCATCATCAATAATTTCAAAGTGAGAAGGGAAGATATTACATATGTAAAAGCCTAAATATGCCATTATCAACCAAGTCAAGGTCACCTAGGTTCATCATTCTTCCTCCTTTTATTCCCTACATTCCTACTCTACTCTAAAAAGAAAACAAAATTACCCGGTTCAAACTACATCCCATGGAAAAGAACCGAGGCACAAAGAAAAACCACAGGGGATTATTACTATCTACAAAGATACTTTTTTTTTTTTTTTATATATATATATATATATATATATATATATATATATATATATATATATATATATATATATATATATATATATATATATATTTTATTTTTTTTATAATAATGATAAACTGATAGATAAACTGATAGTTACTCCATATAGATGAATTTACTGCTATTTTATGCCATTAATCCAGTGAATATTTTAGTACATTCATCCATACATCAAAACATGAATCACCCCCACCCCACACTTAGGACTGTGCGTTGTCCCCAACGCACACAAACAAGGTAAAGTAGGGTGAGAAGAACTCCCTCAAGTCAAGGTGGAGGGCTCATCCGCAGTCTGTGGAGGAGCATCTGCATCCATAGCATTCCTATCATCAACAACTGGTGCGGATTCTGTATCAGGTGTTACAGCGACCTCAGTAGGCCTGTTGAGTGGAGCCTCAGTGACTATGGGAGGAACAGGAGTGGATGGTCCGGCAGTGGATGATGCAATCAGCTGGGAGATGTCTGTACCTGCACATTGAACCAGAGCTCTGAGGAGTAATGATATCTCCTTCATCATCGTGGCCTGCTCGGTCTGAACTCGGCTTAGATCTGCATGAGTCTGTCTCAACTCATCCCTGGTGGCACTCAACTCGACACGAGTCGCTATCAGCTCAGCCCTGTTCTCTTGCATATCTGCTTGCATATGCTCAAATAATTGTTGAATGGTGAGCTTAGAAGACCTTCCCTTGTTCGGCTCTAGAACATGAGTGACATCATATGGTCCTGGAGCTTTAGCCTCAATGTCGTCATTCTCCTTGTCCCATAGTACTCCCATCTCTGTTAAAAAAGCCGTTAGGGTATTAGCAAAGAACAGCCTCCACTTGTAATTCATCCTGGTTCGCTGCATTTGATCATGCATGATGGCTCCGAAGTTGAGTGGTATCCCCTCTAATAAAGCATATAATACGAGTGCGCGGTAACGAGGGACATCAGTTTTATGTTGGCATGGCAGCAGGCGGTTACAAATGAAATTTAGAGCCACACGTGCTAACGCACTCATGAATTCCTTGGCTATAGAGTGGTACTCCATACTCCCATGCTTCCATTCTGCATCCTTCCTGGTATGGCATAGGACAGACTTAATGTGTGCATAATCTGGTGTTTTGCATATGGCATCAAACCTGTCTGTAAGTGTGTGTGGCACCCTTAAGAAGTTATCCAGAGCTTCAGCTGACACATTAATATCTACCCCTCTTACTCGCACAATGTTTCCCCTTGCATGACGCCAATTGGCGTAGAGCTCTCTAACAATGGTGAGGTTGGCTTTGCCGTGACCTTTCAGAATGGGTCCCCATTTTTGCACCTCTCGAATTGACTTTAGAAACTCTGAGTACTTTGTCTTAAGTGGTCCGATGTTTATCGGCTTTTCCGGAATATACTTCTTTGAAACCAGTATCTTCTTATAGGCTCGGAATGCCTTCTCATTAACAAAGTATTTCTCCCAATCAACTCGGTCTATGGGTTCACCCTCGTCTTCATCACTCATGTTGACCTGTAGGTGGTCATTGTCCGAATCGGAATCGGATTCAGATTCTGTAGTAATCTTCTCCTTCCCTTTATCAGTCGGATCACTCATTCTCGAAGCTTTTCTTTGGTATGTCACAGGCTCTCTTATCTCTATTCCTTTGCTTGGTGTAATACCCTTCTTCACTGTCCTCCTGACTAATGTTTCCTCCTCCTCTTGCTCTGAATCATCACTTAACTACCTAGGCAGCAGTTCCATTTCCTTCTCCGTCCGCTTCCTTTTTTCTGTGGATTTGGACCGCCCGCTGCCCTTCCGGTAGGCTTTTTGGGCGGTTGCTTGTTACCATCTTTGTCTTGTTGCTTGGATGGTTTACTCACTGCTGTCATTTTACGAATCTAAGTACCTGCAATGCAAAGAATTCAACAATTAGCAGATGAAACAACGAAGTTCAGCTTGAAAGCAATTGCAACAGCTTGCAGACTTCAATTTATTCGTAAAGTCATGCCATTCACTACTTCATGGAATAGTAGCTCATGACTTTCAGCAAGTATGTGATAACTCTCTTCAAAAATTCAATTTCACATAGCCCCTCACTCGACCCCACACTTATTCTCAAGCATACACCAATGTTGCTCGGTTACTCAGACTTCACCGACGCCTAAATTTTCCTCAGGGACAATTCGTCGAACATGTGGTATGCAACAAGTGTGCCTAGTTCATTCTATCAGTTGAGCAATGCAACTACCCTCCCAAAGTTGGACGAGATGAAGGGAATTATAGTTTATCATCTCGCAACCATTACAACTACCAAGAACGACAGCCCTAAAAAATTTTGAAATTGCAAAACCTACTTGTTGCTACCATTGAGGGAGGGAGGAGAGAAGCCAACGGAAGAACGAAGAGGATGATGCGTACCTGTCGCGTTTGAGCTTATTGCGTTTGTATGCGTTACAATTTCGATTAGAGAATTCTGTTCTGCGTTCGTAGGCGTCGCCAAAAAGAGACGAGTGGATGCGTCGCAAGAAGCATTTTTTACGAATTCGTTATCTTAAGATGTGTTAAAATATATATTACTTACCTGTGCGTGCGAGCTTTGACGCGACGCATCCCCTTGTCTTCCTTCAAAAATTTTCGGACGCGACACGGGCGCGATAGGCAGACTTCACTGCCTTGAGCAATTGGCCCGTCAAAAAAATTTTTTTTTTTTGCTGAGGGGGACGCGACGCATCCGCCTCGTTTTCTCATATCTGGGGAACTTTTTATTTTTATTTTTTTTATTTTTATTTTTTTTTTTTAATAAGATCTATGTCCTACAAAAAAAAATTAAAAATAAAAATAAAAATAAACTAACTAACTTGGGTGGCCTCCCAAGAAGCGCCTGATTTAACGTCGCGGCACGACGCAACATGTTCTTCATGCCTCCACTAAATCCATTGTGGTCTTGTGACGTGCAATGTCACCACCCCAATAGTGTTTTACTCTTTGGCCATTTACCAAGAATGTCGTATTGGACCCCTTATCACACAATTCTATCGCACCATGAGGTTTCACACTAACCACTTCAAACGGACCCGACCATCGAGATTTAAGCTTTCCTGGAAAAAGCTTTAGCCTTGAATTAAACAGTAGAATTTCTTGACCTGGTTCAAACTCACGATGTTGGATATGCTTATCATGCCATCTTTTGGTCTTCTCTTTATACAATTTGGCATTTTCATACGCATGCAATCGAAACTCATCAAGCTCGTTGAGTTGTAGCAATCTCTTCTCACCGGCCAAGTCCATCTCCATATTTAGCTTTTTAATCACCCAATATGCTTTGTGTTCAAGCTCGACGGGCAGATGGCAGGCCTTCCCATAAACCAACCTGTACGGAGAAGTGCCTATTGGGGTCTTGTACGCAGTGCGATATGCCCATAATGCGTCATCCAGCTTCCCGGCCCAGTCCTTTCTATTCATACTTACTGTCTTTTCCAAAATCTGCTTGACCTCTCTGTTGGAAACTTCTACTTGACCACTCGTTTGGGGATGATAGGCAGTGGAAACTTTGTGCTTGACTCCGTATTTTGCAAGAATATTATTCAGCAGTTTGTTACAAAAGTGAGTTCCCCTGTCGCTTATCAACACTCTTGGGGTCCCAAAACGTGTGAAGATGTGCTTCTTTACAAAGCCTACCACAACCTTTGCGTCGTTAGTAGGAAGAGCTATGGCCTCTACCCACTTAGAAACATAGTCGACCGCCACCAAGATGTATCTGTGTCCGTTAGAATATGGGAATGGTCCCATAAAATCAATCCCCCAAACATCAAAAAGTTCTACCGCCAGTATATTTTGCAAGGGCATCTCGTGCTTCCTCGTGATAGTTCCAGTTCTTTGGCATCTATCACAATTTTTAACGAAGGCATGTGCATCCTTAAACAATTTTGGCCAATAAAAACCTGATTGTAGCACTTTTTGGGCGGTTCTATCCCCGCCGTGATGACCTCCATATGGTGACGCATGGCAGTCATGTAGTATAGCCTTCATCTCTTCCTCAGGAACACACCTTCTCACCAACTGATCTGCACACTGCCTATATAGGAATGGCTCATCCCACACGTAGAACCTTACATCATGTAGGAATCTTCTTCTATTGTCAGCTGTCCATTCTAGTGGCGTCACCCCACTTGCGATAAAATTCACATAATCTGCATACCATGGGGCTTCACCTGAGGTGATTGCTAATATTTGCTCATCCGGAAATGTTTCTTTAATTGACCCTCCTTCAGCTACATGGTCCCGACTTTCTAATCTGGACAAATGATCGGCCACTTGATTTTCTGTCCCTTTTCGATCTCGGATCTCTAAGTCAAATTCTTGCAAGAGGAGGACCCAACGAATCAGCCTCGGCTTGGCGTCTTTCTTTTCAAATAGGTATCTGATAGCTGAATGATCTGTGTAGACGATGACTTTGGTTCCCACTAGATAGGATCTGAACTTGTCAAACGCCCACACCACTGCAAGCAACTCCTTTTCAGTCACTGTATAATTCATCTGAGCTGGATTCATAGTTTTGCTTGCATAATAAATGGAGTGAAAGATTTTATCCCTCCTTTGCCCCAACACCGCTCCAATTGCTATGTCACTTGCATCGCACATCAAATCAAATGGTTGTGCCCAATCGGGGCCAATGATAATTGGTGCAGTCACCAATCTTCCCTTCAGCTCCTCAAATGCTTTCAGACATGCATTATCAAACTTGAAGGTAACATCTTTCTCTAGAAGCCTGCACAAAGGGGAAGAAATTTTCGAAAAATCTTTAATGAAACGACGATAAAAACCTGCATGACCCAAGAAACTGCGAATGCCTTTGATGGATGTCGGCGGGGGCAATTTTTCAATCGTCTCCACCTTTGCTTTATCCACCTGTAGACCATCTTTTGAAACCTTGTGCCCCAAAACTATACCTTCACGTACCATGAAATGGCACTTTTTCCAGTTTAGCACCAAGTTCGTCTCTTCACACCTAGCTAGCACTTTATCAAGGTTCATCAAACAACTATCAAAAGAACATCCAAACACAGAAAAATCGTCCATGAATACTTCTACATATCTTTCAACCATGTCAGTGAAAATAGCCATCATACACCTTTGAAAAGTCGCAGGTGCATTACAAAGACCGAAGGGCATTCTCTTGAACGCATACGTGCCATAAGGACATGTAAATGTAGTTTTCTCTTGGTCTTCTGGGGCTATAGCAATCTGATTATACCCTGAATAACCGTCCAGGAAACAGTAGTATTCCTGGCCAGCTAATCTATCAAGCATTTGGTCAATAAAAGGAAGGGGAAAGTGGTCTTTCCGGGTGGCATTGTTCAGTTTTCTGTAATCTATGCAAATTCTCCATCCAGTTACAGTTCTTGTAGGAATTAAGTCATTATTTTCATTAACTACTACGGTTATCCCCCTTTCTTCGGCACACATTGAACGGGGCTTACCCATTTACTATCAGAGATTGGAAATACAATACCTGCATCAAGCCACTTAATCACTTCTTTTCTTACCACTTCTTTCATGATTGGATTTAGTCGGCGTTGGTGTTCTACACTTGGCTTGTGTCCGTCCTCCATGAGGATTTTGTGCATGCAGAAAGTTGGACTAATGCCTTTAATGTCAGACATTGTCCACCCAATTGCTCGCTTGTGCTCACGTAGCACCCTTAATAGCTTTTCTTCCTGTAATTTAGACAAGTGAGCAGAAATAATAACAGGTAAAGTGTCAGAACTTCCCAAATAAGCATATTGAAGGTGAGGGGGTAGGGGTTTAAGTTCCAAATTTGGAGCTTTTTCAATTGACGGCTTTGGTGGGGGGCCACTTGGCCTATTCAGGGGCTCAAACGGGATTATTCCTTGCATGTAACCACATGATGTATCTAGGATATGCATCATCTCCTCAACCTCATCATCCATCTCCAAGCTATCAAACATCATGATTGCTTTTTCTAAACAGTCGCCTAGATATACACTCGTGTCAAGAAGTTTCTCATCCACCTCCACCACAGATATCATAGAGAGCTCCTCATAGTGGCGGGGAAGTTGGATTGCTTTGTAGACATTGAAGACTGCTTCCTCGTTGTCCACTCTCATAATCATTTTCCCTTCTCTCACTTTAATTATTGCATCGCCAGTAGCCAAGAGAGGTCGTCCCAATATGATTGGAACTTGTTCATCAGCCTCGAAGTCTAGAATAATGAAGTCAGCTGGGAAGATGAATTTTCCAATTTGCAGCAGCACATCTTCAATCACTCCTTCGGGGTAGGCTATGGACCTATCAGCTAATTGCAACATCACGGTGGTTGGTCTCGGAGCTCCCAGACCTAATTGCTTAAACAAGGATAAAGGCATCAGATTTATGCTTGCACCCAAATCACACAGAGCACGTCCCACGTCAATATTACCGATTTGTACTGGAATGGTGAAGCTGCCAGGATCCTTAAGCTTTTGGGGAAGCTTGTTTTGGACCCTTGATGTGCACTCCTCAGTAAGTGCAACCGTCTCGAACTCAGTCAATTTCCTCTTATGAGCCACTATGTCTTTTATGTACTTAGCGTACTTTGGAATTTCACGAAGTACATCCACTAATGGAATATTTAATTGAACCTGACTCAACATGGAAAGAAATTTGTTGAACATGCGATCGTCATTCCTTTTCTGCAATCTTTGGGGAAAGGTGGTGGTGGCCTTGTAACCTCCATTCGCTCTGAACTTGCATCATCTTCCTTTGACTCTTGTGTTGCCTTAGGTGTCAACTCCCCCCAGGTATAGGTTTTTCTTTTATCTTCCTTGGCACTTCCTCTAGTTCCCTCCCGTTTCTAAGTGTAACTGCATTAATTTGAGGGTTCTTCTCTGTATCACTGGGAAGTGAGCCTGTAGGTCTAGTATTTTGGTTTGCTGCTAACTGCCCCATTTGCCTCTCAAGATTTCTGAAATCGGTCCTGAGCTGTTGATTGTCTAGTAACAACTTTTTCAGCAAGTCATTCGTACTTTCTTCCATTTGTTGGGGTGGCTTCTGAGGTTGAGTAAAATTCCCTTGAGGCCTATACTGATTCTGTTGACTTCCGCCCCATGAGAAGTTAGGATGATTCCTCCAGTTTGGGTTGTAAGTGTTCCCATATTTTGCATGTTGATTCATAGGACCTCTGTTTTGTTGCCCCAAATAGTATATAGATTCAGGATTCGTGGGGCACATGTCAATCATATGACTGTCTCCGCATAGTTCGCAACAAATAGACATCTGCTGTACATGTTGCATTTGTTGTGTTGTCATTCTATTCATCTGATTTGCCAATTTTGCTATATCGGCTCTCATGGCGGAAAAGTCATCAAGCTCAATCAAACCGGCGGCCTTCTGTTTAATTCCCCTTCGTGAATCCCCCTCTCCTTGCCAATTATGGTCATTAGCAGTGAAATTATTTAGCAAGAGTTGTATTTCACTATACGGTCTTGCCATGCAACTACCCCCACAAGCTGAGTCAAGATTCATCTTTGATGCTTCATCTAACCCATCAACAAAAGTGTGACCCAATACCTCATCAGTTTGACAATGATGCGGGCAGTCTCTGAGTAGCTTCTTGTATCTTTCCCAAGCTTGACGAAGTGTCTCGCCATCCCGTTGTTGGAACCCAAGAATTTGGCTCCTCAGCGACTTTGTCTTCTTAGTTGGGAAAAACTTGATTAGGAATTTTCTTGCTAGATCATCCCAAGTGTGGATAGAGTTCGCGGGCTCCTTTTGCAACCATTCTTTAGCTTCCCCCAACAGTGAAAAAGGGAATAGTGTCAGCCTGACATAGTCCTTGGAGACGTTCGGATAATTGTAAGTATCCGTGATTTCCAAGAAGTTCTGAATATGCCTCTGCGGGTCCTCATGAGATAGACCCACATATTGTCCTGTGGACTGAATCAGTTGTACCATGTACTGTTTGAGTTCAAAATGCCCAGTGATATCAGGCTTCACAATAGCCTGAGTCATATTCGCAAGATTGGGCCTTGCGGCTTCAATTACCGGACGCTCTTCATTTCCTGCCATATCTATTGGCTGTGGTTGGACTGCGATGTCCAACTCTCTTTCTATTCTCGTTCTAGCTTCATGTTCCCTTCTCACTCTATGTAGTGTTCGTTCGATTTCTGGATCAAGAGGAATGAGGTTGTTTGCACTTCTACTCCTCTGCATTCGAGAGAAGACCCTGCGTTGACACAAACCAGGCAAACTGAAAATTAAAACTTGAAAACAAATATCTAATAAAAGCTTAACTTAGTCACATAGCTAATTTCTAAGTCCCCGGCAACGGCGCCAAAAACTTGTTGCGACCAAACACACTCACGCAAGTATACGCGGTCGTCGAGTAATAAAGTAACTAAAAGTCGGATGTCGAACCCACGAGGACTTATGATTAACTATTAACTAAATTAGACTATCCTAATTATCTAAACAAGAATTAAATCTAAAAATATTTTATTCCAACTAATTAAATAAGAAAAATATAAATAATAAACTTTGAACAGAGAAAGAGCAAATTTTAATGATATCAATGTAATGAAAATGATCTAGGGTTATGGTCTATCTAACAATCCTATTGTATTCTTCAATTGAATTGACCGACTAATTTATCTAGCTTATTGGTTGACAGGGTTAATATTGCTCATAAGAATCTGTCGAGTTCTTACTCGCCTATTCCAGCTAACTTAACGCCTATATGTCTATGGAGTGAGAATCAACAAGAACGCATTTATAATTCCTGTAAATCAACCAAGCAAGGCAATTAGGTATATGTCTATCCTAACCACGAATCCGTTCCCCGATGCCCGAGTTCAAGAACTTGCCCTACTCAATCCTATATGCAATATAGAATTCCCACTTTCGAGTTCAATTCTAGATTCGTAGATAATATTCAATTGGTGATCAAGCAATTAAATAATTAAGTGCAAGATTGAATAAATAAACTAATATGATAAATAAAGAAGTCAAAATCAATATCCGAATAACAATAGTCATGAAAGAACCACAACCCTAGAACGTGAAGTTTAGCTCCACATAGACATGGTAGCCAAACAACAAATCATATAAAGAAACATAAAAATTACTAAGTTTGGTGGGAGAAAGATGAAACTTGATGAATTCCGGCCTCCACAGCTTTTCGTGGCTTTTTTTCCCTTCCCAATATGTTAGATAACCTAAAAGAGGCGTTTTTAGCTTATATATTGCGTACAAAAGTCGTGGGCCAAAGCTCTCCTATTCCTAGTCCAATTCGGCTTCAGGGATTGATGCTAAGGTGGATGCGACGCATCCACCTTGTCCTCCATTTCAATTTTTTTTTTGCCTGCGAAGGTGGATGCGACGCATCCACCTTGTCCTCTATTTCTCAGCTTTGCATGCGATGGTGGACGCGACGCATCCAGCCTTCTCTTCTACTTCCCAGTTTCGCACGCGATGGCGAACGCTATGGCCCAACTTCACTGCTAAGGTTGCATGCAGGATGATGTTTTCCTAGGTTGGATGCGACGCATCCAACCCTTCTTCCTCTGGCTAAACCACATTTTCTTCATATTTTGCACTCCGAACACCTTAAATCGTCACACATAACTCAATTAGTCATCAAACCAATAATTACACCATGTTGGGCGTTTTAAAGATTAAATAACATCAAGAAGTGGTTAAAACATGGGCAAAGTAACATCAACACATATCGAAATATGCCAAACATCATTGCTTATGTCTCTCGGTGTTTGAATTGTCAACTAGTGAAGTATGAGTATTAGAAATCGGGTGGATTGACTTAGAGATTGGAGATACCGGAGTGGAAGTGGGAGCACATCGCTATGGATTTTGTGGTAGGCTAACCACCTTGAGGAAATATGACGTAGGGTGGGTTATTGTGGACCAGTTGACTAAGTTCGCATACTTCATTTCGATGATGACTTCCTATTCTTCAGAGCAGTTGGCTAAGATTTACATCCGAAAGATTATCTGACTGCACGGCGTGCCCATTTCTACCATTCTGATCAAGGCACGCAGTCCACATCGCATTTTTGGAGAGTCATGCAAGGGCACGCGGGTTGAGCTGAGCACAGCATTTCATCCTCAGATGGACGGACAGTCCGAGTACACTATTCAGATCTTGGAGGATATTTACATGCATGTATTATTGATTTCGGAGGTGTATGGGATCAGTTTCTACCGCTCGCAGAGTTCTCCTATAACAACAGTTATCAGTTTAGTATTCAGATGGCGTCGTACGAGGCCTTATATAGGAGGCGATGTCGTTCGTTGATTAGTTGGGTTTGAGCCCGGAGATGCTAGATTATAGGGCACTGATTTGGTCCGTGAGGCTTTGGAGAAGGTTATGTTGATTCAAAAGCAACTTCGTACAACTCAGTCCAGGCAGAAGAGTTATGCGGACCGAAAGGTTTGAGATGTGTCTTATATGGTGGGTGAGAAGGTTCTTTTCTGAGTGTTGCCTATCACGGGCGTGATGCAATTTGGGAAGAAGGGAAAATTGATCCCGCGGTTTATTGGCATGTCCGAGATCTTGGAGAGAGTTGGAGAGATTGCATATCGGCTTGCATTACCTCCTAGCCTGGCAAGGGTACATCCGGTATTTCATGTCTTCATGCTTCTAAAGTAGCATGAGGATAGGTCACATGTCTTGGACTTCAGCACAGTGTAGCTTGATGAAAATCTGACCTATGAGGAAGAGCTGGTAGCTATTCTAGACCGGCAGATTCGCAGGTCGAGATCTAAGAATTTTTCTTGTGTGAAAGTGCGATGGAGGGGTCATCCGATTGAGTAAGCTACGTGGAATTCCGAGTTCGAGATGCGGGGTAGATACCCTCCACCTTTTTACCAGTCCAAGTACTTTTTTATGTTCATTCGAGGAAAGACGTTTCTTTTAGAGGTGGAGAATATAATAACCCAATAGGTTGTTTTGAGTACTACCCGTTATTTCTTTGTTTCGAGACCTCCCATAGCTTCATTTGATGTTTACTGATTTGCGTACGTGTCACGACCCAAACTAACCTCTATCGTGATGGAGACTATCATGGAACTAGGCAAGCCGACTCATTTTCAAAACAAACCGATATTTTCATTTCAAAGAAAATTTCAAGGTTATTTAACATAAAACCTCCATTTAAAGAGTTCAATCAAAGAAAAATAGAAGTGCAGAAAAGAAAAGCCCGACATCGGGGTGTCACTAGTCATGAGCATCTATTACAATCTGTCTAACAATATCAAGGCTAACTCAGCCTGGAAAATAGCTAAATACATCTAGAGGAAGATAAGAGGGAGAAGAGTAGGGGCTGTGATCGCCAAGCAGCTACCTTGCTATCCCCGAGAAAATCTACAACCAGAATAATCAACAACCGCAACTGTGCCCAGCTACACCTGGATCTGCACACAAGGTGCAGGGAGTAATGTGAGTACACCAACTCAGTAAGTAACAACAATAAATAAAGACTGAGCAGTAGTGACGAGCAATAAAGCATATCAAGTTTCATATCATGAAATCTCAGTAAAGTACAACATGCTTTAAAAATCATTGTTTGAATTGAATCATCTCGTTTAAACCCGGTTCCAGTTAAAATCATTTAAAGATATTTTTCAAACAAAGGCTCAATGCAAAGGTGAGAAAAATTGATGAAATCTTAAACAGCGCCTCGGGCAAAACATCACTCATAAATAGCCCATCGGGCAAACCTTACAGTCACTCATGCCACTCAGGCATACCTCACAATCACTCTTGCCACACGGGCATACCTCAAAATCACTCATGCCTCCCAGTCACTCTGCACTCGGCACTCGCACTCAGTAGGTACCTGTGCTTACTAGGGGTGTGTACAGACTCCGGAGGGGCTCCTTCAGCCCAAGCGCTATAATCTGCACGGACAACTCACGTGCTGCACGGACAACTCACGTGCCAAAATAATAAAGTATGTTGCAGGCGGGCAGCCCCGATCCACACTCATCCTTACAAATCAGGCCCTCGACCTTACTCAGTCATAAACCTCTCAAGCCACTCGGGCATCTCAGTAAAACAGGGCATTCGGCCCAAAACATTTATATTCATCAAAATAGAGTCATAAAACTGAGTTATGCGGTAAACAAGTATAAACATGACTAAGTATAGATTTTATATCGAAAACAATGAGAGGATGGTAAGAAACAGCCCCTAAGGGTCCAAACAGCATTGGCGCAAGGCCCAAACATGGCATTCAGCCCAATTTATAGAAATTCGTTCTAAAACATATAAGTATCAAATGGTTTCAACAAAGTATGCAACTTTACAGTTGCTACGGGACGGACCAAGTCACAAATACCCAACAGTGCACGCCCACACGCCCATCACCTAGCATGTGCGTCACTTCAAAATGGTAGAATGATACGAAATCCGGGGTTTCATACCCTCAGGACTAGATTTACAATCGTTACTTACCTCAAACCGTGAAATTCTTATTCTGCAATGTCCTTTCCTCGTGAATTGGCCTCCAAACACCTCGAATTTGGTCATAAATAATTTGTTTCAGTCAATAAAATTCATTGGAATTAATTCCACAAGATAATATTGATTTTTCATAAAGACCACCAAAAGTAACGACCACCAAGATAGGCATAGTAATTCGATCTTTTGATCACAAATCCGAAAATTAGCTCAAAAATCGCCCGTGGGGCCCACGTCTCGGAACTCGACAAAAGTTCCAAAATCCGGAAACCCATTCAACCACGAGTCTAACCATACCAATTTTACAAAAATTCGACCCCAACTCGACCTTCAAATCTTCAATTTAAACCAAGAGCGTTTTCAAATTTTCCCAACTCAATTCACCAATTAAATGATAAAAATAACCATGGATTCGGGTAACTTAACCAATATTGAGTTAAGAACACCTACCCCGCTGTTTCCTCTAAAAATCACCCAAAATCGCCTCAATTCCGAGCTCCAAATCGCCAAAAAGTGAAAATGGGATGAAGTCCCATTTTCAGAACTTAAACTCACTGCCTAGATTTTTTCTTCTTCGCAAACGCGGTCAGTGCCTCGCGTTCGCGAAGCACAAAATAACTCCTGTCCAAATTCCTCCTTCGCGAATGTGACATCACCCTCGCATTCGCGAAGCACAAAATGCCTTTGCCTCAATGCCTTCTACGCGAACGCGTTCAACCCATCGCGAACGTGATGCTTCGTTTCCCCCTCACTACGCGAACGTGACACCCCCCTACGTGAATGCGTAGACCAATTGCCTGGGGTCTTCGGCTGCTTCCCCTCTTCTTCGCGAACGCGTAACACCTCTCGCGTTCGCGATGCACACCTAGTCCACCCTTCGCGAATGTGTGCTTCTCTTCAGGAACGCGAAGAGCAAATATTGCCAGCCTCCCAGTTCCTCTTCGCGAACGCGAGGCTCCACTCGCGAACGCGATGAAGGAAACCAGATGGTGCATCAGAAAAATTCCAGCTGAGTTCCAAGTCAAAAATCCAACCCGTTAACCATCCGAAACACACCCGAGCCCCTCGGGACCCCAACCAAATATACCAACAAGTCCTAAAACATCATACGGACTTAGTTTAGCCCTAAAATCACCTCAAACAATGCTAAAACCATGAATTACACCCCCAATTCAAGCCTAATGAACTTTAAAATTTCTAATTTCTACAAACAACTCCGGAACATGTCAAATCACGTCCGATTGACCTCAAATTTTGCACACAAGTCATAAATGACATAACAGAGGTATTACAATTTTTAGAATCGGATTCCGACCCCGATATCAAAAAGTCAACCCCCCGGTCAAACTTCTCAAAAATTAAACTTTCGGCATTTCAAGCCTAATTCCTCTAGGGACTTCCAAATAATATTTCAGACACGCTCCTAAACCCAAAATCACCATACGGAACTATTGGAATCATCAAATTTCAAATCCGAGATCGTTTACATATAGGTCAACATTCGGTTGACTTTTTCAACTTAAGTTCTACTTAAGAGACTAAGTGTCTCAATTCACTCTGAAACCACTCCGGTCCCGAACCAACTAACCCGATATAACATAATACAGCTAAATAACACAAAATAAGTAGAAATGGGGAAAACGGGGCTATAACTCCTGAAATGACCGGCCGGGTCGTTACATCCTTCCCTTCTTAAATATTCGTTCGTCCTCGAACGGGTCTAGAAACATACCTGGAGTCTCGAATAGGCGTGGATATCTACTCTGCATCTCCCGCTCGGTCTCCTAGGTGGCCTCCTCCACAGGCTGACCTCTCCATTGCACCTTCACTGAAGCTATATCCTTTGACCTCAACCTTCGAACCTGCCAATCCAAAATAGCCACCGGCTCCACATCATAAGTCATATCACCCTCCAACTGAACCGTGCTGAAATCCAAAACATGGGACGGATCTCCAATATGCTTCCGGAGCATGGAAACATGAAACACTGGATGCACACTCGACAAGCTGGGTGGCAAGGCAAGCTTATAAGCCACCTCCCCTATTCTCTGAAGCACCTCAAAAGTCCCAATGAACCGGGGGCTCAACTTGCCCATCTTCCCAAACCTCATAACACCCTTCATGGGTGATACCTTCAGCAAAACCTTCTCCCCAACCATAAAAGACACATCACGGACCTTCCTATCTGCGTAGCTCTTCTACCTAGACTGCGATATGCGAAGCCGCTCTTGAATCAATTTCACCTTATCTAATGCATCCTGGACCAAGTCTGTACCTAAGAGCCTAGACTCACCCGGCTAAAACCATCCAACCGGAGATCTACACCTCCTCCCATATAAAGACTCGTACGGAGCCATCTGAATACTCGACTGATAACTGTTGTTTTATGCAAACTCCACGAGTGGCAGAAATTGGTCCCATGGACCCCCAAAGTTAATGACACAAGCATGCAACATGTCCTCCAATATCTGAATAGTGCGCTCGGACTGCCCGTCCGTCTGAGGGTGAAAAGTTATGCTCAACTCAACCTGAGTACCCAACTCTCGCTGCACGGCCCTCCAAAACTGCGATGTGAACTGAGTACCCCAATCTGAAATGATGGAAACTGGAACACCATGCAGGCAAATGATCTCTCGGATGTACATCTCAGCCAACCGCTCTAAAGAGTAAGTAGTACCAACTGGAATGAAGTGCGCGGACTTGGTCAGCCGATCCACAATAACCCAAATAGCATCAAACTTCCTCGTGGGAGCCCAACTACAAAGTCCATAGTGATCCGCTCCCACTTCCACTCTGGGATCTCTAATCTCTGAAGCAAGCCACCCGGTCTATGATGTTCATACTTAACCTGCTGATAGTTTAGACACCGAGCCATAAACCCAACTTTATCCTTCTTCATCCGCCTTCACCAATAGTGTTGCCTCAAATCCTGGTACATCTTCGCGGCACCCGAATGGATGGAATACCGCGAGCTGTGGGCCTCCTCAAGAATCAACTCTCGAAGTCCATCTACATTAGGCACACATATCCGGCCCTGCATTCTCAGCACACCGTCATCACCAATAGTCACATCCCTAGCATTACCTCTCCGAACCCTGTCCTGAAGAACGAGTAAGTAAGGGTCATCATACTGACGCTCCCTGATACGATCATAAAGAGAAGACCTGGAGACCACACAAGCCAATACCCGACTAGGCTCTGAAATATCCAATCTGACAAGCTGGCCCACTAAGGCCAGAACATCCAGTGCCAAAGGTCTCTCTGCTGCTGGAAGATATGCTAAACTCCCCAAACTCTCTGCCCGGCAACTCAAAGCATCGGCCACCACATTGGCCTTCCCCTGATGGTACGAAATAGTGATATCATAGTCCATAAGAAGCTCCAACCATCTTCGCTGACGCAAATTAAGATCCTTATGCTTTAACAGATACTGCAAACTCCGGTGATCAGTATAGATCTCACAATGAACCTCATACAAATAATGACGCCAAATCTTCAAGGCGTGAACAATGGCTGCTAACTCAAGATCATAGACAGGATAGTTCTTCTTATGGGTCTTCAACGGGCGCGAGGCATAGGCGATCACCCTACCCTCCTGCATCAAAACACAACCAATGCTTATCCTCAAGGCATCACAATACATGGTGTAAGAACCTGAAGCTGATGGTAGAACCAACAATGGAGTTGTGGTCAAAGCAGTCTTGAGCTTCTGAAAGCTCTCCTCACACTCATCCGACCACCTGAATGGAGCACCCTTTTGGGTCAATTTGGTCAAGGGCGATGCAATGGATGAAAATCCCTCCACAAAGCGACGGTAGTAAACCGCCAAACCAAGAAAGCTCCTAATCTCTGTGGCTGAGGACAGTCTGGGCCAACTCTGCACCGCCTCTATCTTCTTCGGATCCACCTGAATGCCCTCAGTGGACACCACGTGTCCCAAGAATGCTACTGAACTGAGCCAAAACTCACATTTAGAGAACTATGCATAAAGTTTCTCCTCCCTCAATCTCTGCAATACAACCCTCAAATGCTGAGCGTGCTCCTCCTGGCTATGAGAGTACACCAGGATGTTGTCAATGAATACAATGACGAATGAGTCCAAAGAGGGCTGGAATACACTGTTCATCAAATGTATGAACGCTGCTGGGGCATTAGTCAGCACAAAAGACATCACCAAGAACTCAGAATGGCCATATCGGGTCCTGAAAGCTGTTTTAAGAATATCTGAATCCCGAATCTTCAGCTGGTGATAACCGGACCTCAAATCAATCTTGGAGAACACCCTCACTCCCTGAAGCTGGTCGAATAAATCATCAATGCGAGGCAAAGAATACTTATTCTTGACTGTGACCTTGTTCAACTGCCTGTAATCAATACACATTCTCATGGAACCATCCTTCTTCTTCACAAATAGAACCGGTGAACCCCAAGGTGACACACTAGGCTTAATATCAAGGAGTTCCTGAAGCTGTTCTTTCAATTCCTTCAACTCCGCTGGTGACATACGATATGGTGGAATAGAAATGGGATGAGTGCCCGGTACCAAATCAATACCAAAGTCAATATCCCTATCAGGCGGCATGCCCGGCAGGTCTGCAGGAAACACATCCGAAAAATCACGTACCACCGGAACAGAATCAATGACAGGAGTCTCTGCACTAACATCCCTCACAAAAGCCAAATAATATAGGCAACCCTTCTCAACCATGCCCTGAGCCTTCAAATATGAAATCACCCTACTTGGTACATAATCTACAGAACCGCTCCACTCAACCCTCGGAATTCCCGGCATAGCCAACGTCACCGTCTTAGCGTGATAATCTAGAACAGCATGACATGGAGATAACCAATACATACCCAATATCACATCAAAGTCAAACATATTGAGCAACAATAGATCCACTCGGGTCTCCAGAACCCCAATAGTCACTACACATGATCGATATACGCGGTCCACAATAATAGTATCGCCCACAGGAGTAGATACATGTACAGATGAAACTAAGGACTCACGGGGCATATCTAGAAAATGGGCGAAATATGAGGAAACATATGAATACGTGGAACCAGGGTCAAATAATACTGAGGAATCTTTGTGACAAACTGAGACAATACTTGTAATCATAGCATCTGAAGCAATAGCATCTGGTCTGGTAGGGAGAGCATAGAAACGGGCCTGACCAGCCCCTGATCTGCCTCCCCCTCTAGGGCAACCCCTAGCTGACAGACCTCCACCCCGAGCTGACTGGGCGGGTGGTGAGGTAGTTGGTGCTGTAGTCGGAGGCTGACTCCTCTGCTGAGATAGAACTCCATGATGACGAGGACACTGCCTCCACATATGCCCAAGCTCCCCACACTCAAAACAATTCCTTGGTGCTGGCGGCGGAAACTGAAGGGAACCCCTAGCACCGGGATGACTGGTAGAAGAACCTGGCATGGAAGAGCCCTGAACAGGTGGAGCACAGGACGAACTCTGAACTGGAAGGGCACTAAGTGATGAGTGGCCCTGATGAGAACTGTGAGAACCATGGCCAGATGATGTACCCCGATGAAATGGCCGAGCTGACTGAGCCTGTCTGAAATGACGACCTCTACTGTGCTGGAACTGACCCCCAAAAGGAGCACCGCTGAATCCACCCTGACCACGAGGCCACTTGGCCTCCCGCTCAACCCTCTCCTGACCGCGAACCATCTCAATCTGCCGAGCAATGTCGACAACCTCATCAAAGGTAGCACCCGAAACCCGCTCCCTAGTCATGAGCAACTGTAGCTGATAAGTGAGGCCATAAATAAACCTCATGATCCTCTCTCTATCCGTGGGAACCAACCAGATAGCATGACGGGCCAACTCAGAGAATCGCATCTCATACTGTGTCACAGACATATCGCCCTGGTGAAGCCGTTCAAACTGTCTGCGCAGCTCCTCTCTGCGGGATCAAGGCACGAACTTCTCCAAAAAGACCGTGGAGAGCTACTGCCAAGTAAGGGCTGCTGCGCCAATAGGCCTACGCCTCTCGTAAGTCTCCCACCATCTGAGTGCAGCCCCAGAAAACTGAAAGGTAGTGAATGAGACCCCATAAGTCTCCAAAATACCAGCAGTATGGAGTAAGCTCTGACACTTTTCCAAAAAGTCCTGAGCATTCTCTCTCTCTCTGTGCCACTGAAAGGTGGTGGCTGAAGTCTCCCAAACCTCTCCAACCTACGCTGATCATCCTCAAGCATAGCAGGAACCACATAATCCTGAGCAACAGTAACCGGCTGGGCTGGTGGTGCCTCTGGTGTCTGAAGTCCCTAAATAACCTGCTCGGGTGCGCGAGCGACGGGAGTCTGAGTGCCTCCCATGGCCTGAGAAGTGGCAGCGGCAGTCAAAATAGAGACCGCCTGAGCAAGGCTAGTACACGCTGTCAGAATCTGAGCTAGGGCCTCCTGAAGGCCTGGAATCACAATAGGCACAGGTGGTGCCTGAGCTGGTGCATCAACAACTGGAACTTGGTCCTGATTTGGGATAACTGGTGGATCTGCAGGTACTGCCCCAGCTACTATACGGGCTACACCTCTGCCCCTACCACGGCCCCTACCGCGGCCTCGGC
This sequence comes from Nicotiana tabacum, assembly GCF_000715075.1. Classification (NCBI taxonomy): domain Eukaryota; kingdom Viridiplantae; phylum Streptophyta; class Magnoliopsida; order Solanales; family Solanaceae; genus Nicotiana; species Nicotiana tabacum. Next base: position 36,186,415 of record NC_134092.1, on the reverse strand, counting down.
CTCTCGCGGCCCTGGCTGGTGGTACTGGTAGGTGGCCCTCCTGACCGGTAGCACGAGTCCTCACCATCTGTGAGAGAATGAAACAACAAATGTTTAGTTACTAGAATTAACAGATTCGCACGACAAGAATTCAAGAATGTGGAGTTTCCTAAAGGTTCTGCAGCCTCTCGAAGATAAGTGCAGACGTCTCCGTACCGATCCGCAAGACTCTACTAAACCCGCTCATGACTCGTGAGACCTATGTAACCTAGGCTCTCATACCAATCTATCACGACCCAAACTAACCTCTGTCGTGACAGCGCCTATCGTGGAACTAGGCAAGCCGATTCATTTCCAAAACAAACCGATATTTTCATTTCAAAGAATATTTCAAGGTTATTTAACATAAAACCTCCATTTAAAGAGTTCAATCAAAGAAAAATAGAAGTGCGGAAAAGAAAAGCCCGACATCGAGGTGTCACTAGTCATGAGCATCTACTACAATCTGTCTAACAATATCAAGGCTAACTCAGCCTGAAAAATAGCTAAATACAACTAGAGGAAGATAAGAGGGAGAAGAGCATGGGCTGTGATCGCCAAACAGCTACATTGCTATCTCCAAGAAAAATCTGCAACCAGAACACTCAATAACTGCTACCGTGTCCAGCTATACCTGAATCTGCACACAAGGTGTAGGGAATAACGTGAGTATGCCAACTCAGTAATTAACAACAATAAATAAATACTGAGCAATAGTGACGAGCAATAAAGCATATAACGTTCATATCATGAAATCTCAGTAAAGTACAACATGCTTTAAAAATCAGTGTTTGAATCGAATCATCTCGTTTAAACCCGGTTCCAGTAAAAATCATTTAAAGATATTTTTCCAACAGTTTTTCAAACAAAGGTTCAATGCAAAGGTGAGAAAATATGATGAAATCATAAACAGCCCCTCGGGCAAAACATTACTCATAAACAGCCCCTCGGGCAAACCTTACAGTCACTCGTGCCACTCGGGCATACCTTACAATCACTCTTGCCACTCGGGCATACCTCACAATCACTCATGCCTCCCAGTCACTCAGTACTCGGCACTCGGCACTCGCACTCAGTAGGTACCTGCGCTAACTGGGGGGTGTACAGACTCCGGAGGGGCTCCTTCAGCCCAAGCGCTATAATCTGCACGGACAACTCACGTGCTGCACGGACAACTCACGTGCTAAAATAATAAAGTATGTTGCAGGCGGGCAGCCCCGATCCACACTCATCCTCACAAATCAGGCCCTCGGCCTCACTCAGTCATAAATCTCTCAAGCCACTCGGGCATCTCAGTAAAATAGGGCATTCGGCCCAAAACATTTATATTCATCAAAATAGAGTCATAAAACTGAGTTATGCGGTAAACAAGTATAAACATGACTAAGTATAGATTTTCAATCTAAAACAATGAGAGGATGGTAAGAAACAACCCCTAAGGGTCCAAACAGCATTGGCGCAAGGCCCAAACATGGCATTCAGCCCAATTTACAGAAATTCTTTCTAAAACATATAAGTATCAAATGGTTTCAACAAAGTATGCAACTTTACAGTTGCTACGAGACGGACCAAGTCACAAATTCCCAACAGTGCATGCCCACACGCCCGTCACCTAGCATGTGCGTCACTTCAAAATAGTATAATGATACGAAATCCGGGGTTTCATACCCTCAGGACTAGATTTACAATCGTTACTTACCTCAAACCGTGAAATTCTTATTCTGCAATGTCCTTTCCTCGTGAATTGGTCTCCAAACGCCTCGAATCTGGTCATAAATAATTCGTTTCAGTCAATAAAATTCATTGGAATTAATTCCACAAGATAATAATGATTTTCCATAAAAATCCGAAAATTAGCTAAAAAATCACTTGTGGGGCCCACTTCTCGGAACTCGATAAAAGTTACAAAATCCAGAAACCCATTCAACCACGAGTTTAACCATACCAATTTTACAAAAATCCGACCCAACTCGACCCTCAAATCTTCAATTTAAACCAAGAGTGTTTTCAAATTTCCCCAACTCAATTCACCAATTAAATGATAAAACCAACCATGAATTCGGGTAATTTAACCAATATTGAGTTAAGAACACTTACCCCATTGTTTCCTCTGAAAATCACCCAAAATCGCCTCAATTCCGAGCTCCAACTCGCCAAAAACTGACCCATTTTCAGAACTTAAACTCACTGCCCAGATTTTTTCTTCTTCGCGAACGCGGTCAGTGCCTCGCGTTCGCGAAGCACAAAAAAACTCTCGTCCAAATTCCTCCTTTGCGAATGCGACATCACCCTCGCATTCGCGAAGCACAAAATGCCTCTGCCTCAATGCCTTCTACGCGAACGCATTCAACCCATCGCGAACGCGATGCTTCGTTTCTCCCTCACTACGCGAACGCGACACCCCCTATGCGAATGCGTAGACCAATTGCCTGGGGTCTTCGGCTGCTTCCTCTCTTCTTCGCGAACGCGTAACACCTCTCGCGTTCGCGATGCACACCCAGTCCACCCTTCACGAACGCGTGCTTCTCTTCGCGAACGCGAAGAGCAAATATTGACAGCCTCCCAGTTCCTCTTCACGAACGCGAGGCTCCACTCGTGAACGCGATGAAGGAAACCAAATGGTGCATCAGAAAAATTCCAACAGAGTTCCAAGTCCAAAATCCAACCGGTTAACCATCCGAAACTCACCCGAGCCCCTCGGGACCTCAACCAAATATACCAACAAGTCCTAAAATATCATACGGACTTAGTCGAACCCTCAAATCACCTCAAACAATGCTAAAACCATGAATTACACCCCCAATTCAAGCCTAATGAACTTTGAAATTTTTAATTTCTACAAACGACTCCGGAACCTATCAAATCACGTCCGATTGATCTCAAATTGTGCACACAAGTCATAAATGATATAACAGAGGTATTCCAATTTTTAGAATAGGATTCCGACCCCGAAATCAAAAAGTCAACCCCCCGGTCAAACTTCTCAAAAATTAAACTTTCGGCATTTCAAGCCTAATTCCTCTACGGACTTCCAAATAATATTTTGGACATGCTCCTAAACCCAAAATCACCATACGGAGCTATTGGAATCATCAAATTTCAAATCCGAGATTGTTTACACATAGGTCAATATCGGGTTGTCTTTTCCAACTTAAGTTCTACTTAAGAGACTAAGTATCTCAATTCACTCTGAAACCACTCCGATTCGAACCAACTAACCCGATATAACATAATATAGCTGAATAACACAAAGGAAGTAGAAATGAGAAAAACGGGGATATAACTCCCGAAACGACCGGCCGGGTCGTTACAGTGCGTGGTCCGTGTCATTTCCGGAAAGTTTTTACATAAAAATTTGAAGAAAATGTTATTTTTTGCCTAAAATGAAACTTGAGTTGACCATAGTCAACATTCTTGGTAAACGACCTCGGATCGGTATTTTGACTATTCCGATAGGTTTGTATGATATTTTTGGACTTGTACGCTCGTTTGGTTATGGTCTGTGATGACCCGAGCGCATTTCGGTGCGTTATGTGAAACATTGTGAAAATGAGTTTTAAAGTTGAAATTATTGAGTTTTGATGATCGATTCATGTTATTTGATGTTATTTTGATGATCGATTTATGTTATTTGATGTTATTTTGATGATTCGAGGTAGCGAGCAAGTTTATATGATGTTATTACACTTGTTTATATGTTCGATTTGGAGCCCAAGGAGCTCGGGTGAGTTTCGGGTGCATCGGATGAGTTTGGAACTGCTGGTGCCCAGCAGTTGCTGGTGTCTGATTGTAGGTCTCGTAATTGCGAGAACCTATATGCAATTGCGAGTCCCGCTTTTGCGGAGTAGGATGATGGCTTCACAATTGCGAAGAAAGTATAGCAAATGCGATCATTGGGGCTTCGCTTTTGCAATTGTCTGGTCGCAAATGCGACATAAGCTTAGCCGGTCAACCTTCGCAAATGCGAAGGTGGGAACCGCAAATGCGAATGGGGGTGGTTCGCAAATGCAAGTTTTCTGTCTCTTTTGCGATAATTGATGGTTGTACAGCTTTTCGCTTTTGCGAAGAGTGGTTCGCTTTTGCGAACAAGAGTTTGCAATTGTGACGTTTGTAGTTGGTTAAAAGAAAATCGGGATTTAGCTAATTTTACACCATTTCTCAACCCCCAACACTCTAGAGGCGATTTTTGAAAAACTTTTCTTTCCAAATTCATTGGTAAGCAACTCTAATTCATTTTTTATCAATTCCCCATTACTTTTCATGAGTTTTTAACATCAAATCTCAGAATTTCATGGTAGAAATTAAGGATTTTGGGTAGAATTTAGGGATTATGTAAAATTGAGATTTCGACCTCAAATTGAGGTCGGATTTCAAAACAAATTACATAACCGGGATTGGGGGTGAATGAGTAATCGGGTTTTGGTACGGATCTCGGATTTTGATCAAGCGGGCCCGTGATTGACTTTTATTGACTTTTTCAGTTTCATCAAAGATTGAACTCTTTTATTTCGTGGGTAGTTTCTAAAACTTATTTTGAATTGTTCGAACGATTTTTGGCTAGATTTGGTTGGTTTGGAGGCTTGTTCGAAAGGAAAACTTGTGATTGGTTGTTGATTTGGTTGCTATAAGAGGTAAGGGACGTGCCTAACTTTGACTTGAGGGAATTAAGACTTGTTGGTCTATTTGTTACGTGAATTATATATGGGAACGACGCATATACGAGACGACGAGTGTATATGCGATGTCGTGGGTTAAAGCATGTGGGTTGGGCTATTTACCTTTACGTTGTTATTTTGTTCCATGTTATATTTTGTTACATGCCTAAACTGCTACATTTCCTTACTTCGTATCCATAACTTACTTGTTATTTGTTGTCACGACCCAATATCCCATCTTAAGGATAATGACACCTAGTCTCTAAAACTAGGTAAGACGATAACTTACAATAGTTACATTAAAAACATGATATAATGAAGCAGAGTTTAATATAAAAGCGGAAAGTAAAGGTGATACAAGACAATACGGCGATAATCACAACAAATCCCCAAGATTAGGTAGTATAGATTCTTGAACTCTAGATGAATATATAGAAATATCTCAAAACACAATAAAATACTATTCGGATAGAGAATTAACAGTACAATTTAAAGGAAAGGACTCCAAGGGATTGCGGCAATCGAGCAGCTCTACCTTGAATCCTCACGATCAAAGAAGCTAACAATGCATGGGTACACACCCTCCAACACCTGAATTTGCAATGTGCAGAAGTGTAGTATGATTACACCACAGTCGGTACCCATAAAGTATCAACACTAACCTCGGTGGAGCAATGATGAGGCTCGAGTCAAGACAATTACTAATCAAATAACATGAGAAGATTATCAACATAAAGCTAACAATGGCAAGCAAAATAAATAAATGGCACAAAGAATTATCATGTGTATAAAACAGCAAAATAATCAAAGCACATATTAAATATAAATGAAACAAAATTAAGGAAAAATAATGACAGCTCTAATCAACAAACAATTCTGACACAGGATTTACAACAATAGTCACCCCGAGGCACCACAACTCATAACCAAAAATCTCAAGTCACAAATCATGAATCTTATACACATGGAACCTGGTGCCCACTTTATCAATCACCCTCACACGGCCAAGACCTCGTGCCACAACATAAATCACAATCGTACGGACAACTCGCATGCAAATATCACAATTCGCTCGGCATTGTCATAAGCTCAATATCACAATCTGTCTGGCTTCGTCACATGCTCAATATTACAGTCTGCCCGGCGTGGTCACAGGCTCAATATCACAATCCAGCCGGCGTGGTCATAGGCTCAATATCACAATCCACCCAGCATAGTCACAGGCTCAATATCACAATCCTCCTGGCGTGGTCATAGGCTACCAGTCCAAACCATATCGTAGAGAAAATAGATATACAAGAATACATGTGCATAGCCTCTCGAAGATAAGTGCAAAGGCTCAGATTTCGAAACCAACAAATCAGCATGATAAGGAATCAAAGAAGTGTAATTTCATAATAGTTTCATAGCCTCTCGAAGATAAGTACAGACGTCTACGTACCGATCCGCAAGACTCTACTAAACTTGCTTATGACTCATAGCACCTATGAACCTAGAGTTTTGATATCACCCTGTCACGGCCCCAAAATTCCACCTTAGGAAGTCGTGATGGCACCTAGTCTCTAAGACTAGGTAACCCTAACATACATTGAGAATTTCGCAGAAATAACGACTAAGATATTAAATTAAACTAATAAATGTCATAATAAAATCAAAATGGAACAACAGTCATATAATCCCTAAAATCGGTAGTACAGATTCATAAGCTTTAATAAAGTACACTAGGAATCTCTAAGTACAATACTGATTTGATAGAAAGATAAACAATAGTAAAGACAATATCAAAAGGTGACTTCGAGGCCTGCGAGCATCAAGCAGGTATACCTTGAAGTCTCTGAAACGGCTGAATCAACTCACTGGCGTCCGGCACGGACAGAAGTACCTAAAAGTTGGTTAACTTTAAAAGTGTACATCAACGAAAAATTATTATTAGTCGACTAAGAAAATAACTACCATATGTTACTAAAAAATTCCACCATAAGAATATTTTAATAGATCATATGTTTGTCAATTTTTTAATTTTTTACTAAACATATATCCACTTAATAGAACTTGATCTATATCTTTAAGAAAGTAAGATTGAAATAATATTCTTGTAACAAAAGAAAACCCAAAAAACTCGAAAACCCGACAAAACCAAACCAATCCAAACCGATATAGTTGGTTTGGTTTGATTTTGATAAAACCCAAACTAACCCGATCCATGTACACCGCTACCTGTGGACAAGTTTTTAATCATGAATTTTGCAAAATTCGAGAAATCAAGTTAAGAATAAAATGTGTAGTACAAAATTGGTAAAAAGATGCCGAATGAGTGAAAAGGTAAAAATGTCAATTGCATTTGCAGTAAATATAAAACAAAAGAAGTCATTTTTGCAAAAGTCGCAAAAAAAAAATATGTGGAGTTTCTTTTTATATATTATACGGATGATCCGACCTGTAAGGGCTATGATTGGGAATTGTTTGATCATCTTTTTCTTTGAGGAAGAGTCAAAATAGCATCAACTTGAATTAAGTGAAATACTAGATTTCTTATCTCATGTCTCGTGAAAAAATACGTGGGTAAAAAATAAATAAATAAGATTATCATCCCATGGGCAAACACCAAAAGAAATGGATTAAATAAATCAGGGAAAAGAAAAGATCTTTGCAGACTTGCTAATACACTGCAAAAATTATAAATTTGTGTTCATAAATAGTTTGACTTCCGGTTAATAATTGTTTCATGGGATATGGGATCATTGTTCCTTCTAAACTCAATTTCATTGTGGTCTTAAGTAGAAGAAAAATCGAAATCGAAGAAGAAAACAAGGACTCTGCGGGCGTTTGTTTAAAAAGGATGACATTTTTGTTTTTCTTGTAAATTCTTTTATTAACTAAACACTATTAGGAAGAGTGTTTTAGTTCTTGAAATTTTTTAAGGACACCCAGTAGTGGCAATTGCCAATTGGTACAAAACTTAAAAGGGTAGACATAGGAAAACTTATCTTGATATTGGGTGTGTTTGGTACGAAGGAAAATATTTTTCTTGAAAATATGTTCCTGAAAAATGAATGGTTTTATTTTCCCATGTTTGGTGCTGAGTGGTAAACTTTTTTCAAACTAATTAAAAATTAGAAAATATTTTTTTGAAAAATATAAAATTTAAGTAAACAGGGGGTGGGAAGGAGGGAGGGCGGGGGTGGGGGTGGTAAGTGTGGGAGTGGGGTGGGTAGGGTAGGGGTGGGGAGTTAAGGTAGTTGGGGCGTTGGAGGTGGGGAAGATTGAAAAAGAATTTTGAAAAAGAATTTTGAAAAATATTTTCATTCTCTTGGTAGGGAAAATATTTTTGTCCAATTGGAGGAAAATGAATTTATAAGGAAAATATTTTCCAAAATATTTAAGCCTACTAAGCATGAAAAAATTGAAAAATATTTTTCAGAAAATACTTTCCATCATACCAAACACACCCATGAATTCATCTGAAAGTCAAGCATGAAACTTGGAACAATTAACATGAGAGTTTCTATCTTCAATCGCAATAATTCCATTGTGTTCCCTTTTGAGGATAGGAAAAAAGAAAAAAAAGGGCCAAGAATTCAGGATTACGAAACCGGCTACAGAAAAACCAAACACTATTATAGAAATCAGCACAGGTGGAGCACAGAGGTAATTACATATAAATTTTTATGATATTATTTTATAACATGATAAAAATGATCACTAACCTACTATCACGTCTTATCACTTCTTAATAATGTCAATATATATATAATTTAAATCCAAGGAAGAAGAAATTTCCAACTCCAAGTATGAGTGTTAAGACATATAGTTGTGTTCCAAAGGTGAGAAGAAAATAAAGACAATTGCTGGACTACTTTGGCAACGGGAATTTGCAGGAAAGTTACATTATGGAAAGACAATGATGATAAATCCTATGCATTTAACATGCTTTTAATTAATCCATATATGCGCCACAATTACACTGATCAAAGCTGTGGCACTGCTGATAATACACAGATTAAAGGAAAGGGAAAACAGTCCAAATGACCATCAAATTGTGATAAAAATCTAATATCATCCCAAAAATTTCCAGGAGGTTATTCCAAAAGTCCAAAAAACTGAACAAAATGCTATCTTTTTCTGCCAAAAGACAACCATCTATGCTAAAACTACAGATGAACAATAAAGCTTAGACCATCATCACATTCGAAAGCAGAGATCATTTAAACTTCTGTCACAGATACTTTGTATTATAAGATGTTGGAAGTGTTCGTTTCATCTGCCCCTAATTTTCACTTGCAGAATCCATTGAACCTTACCCTCTGGCAAAGGAATGGACCTCGGCATCCGCAGTGGTATTTCAAACTCACCCATCACATGCAAAGGTGTATCCAGAACCAAATGTTCCGGTTCAATATGAACAGAGAGCTGTCTTGACACCTGATAAAGCAGAAAGAAATTTGGAAGCATGAAACTAGTATTACGTTTTGAGCATTATCAATATAACTGTAACAGAAAATTAGAAACTTACTCCCACAATTAATAAGAAAATTCGAGAAGTACCTTTAACTCACAAACACATTGTAAGGACACAAAATAATGAGGTTTTTTCAACAAATCAAGTATCTTCAATTGTGCATTTCTGTACTGTCGATCAAATGATGGAATCAAAAGATAATGGACATACGGCTCCCCTTCCTAACTAAGCGCTCTGCATAGCTGAGGGGTACCCATTATGAGGAGACATCTCAAATAAAAAATAAAAAAATTATTTGAGAAAGGAGGAGACATGTCAATCATATATCACAATCTCCTACATGTCATTTTCAAGATCAGTCTCAGAGATAGTATGTGCAATAACCGACAGTAATATTGGCCGAGTTGTTATCATTAAGTTATTAATCCAAGTCAGGTCTCACATGGTCATAATAGGAGGTAGATTTCATCCCCAGTAGATACTGCTTTCATTGTGGAGAAAATTTGTCCTTATTTTCCTCAATGGAAAGCGCCCATGTCAATACCAAATGTCCAAACCATAAAACTCCCAACACAGATGTGTTATATCTTAACATTCTCCTTAAATTTCACAACTCCTCAAACCAGCTCTTCATGACACTACATGTTGCGATAATCACTAATTGGATATGGGTTTATTAATTGGAAGTGCAAATCAAAATAAAGATTTGGATTGCAAATTGGAAGTGAAATAACATCCAAATACTATTGGAAGTCTGACATTGTAGATAGGTCACACAAAATAATTTCTATCCAATGTAAAGTTTGCAATGACCGAAATTGGCATTCCCAAATATCAAAAAACAACAAACCCAGTATAATCCCACGAGTGGGATTTGGGGAGGGTAGTGTGTACGTAGACCTTACCCCTACCTTGAGAGTACAGAGGTTGTTTCCGATCAGTGTTATCAAGGGCGAAAAGCGCAAAAAAGCTCTAGGGTCCGTTGGGGCTTTAAGCGCAAAGCGCAAATAAAGCGTGGGCTTTAATGAAAAAATGCGCAACTGGAGAAAAAGTAAAAATATGTATATATAGTCCAAGACCAATAAATATATGCATGAATAACAAATATATGAACAACGAAATTGAAAAATATTATGATAAAGTGAAATATCAATTATTTAGTATCGTCTTTTCAGGATTACACTCATTGGCAAGGAAAACTACGCCTTAGAGCCTTTATGCGACACTGAAACGCCCACAAAGCGAGGCGAAGCGCTCAACATGTTTTGGGTCTCGCTTCAGGGCTTAAGCGTGCTTTAAGCGCACCTTTGACAACATTGTTTCCGATAGACCCCGGGCTCAAGAATAGAAAGAGAAAGCATTAACAACAAGATAATAGGAAAACAAGAAATAACAATAACAAGATAATAAGAGAACAAGCAGTATCAACAGCAATATAATAAGAAAACATGTAGTAATCAAGAATGTCAATAACCGAATACAAAGCTAACTATTACTACCGGTATGGGGAAGACACACAGTCAACTACCTACTAACCTTCTACCCTAATTTTCGACCTCCACGCCTTCCTATCAAGGGTCATGTCCTCAGTGAGCTGAAGCAACGCCAAGTCCGGCCTAATTACCTCTCCCCAGTACTTCTTTGGCCTACCTCTACCCTCTTCAGACCACCACCACCCGATGCCAACCTCTCACACCTCCTCACTGGAGCATCTGTGCTTCTCCTCTTCACATGCCCAAACCACCTACGCCTCGCTTCCCGCATCTTGTCCTCCACCGAGGCTACTCCTACCCTGTCCCGAATATCTTCATTTCTAATCTTATCAATCCTGGTATGTCCGTCCGCATATCCATCTCAACATCCTCATGACCACTACTTTCATCTTCTGGACGTGAGAGTTCTTGACTGGCCAAATTGGAAGTGAAATAACATCCAAATACTATTGGAAGTCTGACATTGTAGATAGGTCACACAAAATAATTTCTATCCAATGTAAAGTTTGCAATGACCGAAATTGGCATTCCCAAATATCAAAAAACAACAAACCCAGTATAATCCCACGAGTGGGATTTGGGGAGGGTAGTGTGTACGTAGACCTTACCCCTACCTTGAGAGTACAGAGGTTGTTTCCGATCAGTGTTATCAAGGGCGAAAAGCGCAAAAAAGCTCTAGGGTCCGTTGGGGCTTTAAGCGCAAAACGCAAATAAAGCGTGGGCTTTAATGAAAAAATGCGCAACTGGAGAAAAAGTAAAAATATGTATATATAGTCCAAGACCAATAAATATATGCATGAATAACAAATATATGGACAACGAAATTGAAAAATATTATGATAAAGTGAAATATCAATTATTTAGTATCGCCTTTTCAGGATTACACTCATTGGCAAGGAAAACTACGCCTTAGAGCCTTTATGCGACACTGAAACGCCCACAAAGCGAGGCGAAGCGCTCAACATGTTTTGGGTCTCGCTTCAGGGCTTAAGCGTGCTTTAAGCGCACCTTTGACAACATTGTTTCCGATAGACCCCGGGCTCAAGAATAGAAAGAGAAAGCATTAACAACAAGATAATAGGAAAACAAGAAATAACAATAACAAGATAATAAGAGAACAAGCAGTATCAACAGCAATATAATAAGAAAACATGTAGTAATCAAGAATGTCAATAACCGAATACAAAGCTAACTATTACTACCGGTATGGGGAAGACACACAGTCAACTACCTACTAACCTTCTACCCTAATTTTCGACCTCCACGCCTTCCTATCAAGGGTCATGTCCTCAGTGAGCTGAAGCAACGCCAAGTCCGGCCTAATTACCTCTCCCCAGTACTTCTTTGGCCTACCTCTACCCTCTTCAGACCACCACCACCCGATGCCAACCTCTCACACCTCCTCACTGGAGCATCTGTGCTTCTCCTCTTCACATGCCCAAACCACCTACGCCTCGCTTCCCGCATCTTGTCCTCCACCGAGGCTACTCCTACCCTGTCCCGAATATCTTCATTTCTAATCTTATCAATCCTGGTATGTCCGTCCGCATATCCATCTCAACATCCTCATGACCACTACTTTCATCTTCTGAACGTGAGAGTTCTTGACTGGCCAAATATCGAGGGGAAAAAAAAAAGGAACACTGATGTTTTCCAAAAGATAGCATGTCAAGGATACATCATACAACTAAAAAGATAACAAACCACTACGGATCCAACCCTAGGAACTCCTACTTCCAAGTAAAACTCTTTAAGAGATTAAATGCACCATGTCTGAAGAATATTTTTCAAGAGACTTCCTTACGTAATCTCAATTTGCCTATCTTTTGTTTTTTTGAAAACCACGAGAATTCCCGACAGTTTGTGGTGCACAGTTCGAAACTCGGTAGATAATAGGCCTGCCCCTCTCCACTAAAATACCAGATTTTTAATGGCAGCAAGACTCAAACCCATGATGTTCACCTAATCCATACATCACAACCTGAACTCTTACCACTAAACCAAAGCCCCAGAGGGCTCCTCAATTTGCCTATCTTGAAGTTAGAGTAATTAAAATAAAATATTAAATATTACAATAAGTCACCATCTTTTTGATTCCCAAATCCGCACATCTTGAAGGTTTTCCCTTTTCTTCCTTTTTCTTAAATGTAGTGGTAAAAAGTATTTTCGCTCATTAAAATAATTGGCTTATCTGGTTTCTCTCTATTTTCTTTTCTTCCCCACAAGTACTCATCAATAATGCACCGAGATGTATGATGATGTCATATTCATATCTTAGACATGTCGTACACTTCTCACCAAAGGCATGTTTGTCTACATTTTGATTAAAACCCGTAAGTTCTGCTACATACATTCTCTATTTACTTCTAACATGATTATGAAGAATATGGACTACACCATAAATCTTCCACAATACAATGTATGATCATTTCGTCACCCATTTTATAGTGTTGATTGATTAGAGATTTCCTAGCTTAATTGTAGGAGTAGATTGATTCTAGAATTTTTGCCTTCGTTATAATTAATTGCAATTAATGTGTAATTTATTGTCTTTCCTTATTTAGTCTTAGGACTCATTGTATAAGTAGCTATTCTCATGGGATGTAAAAATACACACAGAAATACAAGAAATACAAGAAGTCTTCTTTTATTAAAATGAATTTTCACGTGCTTGGCCAATGAAAAAAAATGAAGCCCCCACGTGAGGGAGCGTGTTGAAAAGAAAATTAAATAAATAAAAGTATGCTCTCTCTAACAGCTTAAGCTTTTAGATGAAATGGTCATGCACTTCAACAAATAGATTGTGAGAACTTCAAGTATTCATTAAACACCATGTACTAGAGCAGTCTTCAAGCACTCATGTCATAAGGAAGGACACTAGGCTATTTTCTCAATGGAAAATATCAGAGGTGCACATCAAGTTACTAAACTAAACCTCTAACAGAGTAATCACAGAAAAGATTTCGAAAGAAAAGAAAGTTGGAGGTGATTTCTATATCCAGTCTTTCCACAAACAGTTTAAGAGCAGGAAGGTGACGCAAATAACTAGTGATCTAAATACAGTTAAGACAGTAAGGCTTTCAGTTTAGCAAATAACATATCCCACCAGCAAGCCAATCCACATACAGAGAACAAGGTAACAGCTGTAAGCTACAGAATAAAGAAAGAAAATTGCCGTCAAATTCCTAGTGACAGGGATAGGCTTTCCTTAAGTAACTTTCGCTTGGCACCACACATAAAACAGAAAAAGGTCCAAACCGAGATTGCTAGAGCTAAAGTCAGTTTGCAAGAGTGAAAAAGAAAACATTAAATGTAGTTTCCCAAACGAAAGATTTAGACTATTTCCTTCATGTTTTATTAGTTTTGTGAACCTTCATACCAAAAAGATTAGTTCTAATACATACCCATGTTTTGGATCACTAAATTAGGAATAACTAAATTTTCTTTACACGTCCTTCTTTTCATTAGAGAAGAAAAACCTTTGAAGCACATTGCCTTGGGCAAAAGGGAAATGCAAATGCCTCATGCCAAAATTTTATGACTCAGATTTGCTAAACCTGACTGTCTTTAGCCAATTAGGCCTTGAGCAACAGTGTCCCTTTTAAAACATTGATGTAGAGCCTAATCCACTAATAGAGGGATTAAAACCCCAGCGAGACCAGCTGATTAGGAAGAGAAAAAATGTATAGACCATAACTGTAGTCAATCTGGATCCATTCTGTCACTAAGGAACATTAGGAAGAGAATAAACTCCTTTTTTTTTCAAAAGCAATTGTGATAAAGATCATACTGGGTTACTGCACTAATGCACAGTAACCTTATAGTGTCTGTTCAGATAGCGTCCTATATGAGATCTCAAAAGACACTCCAAAGGTCTTAAGCATTTTCTGCAGAAAAAAAGCACTGAGCTCAAAGGACTTAAAAATGAGCAAGGATTTGTTGTAAATTGAAATACGGATTAGCAAAAGGTGGAAGAGAGTAGTGTCCATATATGGTGCTGATAAACATTGTCAGGAAGAATAATACAGGTAATTAAGGGCACGTTAGTGTCCTATGATTATTGGGACAGAGAAAAATGATTGGCCAAGTGAACAAACTGAAAGGTGATGGAATTTGAGACTCAAGGCTCGGGTTAGAAAAACATAAAAAGGGGAAGGAAGAAGAGGTAAGGAAATGTTGGCATTACTCGTACCATCCTAGAAACATCACAACCAAGATTACAACTACAGAACAGAATTTTTTTTGACAAGTCAAAAAGTTATATTAATAAACACCAATCCATGTCAAAAAAAATGTATAAGATGTGCATGTGACTCTACTTGAGTCATACATCGTCTTCCACCAAATGTGGCCAATAATTCATACAACATGGTATTTTCGACTTCCACCAAAAGCACAAGTGAAAAGAAAGATCCCTTCTTTATACATTGTTCTCCTATTCCATTGTTCCATATACTCCCACATAAAGCAGAATTGCTGAGAGAAACTGTGACTCTTTTTTGCGAAAGGTGCAAGTTTAGAGTTTTTAATGTACTACCGGACTTAAAATCCTCGCCGACCTGAATCTGGGAACCAGTGAGGAAATAAACTAGCTTGTCCACTAAGCGACTTCTATATCCTATAGAAATCCAGCTATTATGTACCAAAAACTCCGCTGAGTGGAAATAGAGAAGACTCTCTACAGATTTTTGTCCCTCAAAAGGTGGATAGTGCAGAATACCAGTAAAAACCAAAATTTTAGAAGAGTTATAACACAAAGAGAAAAGAATTAAAAAACATAGAGAGAGACAGTAAGCACCTTTTAGAGGGGAAAAAAAAAAAGAAGCTGCCTGGCTATCACTAAAGGAAAGCAAGCTCCGCAAGTCTGAACTTACTGTAAATTTTCTCTTCCCCGGGTTTTACAAAGCACATCACTTTTAAGGCAAAGGTTATCAACCAAGATTTCCGAATGCAAAAATAAAAAGAGTATGTAGCAACAAGTTAGGGACGAAGTATCACCTCAGCCACAATTTCATCTTTTCCAACAGGTTCCTGAATGAAAGTCCTACCACTGTCATCTTTCGCCAATGGTTTCTTTGCGAGTTTTCTAAGAACCTGAAAGTAAATTGCAGTTCGTATGAAAGAAAAAGAGGCGAAGAACTACTGATAGCCCAATTACCAAAAGTGTATCTGAAACAGTTAAAAGAACCAAAGGATGACTCTTGAACCTTATGAAACACTATTAATTATAGCGCGACTCTGTCACTGTTGCAACAAATCTATACCAGTTATGCTAGTTTGCTGATATCAACAGTTAGTGTGAGATAAAAAATGATCAGGTAGATTTACTTTCCTCTTCTGTATCCTTTTTCAGGAAGAAATAGCAGGATGTGACAGGGTAGTAAAACGTTCATGATCATTTTACATGAGATATGATAAAAGACTACTAAAAATCATTACCGAAAACTGTTTTAAAAAATTTCACAGAGCTTTAGCATAAGACACTGACCAACTTAGTTCTATCCAGACGGTTTGCTGCCATATGGTATTCTTTCATCTTATCTTCCTTGGTTGCTGGAACTATTTTAACCTCTTCAACTTCCTCACGTTGGTAAAGCTGGTAGAGGCAGCAGATTTAAAACACTAAACAGATGAATACAGCATCTCACGAGAACTTAATTAATATGCAAAAGGAAAGCAAGAAGAAAGTCAATCTTATTTTACTTTATTCATAAATGGCACCACTTACAGTGTGAAAAAGTGTGAAGGCCAATGGCCCAAATGTTTATTACACAGTGTTGATCGTAAAACATGCAAGGGTATGCCACATGCTCAACATAGGAAAATCAATATCATTGGCCCAAATTCTCAGCCTTTTTAACAGTAGGTGCGTGCACTAAGACATCTGTTTGTGATGTGTAATAAAAAGCGAAAATTTGCAGAGGAGAAAAGAAAGTTTTTTCTCCTTCTGAATAAATACAATGGGAAGCGGGAAATCCATCTCGCATAACCTTTTACTAGATATAGTTTGATAACAAAGAGTATATTATCTTTTTGCAGATGGGAAACTTGTATGACAAGGGCAGAACAGTGCTTGCATTGCAACTGTACTTCAAACAAATGAGACACATAAGACTAGAACAGTTTTCAAGATAACTAGATTCAGCAAAACTATGAGAGCTCATCAAGGGGAGTTTTCAAGGGAGGGGGACAGGATCTCTAGTTCTGTTCTAGAATCAAAACATAAAAAAGTAGTAACTAAATAGGCAGCGAGCCATTCAGAGAGCCTTTTTTATAATGACGATGATGTCCGGGCCAACTTGTGTGCTCCTTGACTATACCACCGAGTACCTACTACCTCCCGTCAACACAGGTATCATGTAAATCTGCCCACCAAGACTTATCAGAGAACATTCGTTTTTTTTAATTCTCTCGTAGCACCATGGTTTTATTTATTTTTTCTCTTGAAGGTCTTTTCTCTATTTTATTTCATGGTATCAAAGCCAAAAAGAGAATTAGGGTACTAAAAAAGAAGCCAAAACCAAAGTCTAAACTCTTTCAAATTTTCACCAAGTCCGACCTACATTTTTGATGGGATATCTGAAGGAGAGCTTTGTATTAGGGTGTTCTTTGTCCTTTTTAGGTGAGACCTACTCCAATGCTTATTGGAGATTAGGGATGGCAATGGGGCGGTGCGGGTGCGGGGCGGTTTGATTTTAAAAAATATATATTCTTGCGGGTTGCGGGGCGGTTGCAGGTCTTCATTCTCAAACATCGATTTATTACCTGTAATGTATTCTGTCGGACACATATGATCACTACAATTGACATAAAGAAAGCAGGGATGATAAAGATATGGAATAATTGCTTCTTCATAATATGAGACGGCAAAAGAAAATAACAAACTGCCCGTGTATTTTTTTTGATTTTGCACCGGGTGTCCGAGTCTCTTTGAGCCCCGACTAATCCCGGGGGTGCACAGGCCCTTGGCAAGGAGTTTCCCGCAAGTGCACCACGATTAATTCAGGTTTTACCCAATCCGATGGCCCTCAGAAATTGTTTGCACCCAGTGGGTTTCGAACTTGAGACCTTGAAAGGGAGCAAACCCCAAGGCTCAAGTCAATTGCCACCAGGCCAACCCCTGAGGGTTAGATTTATCACTTTTATTATAGCTTTTTCCTTCTTTTATCTTTTCAAATTGCTTTTTTCGTTCTCAAAATAATTAAAGTATATTAGACAAACAGAAATGTCTAGCATGAAAATTCAACAACTATCATTCTTCTTGTATTTTAATTTAAATACACGGCATTAAATTTGTAATAAACATTTTCTTTTGACTTCGACACCACCCATGAAATAAAAAAATTATTTTGTTTATAATGTGTGACGGCAGTGGCTCACTATAGATTAAGCAATCTTTTTCGGCCCATAAACAGCTGCAATTATTAAGCAAAATCACCTAGGTTAGACATAAAAAATTCCAGCCAAAAGAAAGGAAGCTAAGCGGGGCGGGGCGGGTGAACGCGGGTGTGAGTGTGAGGCGGGTAGATGCGGGTGGAAATGCTATGCGGAACGGGGCGGGGCGGGTGGAAATTTTGCGGGTTAAGACAAAACCCGCCCCGCACCGCTTGCCATCTCTATTGGAGATAGACTCCTATTTACGCTTTTGATTTTATTTATTATGGTACATCAAATTCCTCTCTTAGATACATTAACATCTCATCTACACAAAATTTCTCCAAAATTCAAGTTCAGGACAGGAGAATAAAAGAACCAACATATCAAATTCTCGCAACAAAAATAATCCTATTCGGAGCAATTTCAAGATTTACAACCAACAGTACAAATGGAACGAACCTTTCGCTGATCTTCCATGAGATGCCTGTACTTGTCAATATTGGGTACAGCCAGCAATTTGGGCATAAGATGGTTGCGAAAATACCCAGGTGCTACTTTCACCGTTTCCCCTGCTTTTCCAAGCTTGTCTGTGCTCTGCTTAGAAAAACATATTATTGAACAAAAGGACCAGCGTAAATTGTTGTAATAGGTAAAGGGTCAGTGACAATTGGATCAATAAAATAGAAAAATGTAATATTGATGAAGAAAAGAGAGAGAATCAGGCTTCTGTACTTGGAAAAGGGTCAGTGCAAAAGTGAAAGAGAATAACTTACAGTCGTGAGAATGACTTGTAGTTTTCGGTATCGAAGACCTTGAGCGGCGTAGAATAAGGGATGGTGCAAAGGTACTTCTCCTCCATCACATTTCTGCAATAAGGTTTTCACATTCTTGAGTTGTTGCCGCAGAGCCATTGCGAACGGCGAATAGAAGTACAACGAAGTGGAGCTTGACGGCAAATGGTATTGAAGTGGGATTTATTTCCACCTTTGCCCCCTTTCTTTTCCTTTTTGTTTTTTTTTCCTTTGCACTCGTATACACCTACGAAAAAGAAAGAGAAAGTTCGAAACTGGAAGGCAACGACAATTACAAATTGTATAGATGGATGGGTTGGTTTGATTTTTATTAAAATTAAATCAAATATATTTGTTTGGATTGGTTCGATTTATCGAATTTTTCGGATTTTTTGAGTTTTTTTTGTTACATAAATACTATGTCAATCTTGTTTTATTAAACTTTTTATAAGTAAATATATATTTAATAATAAGTAGAAAAATGACAAATATATGATCTATTAAAATATTCTTATGAGAAATATTTTTAGTAACACATGATAGTTATTTTTTTAGTTATCTGACAAAAAGTTTTTATTTGATGTACAATTTCAAGGTTAATCGAATTTAATAATTAAATATAAAAATCAATATGATACCTAAATAATGATATGTTCTATTTAATTTTCAATTATCGAAATACCACTTCAAATTCGAAAAAGATTAAGAATTTAATAGATCTTGACATATGAATGAGGAAGAACAAAAAGATTGTCGCATTTCAATAACACTTGATATAATACAACACATTATTTAAAGTTAATAAAAAATGGAGTACTTCATATTCTATTAAATATTATATCCCATAAGAGAATTCCAAATATTTCTAGATAATTTTTAAAGAAAATTCTATATAAAGTTTTAAAGTATATATAAAAATTATATATTTATATGTCAGTTTGGTTCGGGTTTTTTTATTCAATTTCAAACTAAATCAAACCAAACTTCATCGGGTTTTTTAATCGGTTTGGTTTGACTTTTCGGTTTGGTGCATTTTTTCGGTTTGGTTTGTACACCCCTATTCCCAAATATTCATGATGTGCATTTGGATATTGATTCTTGATTATTTTTTTAAAATAAATTAAAATTTTCATATATTTAGAGCTGCTTATTAGATAAATATAAATTACTTTTATTAATTAAAATAGTTTTAAAACATCTCGAAAATAAATGAATGGTATTGTTTGTTTGGATGGAAAAGGGAAGGAAAACAATAGTAATCTCCTCATTTCATTTTTAAATGATTACATTAAGAAAATGACTACATTTGATTGAATCAGATTGTAAGAAAAACTTTTAAAACATTAGTTGCACTAGTAAGAGAATTTTAAAGGTTGAAATGAAATGTTAAGAGTAAAGAGTTTCAAATATGTAACCGTATTGATCTTTTTAAAATGAACCAGAAAAAAGAGCATCATATAAAATAAAATAGAGATGTTATTAGATTTATATTTAAGAACACCTTTTCTCATTCTCAACAAAATGGTTTGGGATGGCAAAAAATGTTTTCTTCAAAAAAAAAATATTTCATTGTCTACATTTTTTTTATATAGAAAATATTTTATCTAGCCAAAGCATTTTTTACCAAAGTGAGGAAAATAATTTCCTTTACTTATGACATAAATTATTTTCCTTTCGAAAAAGGGCTAAAATTGTTCCTAACCTATTCGTTTCAATCTAAACTACCCCTCATCCATCCATTTTGCTTAGAGTGACCCTACCGTTAAAGATCTGGCCTATATGTGCCCTTATTTCTAACGGATTATATATCAATAAAAGAATATTTTTATTAATGTCAAGTGACCATTTCTAATTGATCATTAAATATGACACCGCCCCAACCCATGTTTTATCTTACCCATTGCCCATCCAGATCGACCCGACCCATCAAAGATTCTTTTAGTCTCTTAAAATATCCTATTTTATTTTATTCTTCACCTATTTCATATACTCTTCTGAAAAGCAAAATGGTCGGTAATTTTGGAGGTTAACAGCTTGGGATTTTCTGCTACAGTATTGTATTAAAGTTGACGGATTCATGTTGCTCTTAAAATTAAAGTCTTTTCTCCATTTAAGTAAGACTTTATGCTTAGGGTTTTTGGAATCTTTTATCTAGTGTTGCTTTCGATGTGTTATGATGTTTCAATTGTGTCAAATGGAGTGGTAGAACACAAAAATAGAATCTTATAAGATATGGCAAGAACTATGATTGTGAAAAATTCTCTTCCATATCACTTCTGGGCAGAAACTGTAAGCACCGCATGTCACATCATTAACAGATATCCGATTCGACCTATTCTCAAAAAGACTCCATATGAGTTGTGGAAACTTAAAAGACCCAACATCAGTTATTTTCATCCATTTGGCTGCAAATACTTTATCCACAATAATAGAAAAGACAACCTTGCTATGTTTGACCCAAAAAGCGATGAAGGTATTTTTCTTGGATACTCTCCCTCAAGTAGAGCATATAGAGTTTTGAATAAATAAACTTTATCTATTGAAGAATCCATACATGTTGTATTTGTGGACACTAACCCTTGCTCAAGGAATGAAAAACTTTCTCAAGATAAGGAAATTTTCATAGTTCCAAAATCTGTCAATACAGGTGAGAACATTCGTGATGAGGTGACTAATTAATAACATCAATCGATAGATAGTCACATAGAAAACCGGGAGTCTCCTACAGCTGAACAATCAAGTCCCACCGAAAAGGAGCCAGCATCAGTTGTTCCAAATGAATGAAAACTAAGCCAGGATATGCATATAAATACATCCTTGGAAATTCTCAGGAAGGCATGAAAATAACAAGATCGTTAAATAAGACATCAAATATTGCTCTCATATCTCAATTTGAACCAAAAAGGTAGATGAGGCTCTTGGTGGTAATAGCTGGATAACTGCAATGCATGAGGAGCTTGACCAATTTAAGAAGAATAAGGTATGGGAACTCATCCCTAAACCTCCGAATGCATCCATTGTTGGAACAAAATGGGTTTACAGGAATAAGCTGAATGAGTCTAGACAAGTGCTACGAAATAAAGCTAGACTGGTTGCTCAAAGTTATTCACAACAAGAAAGAATTGACTACGAGGAAACCTTCGCTCTTGTTGCCAGGTTAGAATCTATTCGTATTTTATTAGCCTATGCTGCTCACAAGTGCTTTAGACTGTTCTGGATGGACGTGAAAAGCATATTCTTAAACGGATTCATCTCTGAGGAAGTGTTCGTTTAGCAACCCCGGGATTTGTAAATGAATCCTTTCCAAATCATGTCTATAAGTTATCCAAAGTCTTGTATGGGTTAAAGCAAGCTCCTAGAGCATGGTATGAAAGGCTAAGTTCATTTCTAGTCAAACATGGATTTGATAGAGGTAATATTGATACCACTCTCTTTATCAAGCGATTAGTCGAAGGTAATTTAATTGTGCAAAATCTATGTGGATGATATTATTTTTGGAAGTACTAACCCGATTTTATGTAAGGATTTTTCAAACATCATGAAAGGGGAATTTGAAATGAGTATGATGGAAAAATTATTTTTCTTCCTTGGGCTACAAATCAAGCAATTACATAAAGGGACTTTTATTAGTCAAACAAAGTATACAAAAGAGCTTATTAAAAATTTGGTCTGTCTAATGCTAAGGCCATAAGGACTCTCATGAGTCCATCAACCACCCTTGATGAAGATAAAGATGGTAAGAGTGTTGATGAAATAATGTATTGAGGTATGATTGGATCTGTACTCTATCTTACAGCTAGTCGACATGATATTATGTTTAGTGTTTGCAAATGTGCAAGATATCAGTCAGCTCCCAAAGAATCCCACTTGACTACTGTTAAACGTATTATCAGATATCTGATAGGGACAGTCGATTATGGACTATTGTACGAAAGCTTAAATGTCTTTGATCTCAAAGGTTTTTCAGATGCAGATTTTGCAGGTGATAAAATTGACAGGAAAAGCACAAGTGGAACATGCCAATTACTTGGAATATATCTTATATCTTGGCACTGCAAGAAATAAATTTGTGTAGCCTTATCTACTACTGAAGCAGAATATCTGGCTGTAGGCAACTGCTGCATACAAGTCCTATGGATTATGCATCAACTGTTAGACTATGATTTACGTCTTAATTGCATTCCAATTATGTGTGATAACACTAGTATTATTTGCCTTTCAAACAATTATGTGCATCATTCTAGAGCTAAGCACATTGAAATCAAGCATCATTTATACGTGATCATGTTGCAAAAGGTGATATTGTGTTTAGAATTTGTTAATACTGAAAATCAGTTAGCATATATTTTCACAAAACCACTGCTTGAAGAGAGATTTTGTTTCATTAGTGACAAAATTGGTATTTGCTTAATTCCCGCTTAATTTCTCTAAGTTTTCCTATTTTAGAAAATATTTTACAAGTGTTCTTCGAGATTTTAGCCTAAAATATCTCTAAATGTGTTTGATTACTCTATATGTGCATTAATTATCTGATTGACGACGAGTTTGCAGAAGGCAACTTTTCAGTTGCCTTTCACACGTCTCTCCCGAATCGAGGCGTCTATTCATCATCACTCACCCTCTTTTTAATCCATCTCCTCGTTCATATCTCCCATTATCACAAAGAAAATTTCTCTCTGCTCTCTCTTGCTCATGGCCAAAACCAAACCCTCTCCACCTTCCTTCATGCTTAGAAGAAGCCACCGCTTCAAGAAAACCCTCAAACTGATGATCCGGTGGATGTTGAGTCGTCATAAAGTACAGATCATCAACAGTTTGAGGATGAGTCCAGTGATTCACAGGAAGAAATCCTCATTGCTCAAAAGAGGATTGGAAAACGTCCAATGGAGTCCATCCCCAAACAGTCATCTCAAAAGAGAGGAAAAATAGAGAGCATTGAATTTCGGTCTGAAGATAAGATGAACTTCTATGGTCCCGAAGAGGAAGACAAATTTGTTGCCTATAAAGGGAAATCGATTGCCTATGGTCGCACTATAAGTTTGAAATCTATGAAAAACTCTCACTGTGATGTTATCTCTGTGTTTAAAACTCAAAAACATCTCTCCCAATTTGCAACTGTTGGTGATACTGTCTATGAAGAGCCTATGCGTATGTTTTATGCTAATCTATTTATGAATGAAAAAGATGACTTAGAATCCATGGTTTTGGGAACTCGCATTATTCTTTACTCTTATTAGTTTGAAAAGATCTTTGCAACTAAGTTTGTTGGGTATAGTTTCTTTGTGCAACATTCTTGGCCTGATAGTTTTGAAGTGTCATTTGAAGAAGCAAAAAAAAATTATCTGAAACCCCCTTGATATTGGTCCCAAACATCTGAAATTTGAGCACCGTGTACTAGCCCACATTATTACTACTACCCTGTTACCACTTACTGGTTCTCTTACCACCTTGTCTATCAGAGATGTGTTTGTCATGTACTGTCTTGTGAATGGAAAGGCTATTAATTGGTTTATGTGGGTATGTCAGTACATGCTTGAAAGCATCTGAGATGTCTCCTCTTGTGCTCACAGCTTGCCTTATGATTTACTAATCTCTCATATTTTGCAAGTTATGAAAGTAGATTTGTCTTTCTATGGCCCTAAGACCATCTCCAGTACATATGACAAGACTGGCTTTGCTATGATGGGGTACACTCTGGTTGAGGGAACTTGGTTCAAGAAGGACAAAGCACCAGAATCTACTCCTCAATACGGCACTGGAGGCATTAAATCTGAAGCAAGCAAATGTTCGTCCTCAGACCAGCTGCCACTGATGCAGCAAAATATTATAGATATCAAGGAATTACTAACTTCTATACAGGAATATATGGACAAGATCAGGGAAGTGACAAAGGAAACTGGAGCAGATGTGGCCAGATTAAGGATCACCCTTAGCCACAAAGAGGCAAGGGATCAGGACTATGAAGGATGTCACTAAGAAGCTGACCAAAGTTACCAAGGAGATTGATGCCTCTTATGATAGTTTCTGCACCAAAGTGATCAACACTTTGAAGTATTTCCTTGGGAGGAACTAAGTGTCTGGGCTGTTTAAACAATCTTTTCTTTGTTCTTGTGTTGTTTGATAAAACCTTTTTTTGGTTGTGTTTGGATGGGCATACAATCGACTATGCCCACTTTTGCATGCTATAACTGTTAGATGTATATAACTATGCATGCTTTAACTGTTATTATTAGTTATTGTCCTCTGTATCTCCTCTTGTTCTTTTTGATTAATGTCAAAGGGGAGAAGAAAAAGAGAACAAATACAGGGGGATCGTGCAAACAAGGGCATAAAGACATAGGGAGCAGAAGTACACACCTTGAAAGGGAAGTGCCCCCTAAAATTAGTCAAACTCTTTTTGGATTATTGTCATCATAAAAAGGGGGAGATTGTTAGGTTAGAATGTTAATAATGATCAATAATCAAAAGCCTTGACTAATGCCAATAGCCATTCCACCTTATGTGCAGATTCGCAATGGCTCTAATGAATTCAAGGAAGGAAAGAAAATCATCTAAGCATATCAAAGGGAGCTAACGACTATGTTATTCAAACTCCATATCAAATGGATACCAAGATGAAAAGAGAATCAATCAAACAAGCAACAAGGAAGGAAAGAGAATCAATCAAACAAGCAAATGATTCTCGAGCATACAAGGAAGGAAAGAGAATCAATCAAGAGAAATCTGTGGAAGTATTTAAGAGAAGTTAATTGGAAAGATGAAGGAACCAAACTTCAAATTGAGAATGAATCTGGCCATACCTCTCAAGCTAGATTCATGAGGCCTCCCTTGGGTCCTACTCTTAGAAGATTATGCCTCACAAGGAAAAGACCTCCAATCAATGATCTTTCGCAATCCCAGAAAAGAGAAATCATAAGCTTCATCGAGCATTATTAAAGAAGAAGTGGAAGGACAAGGAAGCTCACGCAACTTAGCACCTGTTTCTATACCTTTCTAGTTCTTAGTACAAACAGTGTATTTTTGAGTTTACAAGTGTCACAAAAAGATAGGAAGAGTTAGAAAACAAAACAAGAGTTGTGTCAAAGTTAGGCAAACACTGTTGTTAAATATCGTTGGTGGGGAATGTACTAAAACAACCATTGTTGTTACGACTTATTGAAAATCTAAGAGAACCCTTGTGACCCAAGAGAACTGGATGTAGGTACCACACCGGTACTGAACCAGTATAAAATTCATGTACCTTATTTATTTTTATTCTGCACAATTCACTTATGCTGCAAATTGAACCTGCTGAAAAGTTTAGTCGACTAATTCCTCTTGTAGTCAACTAAGTTTTAAAATCGGTTACAATTCAACCCCCCTTCCCCCTTGTACTTTCACAAAACACAGGTTGACAACTAAAAGAAAGAAAGTCCTAAGTTTTTAAGACTAATAGCGTGTCAAAAAGTGCTTTTTTCCCCTAAAGTTGATTCCCCAAAGTTATATATATATATATATATATATATATATTATTTATTTATTTATTTTACTTTACCGAGCCGCGCTATAGTCGGTCGGGTACGATACCTATTGTGCAACCATTGATTAGTTGGGTATGATGAGACATTATGTGAAGTATTTATCAAGCCCCTTATGTGGCTGGGTATGACCGAGTCCTCTACGAGATTGGGTACGAAATAATGTATCATGTGATATTACCGAGTCCTCTTGAGACCGGGTACGCCGAGTTCTGTTGAGACCGGGTACAACCGAGATCTTCTGAGGACGGGTACGACTGAGTCCTCTTGAGGCCGGGTACACCGAGTCATGTTGAGGCCGAGTACAACCGAGATCTCCTGAGGCCGGGTACGATGTGATGAAGATATAGGACTTTACCGAGTCCTCTTCGAGGCCGAGTACGATATGATATGATATGATATGCCCCAAAGAGTGGTTGAGCATGATATGAGATTATATGCCCCAAAGAGCGGTTGAATAATATTGTATTATATTATATATTTAATGCAAAGCCCCAATGAGTGGCTTTCTTCTTACAAAACTTGCATACATTCACAATTCAGGGTTACTGCAGTGCACGCCCCTGTGGCTTGTCTTCAGTGTTTAGGTTGAATTGTGTATTCATATCTCTTATGTTATGCTTTTGGTTTACAAACATTATCAGCCTTACATACTCGGTGCATCTTTCGCACTGACGCCCCTTTCTTCTGGGCACTATGTTCATGTCCATAAATACAGATAGACCCGGTGACGTCCCTCCCCAGTAGGGTGCACGTTTCAGCTGTTGGTTGTCGCACTCCACTTCTCCGGAGTAGCTGTACAGAAGTCGATAGGTACCGAAGCATATGTTTCTAATGTTTTGGGTATGGTGGGGCCCTGTCCCGACCACGTTATGTATTGTGGCACTCTCAGAGGCTTGCAAACTAGTGTCCAGTGTATGTAAATATGGTTATGACTCTGTTGGCAGCGATTATGTATATATAAGGTGTTAAAGTTTCTTCCACAGTCAGTTGTGAACATTTTTAAATTTTGGTATTATACTTGGAGCCCTTGTTAGTCCAGATTTCATGTTGAAAAGTCTAAGTATGGGCGTTGGTTCGCACGTACCTTCTTGCGTCGTGTGCCAGTCGCACCTCCCGATGTTGGGGTGTGACAACTAATTTGCTTATGGGCTGACATAAGTGGTAGTTTCTCAAAGACAAATAATATTTACGAGAGGTAGCCCAGCGTGAGCAATTTGTCCTACTTTTTTTGCTGAGTTCGGCATCCAAATAGTGTACTTTGAACTGCATTTCCGTCCAATGTAAAGCACAGATGATCCTATCAAGAAACTATTGATGTTGCTGGTTACTTAGAACCACCAAATTAACAGGTCAATTTACCCAATAGTCTGGCCGATGACATTTCTTCAAGAAGCAACACATCTTGATAAAACAACAAAGAGGTTCTTCATTCTCAAAGACTCGAACATAAGGCTTTTGGTTAAAGGTAGAAGGATACCAACCATCCCACCGCGCCTTTGATGGGTGAACATTTCAAGTATGAATTATCAACAAACGTATTATTAAGGCTGAAAATGCACTTGGTATAATTAACTTTCCACTCTCAAGACCTACAATGTCAAGAAATGTCAATATAACAAATCACCAAACTGAGAAGCAATAAAGAAAATGCGAGGAAATTTAAGCGGAATTTACAAGGTCAAAGGAGGCATCTGTCACCATAAAGGGAACAAAAATCCATTTCATTTGCACTCAACACCAGCTTCTGCAGCACGACGAGGCTTGTTTTTCCGCCTATGCCTATTATGACGAAAACCATTGGATCGAGTAGACTCATCAGTGCTTGATTTAGTTCCATTACCATTTTCCTCTTCTGCTGAATCGTGTTTTTTCTTCAACCTCGTATTCCGTTTCCTCTTCTTTCCATTCTCCAATGCATTAGAACTTTTTATCTCTAAGTTTGGAATTCCAGTTTTTTCATCCTCGGCATCCTCCTCTTCTATTATTTCAGCTACTTCATCAATGTCATCTTTAAGCGACTTTTGTGGCCTTCCCCGTCTCTTCTGTGCAGGGATTTTCTCTTCCTCGTCGCTTCCTGGATCATCATGGTCACTCACAGTCAGTTTCTTCCCTTTCCCTCTACCTCGAACCATGGCTTAAGGACCTGTGACTTCAGTAAAGTTGCACTTGAAATACCTGCTAAACAAACGAAACCTTTAGCAGAGGCTAACCAAACGAACCAAGTAAGGTTCCTAATTGATAAATGGACCTTGGGCCTAACTCAACCCCAAAAGCTAGCTTATGAGGTGAGGATTGCCCGAGACCATATAAGGAAACCAAGGACTTCAAATCCCTCCGATATGGGACAACTCAACACTAATGAAAGGCCGAAAAAAAGACAATCATATGGTAGGACATTCAATTTATCTTCTTTTCCAGGTAATAGAACAAAATACTGCACAACACTTAAAGTCATGACACGTCATCAACCGTTAAGCAAATGCAATGTCTCATTTTTCTTTTATTTTTACAGATAATACATGGTAAGGGGAGGCAAGAAATCTTTCACTTTACGAAAGAGAAAGCAAAATTATGCAAACGAGGTGATCATGCTCTTGATTGTATCAAATGCTTACAGGAGGTTCTGACTTAGAGGACATAAATTGTGTAATAAGGCCAGAAATCATGGCATCCATTACCAAGGCAATTTCGGCTGAACTGAGCTTAAGTTTTGAGGAAGTTGCCAAGTGATTGATAAGTTATTCTAAATTGGACAAGAGAAAAATATACCACTGAACATTTAAGTTCATATAACAATTACAAGCTGGAAAGTTATCCTTCACCTGTTAGCTTCTTAGTGGAAAAACACAGTACATTTTTCTTTTAGAATTCTGGTCTATCAAAAACCAATTTTGAAGCAAAAAGCAAAATAAGATATGTCAAAATCTTACCTTAAACACTGATGCACACAGTGATGAAGTTTCTCAAACTTAAAGCAGAACCATCAGCAAATCTAAATTTGAACGCAGTCTGTGAAAAAGTCGAGGCCCTAAAATGTTTCTTTAGTACTCCTAACAGGGTCTAGAAGCTATATATGCCTCCTCCACGACCAGTCTGTGAGAATAGCTGAACGCCCTCTGAGTAAAAAAGACCAAAGTACAGTTACAATCAAGTAGGTGATCAGCAAATACAATTGCAGAGACTTTTGGGAGGAAACAAACCATTATTTGTGAAGAATTCACAAATCACCAGTATCATGCTGTAGCCAAATATATTTCATAATCAGTGGACAATTTATTTGTGAAATGTAGAAGCCCATAACACATACAGCTCAGAGCATCAAGTTGAGTACTATATGATGGAATCAAGTTCTCATTTCCTGATTCTTAAAATCTTCAGGAAAGAATGTGATGCCTTTAGTTATTTCAACTTTAGGACACAATCTAGCATGACCAATAATGGTTATAGTACATTTGATTGTTCTTACCATCATCTACCTGGTTATAAAGCAAATGTTGCTTTATAGTCCTAGTTCTATTTCTGCATGTTATCCATCTCCTACAGCTAACTGGAACCATATCTTATGAAACTCAACATTTTCCTGTTCTCCCTCAGCAGCATAAATATCTGAAAATAACTATAAAACTCAGATTCTTCACCTCCATCCCTACTATATGCTTTGCCATCTTAACAACCACTGAAAGAAGCCCCAAAAATTTGAAACTGTAACTTCCATTGGCATATGTTTGATTGTATCTAAACCTCATCCATCCTCCAAACACGACACAAAGATCAACGACACAAGCAATCCTAGCATAATGCTCTTTCCTCGATCTAAGACTCCTCCATGAATCAAAAGATCTTCAAACCTCTCCTGACTAAACCACCATGACTACATGCAGAAAGAAGAGAAATTTGACAGCACTCTTTCATACTCTTGAAAAGTTGGATTGCATATTCCATCCCCCCATGCTTCCCGAAAAATCCTTTCACTCCTACATTTAAAGCACATTAAGCACACTAGCAACAACCACAGTTACCAAAAATGCTCCACTCTGTAAATCAAACATGAATATTCCCACACAGAGCCAAAATACCCCACATTGAAAGAAGCCCGGTGAGACTAACTTCATGAGGCTTAACTCCAGCAGCTAGCATATCCTGAAATAAGGCTAAAGCTTCACGAGATCCTTGGCAACCACGAAATCATCGCATTCCAAGTAACCAAATCTGGAGTCAACCCCTCTTTACTAATTTCAAGAACAACAGCTTCACAATCTCCTTTCCTAGCGTATCCAGTGATCATCACAATCCATGTAAAATTGTTTGGCATTTTGCCTTCTAACCTTGTTTTTAGAAACAAAATTAAGTGATTCTTCAATTTTCCCACGTTAGAATATGCATATGTCACTCGTGCCGAGGATACAATATCTCTCTAAAAAATTCTGACAAGAACCAATTGGGCATCTCCATATTGCCATAATTATCATACATATCAGTCAAGGCACTTCCCACCAACTCATCTGATTCATATCCAATCCTATATATCATACTATGCCTCTTTATGCAGATCCAATGGACCAACATATGCTGAACAGCACAATTGGAAATGTGTACTTATCCATAACAGCTCTCAATTATTGAAGTATAAAAAATTAGCCAATAGTGTTCAGGGTACCAATGGAATGCTAAAGCTGATATGATCCAATCAAAAGCAAAAATATTCAGGTTTGGGAAGCCAATAATAGCTTGTACACGGGTACCAGTGGAATGCTAAAGTTGAAATGATCCAATCAAAAGCAAAAACATTGGAGTTTTTGGAAACAGAAATTCAGCAGAATATAGATCTCCATAACTTGCATACACACCAACGAGCTTTGACTCAGTGATAAATCGTTCATGTATATGCACGATTTTGACATTACTGCATGAATTTGCTTGATAAGGCCTTCATGCATTTTTGCAATAATAAGCTAAACCTATTTATAGACAAATTGATTGGAGATGTGAGGTAAAAGTTTATGCCAAACTTGAAATCCCAAATGGAAAACAGCCACATAATGTACAGATTTGAATATTCCACAAGATCAAATACTGTCTGAATCTGCATTTGCAAGACTGCAAGATAACAGTCAATGTCGAATATATATTTAACACCACGTTTTCGAATCCAATGAGCACATAATATAACAATGATCTTTTGTATAAGACCACAACTGAGACAGGTATAATAAATTTCCATCTCAATCCTTGATAAAAAGAGATAATTATAGTCAGTTAAATATACACTACCAAATCGTAAGAATGCCTTTTCAGCCTGGAGAGATCTATAGAGCAAGCGAGTGGAGGTATCCGTCCTATTAATTGAA
The DNA here is from genome assembly GCF_000715075.1 of Nicotiana tabacum. Taxonomy (NCBI): domain Eukaryota; kingdom Viridiplantae; phylum Streptophyta; class Magnoliopsida; order Solanales; family Solanaceae; genus Nicotiana; species Nicotiana tabacum. The sequence continues at coordinate 36,154,754 of NC_134092.1, read as the reverse complement.
GTGTTCTAAATCAAAACTGAAACAGGCAATACTGTCGCAGGCAAAAACCACTAGAACCTCAGTTTCTACACCTGGCATATATCTTCTCCTTTTTGTATATTTGGACAACAACAACTAGAGCGTACTAATATATAGAGGATTGACATAGCCTACCCCAACTAGTTTGCACTTGAAGCATAGTAAATTGATTGCCGGATTAATTTTGTTAATACCATAACCACTGAAAGACATAAAATTTAAGCAAACTTACAGCACAGGTAGAACCAAATCAAGAAAACAGGAGGAAGTATAAATTCACCTGCTATACATCACATAGCCTAAATCTAACTTAGAATTGAACTAAGATCTAAATAACAAACCATGCAAATTTCAAATTAACAAACAAAATACCAGATCCAGAAGACTAAAGCAGAATTATTACCTTATCCCACCCCCACCTTACCTTATAAAAAAAAAGCATCGTTAAAAATAAATAAGCTGCTGTCAAATTCAACAAAATTGCTAGAACCAAAAAGTATTTCAACACAGCCATACAACAACTACAACTCAATCCTAAAATAGATGGGGTCCACTATGTAATCCTCCAAATCAAAAGATTAACAAAGAGAACACTAGATCCAGAAGATTAAAGCAGTATTCAAACTACAAAGCAGCCATCAAATTCTGTACAAGTGGTAGAACTAAAAAGTGTATATAAAGCCAAAAGACAGTGGAAAAAAGTAATCTTGAACTCACCAAAAGACTCATTTGAAGAAACCAGTCAAACCCATTTGATGGCGTGTTCAAAAAAACCAAGAATAGCTTTGAACCAGCAAAATTAGAAGAAAAAAAATATGGTGACCCAGATCAAGAATAGTGAACCTGAATTCAGAGACTAGAAAAGCTAAAGATTGTATGTCACTGAGATAACAGAAGGACCCTCCATTGCCAAAAACAAAGATAAGAAACCCAAAGGTATGGAGAGAGAGAGAGAGAGAGAGAGAGAGAGAGAGAGAGATAGAGATTTTTCTCAACTGTTTGTGTAGTGCCTCAGCGGCGTGAGTATAACAGCAAAGAGTTTGGTTTCTATTCTGATCTGTTTTCTTGTTACTTACTTAGGACTTGGAGTAGTAAGTATTTAGGTATTTTCCATCTTATTTTTTTTCTTATTTAATAATGATGGTGTTTAGAAAAACGACATTAATCCACAATTATCTACATTTCTCCGGAGATTGTATAACTCTGCTATCATTTTTTTAATAATAGTAATGCTCAGATCAATCCTAAGCTATATACGCTGGTAATATAAAAATATTTAAAATTATTTATTAAGTAATTCTATTCATAACCGTAAATTGATAATTTCGCTAAAATATATTTAGCATTGGAATTTATTGAATGTTGTCGGGCATAATGGAGATTGAAATTTGCATCTCCTTTCTCATTATGTCCCCACATAATGGAGTTACTTGATAATTTTACCCTTTTAGTCAACAGCTTGGAGAGGATGAATTTTTTTGAAATATAGTACGAGTGGCTCCTTCATGGTTGCTTTGATGTATGAGGTTCTTATCAATTCTGACCAACTTCTGCTTAATAAAGTTTGGAAGTTATAGTTGGGGCAGCCTAAAAAAAATTAGAGTTCTCCCTTGGTTATTTGGTAAAGATAAAATTCTTGTAAATTTAGAAAGATATCGCCATCAAATTCATCTTACTCTAGAGAATACTTGTACGGCTTGTGGAGTAGAGAATGAAGCTGTATTGCATGTTATACGAGATTGTATTTATGCTCGTGTTGTTTAGGATCGCACTCTTGCTGCAGCATACAAGTCTCGCTTTTTGCTCTTGATCTCCATGGTTCAGGGGCGGGTCTAAGGCTTTGGGTAGTGAGGCCATTGCCTCAATTTTTGAAGGCTCCAAATTTATTTTAAATTCTTATTATTATTGTTACTATTATATATTATATAATTTATATAAATAATCAGAATAAAAAAAATATTACTTGATTGAGGTTATTTTATACAATAAATTTATAAATTATGATAATTTTCTTCCCCAATTAATTAGTATATTTGACAAGAGTGGGTTGCTCTAGTGGTGAGCACCCTCCACTTCCAACCAAGAGGTTGTGAGTTCGAGTCACCCCAAGAGCAAGGTGGGGAGTTCTTGGAAGGAGGGAATCGAGGGTCTATCGGAAACAGTTTCTCTACTCCAGGGTAGGGGTAAGGTTTGCGTACAAATTACCCTCCCCGGATCCCATTAGTGAGATTATACTGGGATTAAGAGCCTCCGAATATGATTTCGCCTTAGGCCCCGAGATCTGTTGAACCGCCGCTGCCATGGTTGTGCCTTCTAGCATTATTGATTATTCTGATAGATGTTGTTGGGGTTTCATTCCCTCACTTAATTTAGCTAGTTTTTTAATTGCTTTATTTCAATGTCGATAAAAAAGAAAAGGTTATAACTCATGGATAGTGTAAAAAAAAACTTAAAACGGTGATATATATAACTTAAATCCTCTCCGGACCAACTTGCGCGATGACTCAATTATTTCGTAGTGTACTTGCTACCTCTCAGACTCACACCAACACATACATTGAATTATTCCGTCAACCTAGACTTATATAAATAAAAAGAAATTATTTAATCTCTAAGTATTGTGCCTATCCGAACTTTAGTCGAGAAGATGTAATTTCAGCTCTTTGCCCACTAGCCACCAGTCCACCACCTTCGGGTTGGTTTTTCTCCATATTTTGTTAAAGTATGAATTTGAAGTGATAGATTTGGAAATGATGGAGTTCCAACTTCCAACGATGCGATCTAATTACCAAAATAATACAATTTGAATGGTAATGCATCCTTTAATTACGTAAAAGTTGAGTATACTCATTCTTTCTTTGTCATACATTAAATGTGAAAGAGTGAGAATGTCCATTCTAAGTACTCTCATATTAGGAAGATTAGTATATGTCTTCTTCCTCATTGTGTATATTTATTTCGTTCATTTCCAACAACGTGTAAGGCTTAAAGTCTAACCCTCCACCAAATTAGGTGATTTCTAAATGAAAAATATCATAGTATTTGAGCTGGAATCACAATAGCCTAATAATTGCATAATAGATTTAGGTCCATTCCACTACGCATTATTTGAAAAGATAAAGCTTTAAGTAATTACTGAGGACAATTTTGTTTTACGTTTAAGGTACTAGTAAAACAACAGAAAATACAAAATGTATATCCGCTGTATAAAGGTTCAAGAAAATGAAAAATATCAAAATTTTTGACTATGTTATAAAATAAAGACTATAAAATAAATTAACTAAAGATGAGTATAGAGAGAAACTGATATATTATTCAAATTCAAATTGATGTACATAATGAACTAAAAACTCCTCTATTTATAGAAGAAAGGAAGCAGCTGCGAGGCTTTTCAGGAAGCAGCTGCAAGGCTTTTCAGGAAGTAGCTGCGAGCCTTTTTCTTGAGCTGCTTGTAAGCTGTCTGCATGAGCTGCTCGCAACCGGCTTGTTTAATAAGAAGTTGCTGCAAATTATTTCATTGAGTTGCTTGCAACCTGCTGGTATCAGCTGCTTGTAGATAAACTTCAATAAAGTACTAAACGGATAATCCTCTTCAGGAAGATTATCTACAGCGGAGTAATAAATGGACATCCACAATATAATAATTTTATAACACTCCTCATTGGATGTTCATTAAAAGATAATGTGCCTCGTTAAAACCTTACTAGGAAAAACCCAAGTGAAAAAAATCCTAGTGAAGGAAAAAGAGTATACATATTTAGTAATATGCATTTCCAGTTGCCTCATTACAAACCTTACAAGAAAAAACCCATAGGAAAAATCTTAATAAGGGAAAAGAGTACAACGCGTATTTCACTCCCCCTAATGAAAACCTTGTTTCAAATATTTGAGTCTCTGCATTCCAATCCTGTATCCATCTTTTCAAAAGTTGAAGTTGGCAAAGATTTAGTGAATAAATATGCCGGATTGTCACTTGAGCGAATTTATTGCACATCAATGTCACCATTTTTCTAAAGATCATGTGTGTAGAATAATTTTGGTGAAATGTGCTTCGTTCTCTCTCCTTTTATAAATCCTCCATTCAATTGGGTTATGCATGCAACATTGTCTTCATATAAAATTGTGGATCTTTTATCAATCCAAACCATATTTTTCTCAAATAAAATGAATCACTGATCTCAACCATATGCATTCCCTACTTGCTTCATGAATAGCTATTATCCCAGCATGATTTGAAGAAGTAGCAACAATAGATTGCTTTGTGGAGCGCCATGATATGACAGTACCTTCACATGTAAACACGTACCCGATTTGAAATCGAGCTTTATGAGGATCAGATAAATAACCCGCATCTACATAACCAACAAGATCTGCACTACCTTTGTTAGCATAAAACAAACTTATATCAAGAGTTCCCTTTCAATATCGCAATATATGCTTAATCCCGTTTCAATGTCTCCGTGTAGAATAAGAGTTATATCTTGCTAATAAATTAAGAGAGAGTGCTATGCTAGGCCTTGTAGCATTAGCAAGATATATAAGTGCACCAATTTCTCTAGGATAAGGTGTTTCAGGACCAAGGAGTTCCTCATCCTCTTCTGGAGGTCGGAACGTGTCCTTATTCACTTCAAGTGATCGAACAATCATTTGTGTACTTAATGGGTGCGCTTTGTCCATGTAAAAGCGTTTTAAGACCCTTTTTGTATAGGCAAATTGATGGATAAAGATCATGTCTGCTAAATATTCAATTTGCAGACCAAAACAAAATTTTGTCTTTCCAAGATCTTTCATCTCAAATTTCTTTCTTAAGATATTCAATTGCCTTCTGGAACTCTTTTGGAGTTCCAACAAGATTTATGCCATCAACATAAACAACAAGTATAATAAATTCTGATGACATTTTCTTTTTAAATATACATGGACAAATAAACATTATTTATATAATCTTCTTTCAGCAAATATTCACTAAGGCGATTATATCACATGCGCCCAGATTGCTTTAAACCGTACAAAGATCTTTATAATCTGATTAAATACATTTCCCGAGATTTTGAATTTGCTTCAGGTATTTTAAATCCTTCAGGGATTTTTATGTAAATATTATTATTATCAAGTGAACCATACAGATAAGATGTAACTATATCCATTAGATGTATTTCAAGTCTTTCATCTAGGGATAGACTGATGAGATATCGAACTGTTATGGCATCCATAACAGGTGAATATGTTTCATCAAAATCGACTCCAGATCATAGTGAGAATCCTTGTGCGACAAGGCGAGCTTTGTATCTTTCAATTTTATTTTTATCATTTCTTTTTTCGCACAAAAACCTATTTATGACCAACTAATATTTTATACTAGCATGTGTTTGGACTACTGGTCCAAATACCTCTCTTTTAGCAAGTGCGTTCAATTCTGATTGAATTGCCTCTTGCCATTTTGGTCAAGCAGATCTTTGTCGACATTCTTCGACAGATCGTGGTTCAAGATCCTCACTATCTTGCATAATGTTAAATGGAACATTATATGCAAAAACATTATCCACTATTATTTCAGATCGATTTAAATTAATCCCATCACTAATAGAACTTATTAAAAGTTCTTCGCTGACTTGAGTCTCGGGATCATTTATTTCTTAAGAAATCTCAGAACTAATCAGATCTTGGGTCTCTTCAAGAGATCCCTTCAGAGTATTATTTTGATCATTTGTCAATTTTGTTTCCCTAGGATTTCTATCCTTAGAACCCAAAGGCCTAACACGCTTCAGGCGTGCTTTAGGTTCGCTAACTATCATGCTAGTAGATAGTCTTGCTAGGACATCAATTCGGATATGCACATTCTCTACAGGGATATGTGACTTAATTATCCTTTTTAAACCAGTAAACGCGTCTAGAATTTGATTTGCTATATTCTATAAATGGATAATCTTCTGGACCTCCTGATTACATATAGAGGTACATGGATCAAAATGAAATAATGATGAAATATTTCACACAATTTCTCTTTTGATTTCCTTTTTCTCTCCCCCTAATTGTGGAAAATTTATTTCATTAAATCGATAATATGCAAATCGAGTAGTAAATAAATTTTCCGACAATAGTTCAAGATAGCGAATAATAAAGGGTGATTCAAACCCAATATATATTCCTAACCTTCTTTGGGGGCCCATCTTACTGCGCAGTGGTAGTGCTACTGGCACATATACAACACATCCAAAAATTCGTAGGTGAGAAATATTTGGTTCATGACCAAAAACTAATTGTGACGGAGAATATTTATTATAAAGTGTCGGTTTGAGACGAACAAGTGATGTTGCATGCAAGATAGCATGACCCTAAATAGTAATGGACAATTTTATTTTCATAAGTAGTGGCCTTGCTATTAATTGCAGGTGTTTAATAAATGACTCTGCAAGGCCATTTTTGAGTATGAACACAAGCTACAAGATGTTCAACTTTTATCTCAACTGATAGACAATAATCATCAAAAGCTTGAGATAAGAATTCCCTAGCATTATCAAGGCGAATAACCTTTATAGGATAATTTGAGAATTGTGCCCTTAATCGAATTATTTGAGCTAATAGCTTTGTAAACGCCAGGTTGCGAGATGATAGTAGACACACATGAGACCTTCTTTAAGATGCATCTATTAGAACCACAAAATATCTAAACAACCCACTTGGTGAGTAAATATGTCCACATATATTACCATGTATATGCTCTAAAAAGGTAGGGGATTCAGTGCCAACCTTCATTGGTGATGGTCTAGTGATCATTTTGCCTTGATAATAAGCATCACAAGAAAATTCATCATTTGTAAGAATCTTCAGGTTCTTTAATGGATGTCCACTCGAATTTTCAATAATTTGTCTCATCATTATTGATCCAGGATGGCCCAAGCGGCCATGCCAAAGCACAAAAGTATTTGAATCAGTAAACTTCTGGTTTACGATAGAGTGTGTTTCAACTGTGCTAATCTTTGAATAATATAAGCTAGAAGATAAAGTTGGTAACTTTGCTATAACGCACTTCTGGCCAGAAACATTCTTTGTAATACAAAGATATTCCACATTCATTTCATCTATCGTCTCAAAATGATACCCATTTCGGCGGATATCTATAAAACTCAACAAGTTTTTTCGGGACTTGGAGGAAAATAATGCATTATCTGTAATAAGTTTTGTTCTCTTAGACAAAAATATAGTCGCTCTTCCGGAGCTTTCAATCAAACTTATGTTATCAGAAATTGTAGAAATATTTATTTTTTCCCTATGCAAATAAGATAAAATATTTCTGATCTTTGAATATGTCATGAGCTGTTCCACTATCAATTACACAAATATCTTCATGATTGATCTTTGATCCAAAACTAATTTGAGGATTATCCATATTCTTCAAAATGACATAAGCAAAAAATATATTATAGTAAACATCATTATCAAAGCATTACTTTTATTTATGTACAATAATTACATAACCATACTATCTATTACAAATAACAAAAATTAAAATATTTACATTTCTACAAATTCATCACCGATCATATGACTTGTTTCACCTTCTAGGAGTGCAAAGTAATCAGTTACATCCAAATGCATGAAGTCTAAATTATCTTCAGAAATAAAATTTGCTTCAATATTTTTATGTCTTCTTTAGGGAGACTTGATAAAGCTCAATCAGGTGCTTTGGCATACGACATAAATGTGACAAGTGACCTTTTACTCCACATCTATTTTCTATATTTTTTGCTTGCACCGCTTCTATCACGACCCAATTTCTCCTTTAGGCCGTGATGGTGCCCAACGTTACCGCAAGGCAAGCCAACCATGAACTATCTCTGTGATCCTCACTTTTAAAGATTTGAAGTAGTTGATTTTTGGTTTATGCATAAATAAGAAGTAAGAGTTTAATAAAAATGAAAGATCAAATTTTTTAAAAGCAAGTGAGATAAGTAAAACAACCCAAAGCCATAAAGTGTCTACTAGCATAAATCTCCAAGACCTGGTATCACTAGTGTATAAGCTACTAGTAGAATATACAAAAGAGTACTACCCTACTGTCTGAGATGAAATAGACAGAAAATAAAGCAAAAGAAAGACTTCGGCTGCTGCAGAACGGGCTCGGAAGACAGCTCACCGCAATATCTCGTAGTAGTCAAGGATGCGCACCGGACTGATATCCAGATGTATCTACCTCAGATCCTGCACATTTAGTGCAAAAGTAGAGCGTGAGTACATAAACAACATGTACCCAGTAAGTATCTAGTCTAACCTCGAAGAAGTAGTGACGAGGGGTCGATTTCGACACTTACTATGGGCCAACAATAAAATGTATAAAGTTCTAATTAAGCATGGAATATATAAATGACAATAGAACTCGGAAGCAAGAAATAAATAAACAATCCTTTCACCGATAGTAAGTACCAAATCAATTCCCCTTATTTAACCATTTAGCCTCTCAAGCCAATGAATCAATATCAAATATACTTGAGCTCCCAGTATTAATACGCACGAATTATGTCGAGGACTTACGATCTGATCCCATAATACATATACATATACTGTGTGCACTGTCGAGGGTCAAACAAAATGAACCATAGATGCATCTATTAACCCGCCGAGGCGAACGGCCCGCTCCCATGAGAGTAGTGGAAATTTACCCCGCTCGCGGAATATACTTGCGACGTGGTTGAACATAGATTTCCCAAATTATCATAATATCCTTCAACTCTTTCCAAAATAAGAAATTTAACTGGAAACTTTTTAAAATATTGAAATCCTCAACCTCGGCTTTGTACAAGACAATTAGTAAGTATAATCAATTAACGGTGTCAACAAAGCATGGTGTAAACCTAAAACTACCCGGACATAAGCATAATTAGTAGCTACGTACGGACTCTCATCACCTCGTGCATACGTAGCCCCCACAAATAGAAGTACATATTAATTAAATTCACCTATTGGGTTAATTCCCTCTTACAAGACTAGAAAAGAGACTTACCTCATCCCAAAGTCTATTTTTCGGTCCAAGATTGTGCTTAAACCCTCAATTCGGTGCCAAACGACTTGAAGCTAGTCAAATATTATATAAAACCAATACATGCTCGAAAGTTTATATCCCAATTATTAAAGTGATTACCCAACCCCAATTGAAGAATTCCTAAAATTCACCCCAGGGCGCACGTGTCCGGATTTCGGAAATTTTCAAAGAAAGTCGTTACCCATAACCTCAGGAACTCAAATATATGATTTTTACTAAATTCCATAACTATTTTCGTGGTTAAATACCATTTCCCACCAAACCCATGATTTTTCACTAATACACATGTTATGATCTACCCATAAATTATGTATTTAACTCACATGCGGTAGAAATTACTCACCTCAATTGGTTGATAAAAATTCCTCTCTAACCAGCTCCAAAATCGCCCCCAAGATGTGTAAGAAATGAGCAAAAATGCCTATGTCCCGTATTAAATAAAGTATTCTACCTTCTGTGGGTTCCGCATCTAGGGCTCAACCACCGCATCTGAGGAACGACCTCGCAGATGCGGTCCTTCCCCTAGTTGGATCCTTCGCTTCTGCGGTGCGTGCGTCGCACCTACGACCTCTGTCCGCTTCTGCGCTGCCTTCCTCGCACCTGTGCCTTCGCAAGTGCGGTTTATTTCCCCGATTTTGCGGTCATTGGCAGCCCCCTTCTTGGCCGCTTCTACGGCTCGTGGCTCGCTTCTGCGAGCTCGCACTTGCGGCTGCCCATGCGCAGGTGCGGTTACACGAGAAGCTGGGAGCTTCAGCTATTTCTCCCAAGTTCCAACTTGGTCTGTGCCTCGTCTGATTAACTCCTGAGCCCCCCAGGGCCCCTCCCGAACATACCAACAAGTTTGAAATCATAAAACAGACTCGCTCGAACCCTCGAAACGCGTAAAACAACATCAAAACTAAGAATCATACCTCAAACCAAATTAATTCAACTTAGAAATTTCAAATTCTTCAAATCTCTCCGAACGCGTCGAAACATACTTAAACTACTCGGAATGGCACCAAATTTTGCGTGCAAGTCTTAAATCACTATACAGAACTATTTTCAAGCCCGAAATTCTGAACGGACCTCAATTACTCCAAAACCTATTCCAAACCAAATTTAAATAACTTTAAAACCTTCAAATAGTTAACTTTCACTATTAAATGCCGAAACGTTCCCGGGTCGTCCAAAACCCGATTCGAACATACGCCCAAGTCCAAAATCATCATACGAACCTATTGGAACCATCGATTCTGATTACGGGATCGTTTTCTCAAAATATTGACCGAAGTCAAACTTAGCCTTTTTAAAGGTCAACTAAGGAATCAAGTGTTCCGATTTCAATCCGAACCCTTCCAAATCCCGAACTCACCATCCCCGCAAGTCATAAAATAGTAAAAGCACATACTTGGAGCCTTATTTAGGGGAACGAGATTCTAAAAAGTAAAACGACCAGCCGGGTCGTTACGACTTCATATTTTTGTTCCTTCCCTTTCCACTGCTGGTGGTAAGGAGGGTTCTTTGGTGTATTATTATTACCATGATTAGAGTTTCTTCCCCGACCCTGGCCATGACCACGACTGGGGCCACGACCTCTTCCATGCTTAGCTTGGTGAAAGTTTGTCTCATTCACTTCAGGGGATGGACAAGAACCAGTAGGTCGGCTTTCATGATTTTTCATTAATAGCAAATCATGTTGCTCAGCCACAAGAAGATGTGAAATAAGTTCAGAATATTTTTTGAATCCCATCTCTAGATATTGATACTGCAGGAGCATATTCGAGGCAAAAAAAGTGGTGAAAGTTTTCTCCAACATATCATGAACAATAATATTATCACCACATAATTTTAATTGGAAAATTATTCTGAACATAGCTGAATTATACTCACTGATAGATTTAAAATCTTGTAGCTTTAAATGAGTCCAGTCATAACGTGCATGTGGAAGAACAACCATCTTCAGGTGGTCATATCTATCTTTCAAATTATTTTACAGTATAACTGGATCTTTAACAGTGAGATATTCCATTTTCAAGCCTTCATCAAGGTGATGACGTATGAATATCATTGCTTAGGCACAGTCTTGGCTTGATGCTTGATTAATTTTTATCCTTGATGATGTATGCCAGACCCATCACATCAAGATGAATTTCAGCATCAAGCACCCAAGACATGTAGCTTTTGCCCGATATATCCAGGGCTACAAATTTAAGTTTAGAAAGATTTGACATTATTTAGAAAAAAGAAAGTTCGTACCTTTGATACTTTCAAAGTATTTGTTCGAGATGGTAGAGTCTCGTGTTGATAACATGTTATAAAATAAAGACTATAAAGTAAATTAACCAAAACAAGTATAGAGAGAAACCGATATATTATTCAACTTCAAACTAATGTACATAATGAACTGAAAACTCTTCTATTTATAGAAGAAAGGAAGTAGCTGCGAGGCTTTTCAGGAAGCAGCTGCGAGCCTTTTTCTTGAGCTGCTTGTAAGCTGTCTGCATGAGCTGCTTGCAACCTGCCTGTTTAATAAGAAGTTGTTGCAAATCATTTCATTGAGTTGCTTTGCAATCTGCCTGCATCAGCTGCTTGTAGATAAACTTCAATAGAGTACTAAACGGATAATCTTTTTCAGAAAGATTATCTATAGCGGAGTAATAAATGAATATCCACAATATAATATTTTCATAATAGACTCTGCGTTTCAATCATATTAGAAATTTTTTCCATAGTAAACATATTTTAACATTAATTCCTACCATATTTTTAACTTTTCTTTTACAACATTCATGTCAACAAATATAAGATGGTAAAAGCTTATGGGTCGTTTGGTAGAATATATTAGGAAAAATAATATATGTATTAATTTTAGTATTATTAGTCCCTTATTTGGTAGTATTTTTAACCTATATATAACTAACACAAATATAATTAGGTAGACATTCTATTCAGTAATATTCTTATACACAACAAGCCATAATTTTTAATACATAGATAAACATAAATAAAGATAGAATTACCCTTTCAAAACTTTTAATACACCAAACCAAACAGTCGAGAAAAAATAATTTCAGTATTACTAACTCCAATGTAATTAATTTTAGCACTACTAATCTCATTATTACTAATACACTCTATTCAGTACTGTTCTTATACACCCTACCAAATGACCCCTTAATATTATATACATGAACATGCAAATTAGACAGTTCTACCGGTATTAGACCTAGTACTTTAGACAGTTTTTGACTCACTAAATGTCGTGATGAAAAATTAACTATTAAATTTTACGTAGTTATTGAATTTTATTTATTGTAACAATAAAGTCGAACTCTTTTTTGTCACAAACTAGTTAATTTAACTTAACCCGCTATAATAGTAAAGACACTAAAATATATCCTAAAACGACAATACTTACTCATCAAAGCAATTTTACTGAATTATTTTTTGTCGTACTGTTAAGCTAAAATCAGAAACGCAACTGGTCACTTGCCTTTTACTCAATCAAACCTAGGCGTGTTTTCCACCTTTTTGGCAGACAGTGGGTGAGTAGCCCTCTGTTTCCCGATGAAAGTAAATATATATATATTTCAAAAATAATAAAGAAATGCTAAGTTCGCAACCATCGAGAAATGGGAGCAGTAGCATTTCACCCCAAGTAGAACACTTGGCTTAGTTAGTAATTACTAAATATATTTCGATTTATGTGAATCTATATTCTTTTTATTTCGTTTAAAAAAGAATGACCTATTTTATTATTTGAAAACTATTTACCTTTATGCAATGATTTATAGTCACACAAAATATATGTGCTTTATTCTACACCACAAGTTCAAAAGTCTTTTCTCTTTTCTTAAACTCTGTGTCCAGTAATCTATAGTCGATAGCCGCAAGTTTCCTTTGCTCTATGTACAATTTAAATGATGCAAATTCTTTCTTTTCCTTTTAGTAGTCTATTTTTCCAAACTGGCGTGCAATATAGCCTAACGGGGACTTTTTACACGCTTGATCTTTTTTAACTATTATTTAAAAAAAAATAGTATCATTTTAATGTTTATTTCATAAAGAGTACTTTTTTTTCCTCATTATTAGCATATTATAAAAATTAAGCTCAATATTTAATAAGTTAACTGACTCACTAATCACATAAAATACGTTTTTTGTCCATCTCCATTCCCCCTTTCCAACATTCATCTTCTTCACTCCATTTTTGAAAATCTGATGCATATGTGAATGCCACATAAATTCAAGATGTATTGATTTATACGTCTTTTATACTTTGTATATCAAGTATCACTTCAATTCAAAATATATTTATATATATATAATTGTTGTATATTTATTTGTGAAGTGCCATCTTATTTTAAGATGTATTTTTAATGTATATTTCAAATATATTTTATATGTCAAGTGCCATTTTAATTCAGAATGTATTTTTTATGTATATTTATATGCCATCTTAATTAAATTGAAGATATATTTTTTATGTATATTTCACTTGTCTAAGTGTCATCTTTATTGAAGATGTATATTTTTTATATATTTTATATGTGTTAATTCAATGTATATTTTTTTTTTATATTTTTTGTATATATTAACATATATTATTATTGAAGTAAGATCTTTATGTTAAGAAAGGAAGAAAGAAGAGAAAAACTTAAGAAAGATAATTAAAAAGAAAACGAATGGAATAAATTTAGAAAATATATTGGGTTCGGCAGAAAACAAAATTAAGAAGATGAAGAAAAAAAAGGAAAGCTAATAGATAAAGAGAAAAAAAAAATTATGATTTTTGTACAAAGAATTATTGACTTTACATTCAAATTGCTTATGTTTAGGGATTAATAATTAATATTCCTATTTTAATATTTCAACCAAGAGGTTGTGAGTTGGAGTCACCCCAGGGAGTTCTTGGAGGGAAGGATGCCGAGGGTCATTTGGAAACAGCCCATTAGTGGAGTCTAGGGAGGGTACAAACCTTACCCCTACCTTAGGGAGGTAGAGAAGTTGTTTCCGATAGACCATCGGCTCTAAAAATACTCGTCAAGCTTCTGCAATTAAGCTTGTTACCTTGAATAAAACCTTGGATATTGGCGGAGCCATTCAAATCCTTAACTCCTATTTTACGAAGTTGGTAATAACAAGCTAACATAGGGGCATAAGAAAAGAAAACATGGCAAACAATAACCAATCCCAAAACCTAGCATTGGAAAGAAAATGGGAAGATAAAGAGTAAAAGCAACAATAATAACACATCAAGATCAAAAAATAAATAAATAGATAGCAAAATATCTTTCAATGGCGAAATTTGAGTAAACTCTAAAACACAACAGAACAAATTCCAGGCTTGACTACAGCTCCAGACTTGAGGAGCACTTTACATTTCAGATCAAACACTCCCCAATGTGATGGATAGGAGCAAAGAGAGTTCATGATTCCGCAGCAGCAGAATGCATACAGCAGAACCATTTTTTCTGAAAAGGAATGCATCCACAAAGTTATTATCTGGAATTTATGAATCTAATTCGAACTTACTAGTTGCTACCAGAGAGAAAAGATCATCAAATGGCAAAACTCTGTTTAATGTTAAACAGTACTCATAAAATATATCAATGCACAATCAACTCTATTTGCCTTCATAAACAGTTCCTCACATGACTGGAAGCATGTAAGTATAACGTGAACCTCCTACGTTGACGAATTAATGAACACAATCAATTCTTGGATAATTTGCTCAATGCTAAGGAGGGTTAATTGCACAATCGAAAGGACACCATGCTTCCATGTAAAGTCCTTTGATTCCTACGAATACAAGGGAATAGTTTCCTGTTTGCTCACGCATGAGAAATTCCCCGAGCAAGTGCTTACATATGTGAACTTCTTGCTCTGTATGTGTGTGCACTGAGTATGTACGTAGATGCTATATGTATGTTGTGTATCCTAATTTTAAGTTCAATAGCTCAACAAAGTTACAATCTTAGTATCAATATCAATACTAGGATTCCGCATGGTTACGCAAAGGCACTCTTTTATAGAAGCAAACAGTTGTAAATGCATATGAAGCAATCATATAAAAATTACAAGATATACTCTTTGAGTCTTGGCAAATGTGAGTTCTTTACATTTTGCACACATAATGAATCATTTTGAGCTGCACCCTATCCTTTATTTTTTAACAATTTGCCTCCTAATGTGTGCACAATTTTTTGATGTGCACCAAACCTCCATTTGTTCAGGATTTACTCATTATACAACAACAATAACTTATGCCTCAGTCCTCACTTCTTTCTTTAAGCTCAACTCATATCATCGTCATACCAAAATAAAATAAAAGTGAAAGTAAAGAAAAAGTTCTCTCTCTATATATGTATAATAATAATAATAATAATAATAATAATAATAATATTAAAATTTTTCTAACAAGTCTAAAACCTATTCCCAACTAGTACGTATCACCTATATGGATCTTGATCTTCTATTATGCCCTATCTTTAGCTAAGTCCAGTCATAAGCCCTATCTATATGGATTTCCTCCGTCTGATGAGCTTTTATTTAATTTACAATTCATTTGTGATACCATTTAAAGCCATTTTATAACTATGAAAGGAAACAATTCATTGTCAAGGGGCATAGGCATGTGTCCAGCAAAGGATAGGGTACTTATCCAGCTTCCATACAACAACAATTAGTGGTACCTTGATCTTATCATGGTAATCCAAGTGGTTAAATGAGCAAAAAAGTCACTTTTTTGGCTTGTTTCACAATACTGCCTTACCTTTGCCAAAGTTACACTGTGTTGACTTGCCATAAAAAGAATATATGGAATTGGATACAATTGAATGAACAAAAAGTGAATGAATAGCCAAAAAATGGCTTGAAAAATACTACAAACTAACTAATGGATAGAGTCCTAGACACTGTAACTAAAAGAAATCAATTCTGATCAACAATAAAAGACACGGAAAAGAGCACATATTTAATTAACATAAATGATATAATAGGTCGGCTGAAAGAAGAAATAAAATTAGCAAAAACAACACTAAGAGACAAACTCGTAAGGCCAGAAAGTACTTAAGCAATTCCTCCTAGAAGTTCCTACGATGGCCTTGAAATATATTATTCCAGTCCTGCCCCTTTCACAAATGATTTGTTTTATGATTTTGCAAAGAATAAGGCGCAAATCAAAAACAATAGATAAAGATGGAAATCTGAAAAAACAAACAGACATGATGCAAATTTCAAAAACAATGCACACATTATGAGACAAATAATGGACAAACAAAGGAGAGTGCAATTTTTTGTTAAGCAAATAATGCACACATTAGCGGTTCAAAATGCAAGAACCCTAAGAAATGCTTATCTTTTTTGTTTAAAAAATGATAATTTGTGTTGCTTTATGCACATAATTCACAAGGGAAATGATATGATATTTCACGTGCTAGTTAGGACATACAATAAGATTTAAAACACCATGTTTTCAAAAGATAATCTAATAGCACAACATATTAACATCTGTACAAACTTTGTGAAACAATTTCCTCAACCATCAAAGTTGAGGAATGAAAAAGTACTAAAGAAATGCATGTATAGCACACACTGCTAGCCAAAGACTTATAGAAGAGGCCCACAACTTACTGATTGAGGCTTTCCAAGAGTTGCTCCATGCTTATATGCAGGGTCATCCTTTGGTGGTGAGTTTGTATTGCCACCGCTTCTCTTCTCATTTCGAGCTTTGTTAAAGATGACTGTGAAACCCTCAGCAGAAGCTGGGTCATTGACATCCCACTCTCCAAATTTTGGAAGTGGGCGACCTTTATCCTATAGACATCAAAAGATTAACTATCAGAGTTGCAATTCTATGACCTATGTTAAAATAAAAAAGGCTGCAGAACAATTTACTTATGCAGAAATGTTAGTAATGCTAGATCAAATATCTTTTGCTAAGTAGAATTCCTAGATAAGAGGCCTACAGACACATCACTATATCAGATTATCATCAAGCCATCAACCAATAGATTAGCACCATGCAATTGTTTTAGCATAGCCAAAGAAGTCAGGTGAAGCATCAAACCAATACATGGAAAAGAGTAAGTGCTCATGTGACTGCACAAGCACATGCCAGGAGCAGGAAGAGGATCCATTTATCTCATGAATCTGTCAACAATAACCCCCCTCATCCCTGGCCAAAAAGGTTGAAACAAAAAGAGAATAGGAACTCATGGATCTTTGCTCTTTTTTTTTTAGTTGTAAAATATATTTGGATCACCAAATGATTCTATTCTATAATTAATCGGCCAAGCATTAGCAGCTTGGGCACATATATAGATTCCCATTGTCCAAGACAAATTTAAAAAAAGACAATAAACCTTTAGCTAATGACAGATAATGAAGAAAATAAAATATAATCCACCATTAGATGATAGCTCAGTCAATGTAAAGAATCATAACAAGAAGAAAAATATTACAGAAAAATGAAAACAGTTCGGCACTAATTTAAGGGAGCGAAGAGGCTAAAATTGCCAATTTTATAGGTGACTCTTTCTCAAAAACTAATCAGAATGTAGCGGGGACTGTTTTATGCAGAAAATTTGGAACTCAAAGTTTCATTTAATAGATAGTTGATTGGAATCTTCATATCAGAAGTATATTTAGGGCGAAAAATATTCAAGAATGTGTATTACTCAGAAATGTCTTGCTAGTATGTGACAGCAAGCACTAAAGCAACTTGAAAAATATATTTATCTTAACAAGCAAACACAATTATTTCTCCTTATTTGCTTCCCCCCGCCCGCCTCCCTGGAACACAATGCAGAACTGAAATCTAATGCAATTTATTTTTGGATTCGTACAAGAGCATGAAAAAGAGGTTTTCTCTCTTATGCTTTCCGTCATGTTTCCGCAGCAAACTCCAAGTCTACTTATTTGTGTTTCCTATATGCTAGAATTATAAAATGCTGAATACTTATTACTCTTACTGTCTTATCACACAGAAATATAGACTCTAGAATGACTTTGATGCTAGAATAGTATAGTACTGCATGAATATCTGAATATTTTACTTAAAAGCTATATCTGACTGGACAGCCTACCCTTACTGGCGCAAAAATGGAAATTAAGTATATGAGGTAAGGAAAGTGAAAGATTTTAGGTAAGGAGTAGAAGCTCCAGTTTTACCGGATTCCCGAAGGAACTAGGTTAGTACTAGAAGTTCATGGCTTCGTTTGAGCTTCCAATAAGGAGGCTTTACCATATTTGCCAGCACAACTTCTCTTAATTAGAAATAATTACATCAACAGATAGTTTATATATTTTCAACTTCTAGTATCATCTCTCAGAAAGAAGTAGAAGTTGTTCTTTTTCAATCCTCAGACTTACAAATGCCTGTAAGGTCTTCATTGGAAAGCATATTTATTTTATACACACACACACACACACACATATATATATATATATATATAGCAGTAGCCAGTAATACAAGTTTCACATAGGCCAAGTACAAGAATATAGCATATATAACTTTCTGTACCTATATATATGTTAACAGAATTAACATGGAAAACCCAAGAGAAAACTTCATTAATGACTTAGAATATTTCACTACAAAAATAAATTTCAATTTCAATTTCAATTTATTTAACAGAAAAAAAAAGATCCAGGGGCAATAAAAAATCCAATAGAATCACCTTTAAAATTGCCTACCTTGTTCCTCATGATCCATAGAACATAAAATTAGAAAAACTTGAAAAGAAAATACATATAAACCCAAAATTTAGGAGAGATATAATTAGTCACTCTATCGCATTTACATGACACTATTACTATTTAGGACTCAAACATTTCTTTCTTTGAAATAATATTTTATTATACTAGCAAAAGATGATTTTTGTACTTTTATTTAATTTCTAAATGCATAATACAAAAGTATTTCAAAAGAAAATTAGAAAATCCACTTCTACTCCAGTATAATTTGTAAAAGGAGCAAAAAAGTTTCAGAAGCCTTCTCATTTTCTTTTTCCGTATAGCAGTCAAGCTAAAAATAATCAACAATTAATGGTGAAGAGTACATGATGATTGATGATGAGCTAATAAAAAGCTCAAAAAGGCTACTTTTACATTAAAGAACAATCAAACTAATAAACAGTAATATGTAATTAAGAAAAAAAAACCCATAAGCTTTCTTTTATTCTTCCTATCTACAGAGACCCAAAAGAACAGAGCAAAGTATCACCAGTTCACGGTGAAAAATCTACTTTTACCATAAAATAACAGCAATCAAGCAGGAAGATTAATATACATAAGTAAATATTTCATGTTAATATAGAGAGACCAAAAGAGAACAGGCAAATATCAACATTTTATGGTGTAAAATACTATTAGTAATATTTTTATTTTTTCATACGGTGAAAAATAATATCACTAGCAAACAATCTAAGCTCAAGAATGGCAAATTTTACCATAAAATAGGAACAATAAAACATGAAGAATTCACATACATAAGCATATATCTATGCTAATATAGAGAAAAGCTGAAAATCATAGCGCCATGAGTTTGAAGTATTTTATATATTTTTCAAAAATAAATTTTTTTTTGGAAAAAATTAATTAGATAGAGAAAATAAGATTGTAACCGGAAAAAAACGCAGAATCCTTCTCCTTTTTTTTTTTCCTGCTTTCTAAAAAGACCCAAAAAAAGGACAGGCAAAAATCAAACAAAATATAGCTAACAATCGAAACTCAAAAAAGGTTCTTTTTACCATAAAATAAGAACAATAAACATGAAGATTTCACATTTATAAGAATATGTTCAGGAAAATATAGAGAGTATAGAGAATCATACCGCCATGAGTTTTAAGGTTTTGGACAGAGAAAGAGAAAAAACACACAGAGAAAATTCCTTCTTACAACTTTTGTTTTGTGAATTTTGTGATTGGATTTATTTGTTTATTACAGTAAGAGAAGGTATAATTTTCTCTTTTTTTTCCCCCTCTCTGTCTCTCTCTGCAAATGAAATGGAAAACGTTCAGAGAGAGAAGGAGCCAAGGAGGTGGAGAGAGAGAGAGATGTACAGCTGGCTTTAAAGTGGGCCCCGTTTTCTGGTTTCGGCCCCCAGTCAAGTTTGAAACGTTTTTTCTTTTTCTCTAAAATTATTTTTTCATTTCCTGCGATAAAGAATATGAACAAAATTATTTTTTTCTAAATCAGTATTTGACCATAAAATTTTTAATTTTCGCTTGAATATGAATTTTAGAATTTTTTAAAATTTTTAAAAACTCCAGAAAGTTATTTTTTAAAATTTTTACTCAGATCACTCACGAAAATTCAAAAACAACCCAAAATTATATTCATATTCAAACACAACTCTAATTTTTAAATACTATTTTTACTTAAAAAAAATTCACTGTCTTATTTTATTTTATAATTCTTATGTCCAAACGACCACTAGGTTTCTTCTTTGCTTATTGCAATTCAAATTATTGGTTTCAAAAATTGACTAATACTACCATTCTTCGGTCCTTGACGAATTAGCCTAATGAGTTTATTTAATGGTTAAGACATTACGATTCGATTACTTTGTTAATTATGCGTAAGAATATATCATCACTCAAAAATATCAATCATCATTCTTTTTACTCGAGAGTCGATCACTATAGTCTTTTTTTCTCCTACAAAAAAGTCAAGTACAGTAGTTAAGTTATAAAATAATGATATATGTTAATAGAGCTTCTAGCCCTTAAGAACTCTTTAAGTAGAAATGTCGGTAGAGCATATATGTGTGATGTGAATATCATTTTGGTCTCACATTACGCATGTCTTACTTTCTCACTTTGAAGAAAAAAGATATATCAACCCTATCTATAACGGTCCCGTTTGTTTCGATATTTTTTAGCTTTTATAATAAATAACTGTTATACACCTGTAACAATATTTGACGTTTAAATATGTTTTGGCTGTTATAGATAAAAATTATTCAAAAATCAATTATTTTTCCTTTTTAAATATTATATATAAAAGATAAGAAAATTATTCAAATTTAAAATCTCAAAAGATATGCATATTTCACTAGTTAAATATTGAATAAAGCTAATACATTATTAATAAATTTATAACTAAATGTATAAAGATTTAAACTCTAAGGCAGACATTTTAAAGCCACCAAGAAAAATAAATTCTTTCAATTTTGATGGAAAAACTTTGTAATTGTAGCTTGTTTTGTAGATTTATTATCTTACTAGCGATATAACGCTTGAATTGGCGTAGATTCGTGTCCAAATTTTCAGCAAAAAGATATCCAATAACTTTCAT
This sequence comes from Nicotiana tabacum, assembly GCF_000715075.1. NCBI lineage: Eukaryota > Viridiplantae > Streptophyta > Magnoliopsida > Solanales > Solanaceae > Nicotiana > Nicotiana tabacum. The sequence continues at coordinate 36,133,411 of NC_134092.1, read as the reverse complement.
TTGAAGACAATCTAAGGGATTAACAGTTAAATTTTCTATCTAAATATTTTTTGAAATTTATCCCATGGAAAAGATAATATGTGCAAATCTTCAAATCTTATATCTTATGCAATATAGAAACTTTGTTTAATGGAAATGATCGTGTGCATATTTTTAAAACTATTTTTTGTAATATTAATGATTCTATATGGCTATTATAGATGACCAATTTTACAAAGAGCGTTCTGATATAAATATGGCCTTTGCTGTTATAGGTAAAAAGTTGGCTTTTATCCAAAAAAATAAGCTTGCCCAAACAGGCTATCAATCTTGATAGACAAAATTATGGAGAGACAAAATTAATTCAGACACCAATGTTATAAAAAAACATTTAATGCAGTGTTTATAACTAGGGACTCTTGTTTGGTTACCACTTCCATGGAGTAACAAGTTTTCTTTTCTTATGTGACATGGGAATTTAGAATTGAGATGCCATTTTCTTTATATATAGTACTATTATTTTTCTCTTTTGGTGAGAAAGGAAAGGAAGATGAGAGGTGAAAATGAACAGATTGGATACTCTCGACAACAAACTCTTTTCTTCCCTTCTAATGGTATAACAAATAGTTAAGTAAATGACAGTTACTCTTAAGTAAACTAATGAATTTCGGCACTTTACCCTTTCTATGCCATATTTGGAATCAAAATAGTGTAGTTTAATAACAAGCTCTATATGAACGAGATACAATGCATTTTACAAATTGTAAAGAAAAGAAGTCTTTTGGGGAAGTGAGTTTTGCATTGGCTTTCGTGTTTCTCTTTTTCTGGTTGGCTTAGAGTAATAACTGTCATGGCCTCTAAGCCGATAGTCTGTTATACAATTCAAATGGCTTGTCCTGGTTATTAGATTCGCATTGACAGATATTTGCATCCGTGATATGTAAGATTCAATTAGAAACGAATTCAAGATTTTAAGTTTACAACTGTGTACTCGATGCTTTTATGTGTCAACAGATATGATATGTAAATCTATACTACTATAAAAACATGAAACTATTCTGTAAGAAACTAAACACTATTGCATTTATATGTGAAGAGTACAATCGTTTGCAAGAACATAGGAAAATTGCATAATCTTCTCTAGTTGAAGGCACCCAATCAGTCAATCCAATCCATTGAAGCTCCATCTCTTGTAACTAGCTCGCAATACTAACCTGCAGTGGAATTAGCAACTGAAATAAAGGCAACTATTATAAGCATTTTTCCTACTACTGCTCCATAAGGAATTGGGGAGTAGACAATAAATATGGCAAAGCTACATGATCACTTTGCAAAATAATTACTCTCATTGTTAGCAGTCCAAGTCTATATTTGAGTCATTGAAATATTAAAGTTTCATCCTTTGCAATGCTTTAGTCATTAGGCAAAGCCTACTGACCTGAGCAGCAACTCTCAGTTCATGTGTTAAAGCCAGAGAAGAAAGAACCATTGAGTTTTTGCACCTGAGCTAAACTCGTTTTTCATGGAGATGATCAGGAATGGGAAAATTGCTAGCCGATTTCTAGGTGGTTAATTTGAAGGTACCCTTGTTAAACAAGCATCTTTTGAAGCTACTGCTTTATGCAGTTGGATTTAAATATAAAGTAGGTAAAACTTTCTTTGGACTTACCAAGGACTGAAGAAAAATATTACATAAGTTCTACAACAAAGGCTGAGGCACCTCCTCCTCTGCAAACACCAGCAGCTCCGTATTTACCATTTTTCTGCCTCAATACCTGTAACGTCCCATGGAAAAGCAGAGCAAAATAAACATTTATTAATCTTCAAGAACCATGAAACTGCTACTAAGACCCAAAAGAGTGAGTCGAGAGATTCATGTTCATAGATCATTTAATTTTAAGTTCACAACATAAAAGTAGAAAATATCAGGGGAGGAGGGAAGGGGCCAGTGTTCCCGAGGTTAGAGTTAGTTTTACTTCAGTTATAATGATGTATCCGTCCAGTAGCACATACCCCAAGAAGTGTAACCAATATACGAGCTCCACTGCATCCAAGAGGATGCCCCAAAGAAACAGCTCCACCATGTACATTAACTTTTTCCTGAAAGAACAATTCAAAAGAATACTTCAGGATCATGATCATACAATGCTTTATTTCTGGTCTAAATTAAGTACCGCCAAGCAAATAATATTGGACCTATTTTACATCAGCTATATCTGATCTGTTTTCCTAAAAAGGATAATCCAAATAGTTTTTCAAAAGAAGAGCCTATCCAGTCTGATTTTCTCCAACTTAAAGAGATTCACAAATTTAGAAGCTCAAGATGGAGGGAAGGGGAAAGAGAGAGAACTCACTGGATTAAGACCAAGCAGCTTTTGATTTGCAAGAGCTACTACCTGCAAGCAGTATCTGTTAAGGAAGTATTCACAGAAATGAAAACAAGCTCATCTAAATATACTAGGTAGAATGCATACCGCAAAAGCTTCATTAATTTCGTAATAATCAATTTGAGAAGCCTCTAAGCCAGCACTTTTGATAGCTTTAGGAATTGCTTTAGCAGGTGAAATTGTAAATAGTTCAGGTTCCTGCAGGTTAATTCAATTTGAGAGTCAAGAATGTAACAATTGACAGACCATACCTAAGAGGAAATAAGAATTTCTATCAGGTAATTTCTCCAGATACATAAATGGCTGTCCTCTTTATTCTTTTTTCAAATTCATAGATGAAAAGTACCTGAGCAGCATCTGCATATCCTCTGATCTTTGCAATCACGTCTAGTCCAAGTTTACAGCTTTCTCTCCACTTACTAAGACCAGTGCGGCAGCACCATCACTGCCAAGGTTAAAAGTTGCACTAGCGAATTAGTTAAAAGAATTGCAAAACCAATTATTTCTAATTAGATTAGCGAATTGAACAAAGAATTAAGAAATCAAATTGCTAAATACCGTTTTGGCACATTCCACAGGGAAAAGAGGGAAGGAGACAATTATTATCACGTTTCACCCAGTTACTCAGATGTCATGTTAAGAACCGTGTTCCAAAGGGAGGGTAGAAGATGACATAAACCCACAACTAGCTCGACCCTAAGGATGGAAAGAAAAAGCTCACTTTGTTTGAGGTACTATAATTGTAGCAGATATAATATTTTTGATAAAATTGAGGAAAATCCATTTCCAGCCTATTTTTTGGGGTCATTACATACTGATAGCAGGACATGGTGGCTGGTGCAAGTAAATTTCATAGTTAACCAATAAGAGAAAAGGATGAAATGCATTTATTTGTTAGTTCAACAAAGAGTTCTTAATTTATAAACGACAGAATTGAAAGAATATAAGATGGTGCATGAAAGTCAACAAACCTTATGTAATATGGCCAATATTTTGTCAAATGGAGTCCATCTCACATAAGCATCTTTGCAATATTCTTTGGGACCCAAAAATATTGCATTGTGTGTTGGACATCATTTGCACAAGTTGTATCTCTTCTTTTACACCTAAGAGGCCAAGACTTTTTGGTCTATAAAAGGGAAGGCCATTAGTTCATTTTAGACATACCAACAAGACTTGTCTTCAATTCTTGTTTCTTCCTTTCTTCCTTTATTAAGAGTGTTTTGTATGAGAGTTAAGTGTTGGGAAGCACTTGTGTGAACCCTTTCTTTGGAGTGATCTTGTGAGGTTATTCTCTTAGGCTATTTGGGATTAATTAGAGTGTTTACTCTAATTTTGTACTCTCTTTTGTAATCTTATTGTTATAGTAAATTGCTCCTCTCCGCTTGTGAACGTAGGTCACTTTGACCGAACCACGTTAAATTTGTGTCTTCTTTATCTACTTTAATTGTCGTTGTAATCAACTTCCATTGTCTTTGTTATTGTCATTATACCGTTGTTTGGCTAAATTCCGCACTACCCGGGTTCCCGATCCTAACACCTTATGCTAGAAGCATTACCAGCAGTTACCGTACCGTCTTTTTCCTTGAAACTTGGTCGGAGTTTCCTCAATTTTGCACCATCAAACTGGCAATAGAAAACAAAAAATATGTGCAATATAAAAGCTGATAGCTTTAAAGACAAAGTCAGGATATTATAGGCCTTGAAAAGCGTCTGTTGATATATGTTTAACCTGTTTTTGCTACTAAAAAGTAAATACATCTCTTTGATCCTTCTGGTATTTGAAAGGCAGATACTGCATTCATAAATTTCTTCATTCCCTTCTATATGTTAAAAAGATGATTGCCCTGATACAAATTTTTGCATTTTAGGAAATAACTCTTCTCGTGGATTCCGATTTCTCTCCTCATCCATGGATTAGGTCCTTGAATCAGTTAATTCATTGGAGCACCTCAAGGAAAGCGTAAAGGAACCAAGGCATCAATGGTATTTTAATTTGCTTGCGGTATATGTACTCACCTTTCCTAGACCTTCATCCTTATCAACAATGGTGGATGGTTTTCCTCTTCCGCCAGGCACCTCAACCTGAAATTCCCCAGAAAATGGTTTATAAACAGTGATATAACAAACTGCTTTGTTTTAACTATGGTCTATGAGCTATATCTAGAAATGAAGATCCAGTTATGTTACCGGCACAATCTCCCATGTAAAAGCACCAGCTCCCTGAGCAGCAATTCCCCGTTCAAAACTTTGAACTGCATAGTTATCCTGCATATGTTGTTCAGACATAAGCACTTAATTCCCTTAAATTTCAAAAGACTACTTGTAGCATATCTATTTCAGATATGCGAACACTGTAAAACAAATGGCTGTAACAAAGATGATGAAAGGATGATAAATTTTCCAGAAATGAATAGTGTGATAGAAGTGTAGAGAAACGAACATAAGTTTGAATTATCCAACTTCTACAAAACAGAGAGAGAGAGAGAGAGATGCAGTGTATCCAATCTTGAATTCATGGTGACAAAAACATCTTTGAATGGTAAATAATTAAACATCAACAACAAACAAAGAGAAAGTAAAAAAAGGAAATGACTATTAATACAAACACACGGACTAACATATGACAACGTTTTGATATGTCCGTTTACATCAAGGCTAAATACCAATAAGTGAAGTTATTTATTTCACAGGAAAAAGAAAAGAGTGTGACGACAAACCTGATCCTCTCTTGTAATTTTATGGTTCTCAGCACATATTTCTGCACAAACTCCCATACCACAATCATTATAGACGTTAGTCAAACCATCTTTAAGCATTCCATCAACAAGACTGTCATGACCAAGACGAGATCCCTTCCTGCAAGTGTGCCAATTTAGGCCATTACATATTACGAACAATGTAATCAGAACTTATAAGAAAGCAGAAATGAATTGAGAGGTAAAACAAGTCTGCCACTCAGAACACCCGTAAACATTATAAAACTCTATGGTGAGGGAGTAAGACGTCAAATATTCATGGTGGAAAAAGAGCAGATGCAGGAAATGGTTAATATGAAGGCATGGAAAACCATAAGTGAAAGGAATAGCAAGTACAGCAATACTAGGTTGCTTTTAGATGTTTATTAAGCTTGTCGTAAAACTTACGAACAGGACAGTGCATGGTTAAATGAAACAAAGGGAATGTGGGAGTTAGTCAACGTTATGATGAGACTCCCCTTAAAGATATGTAGCAAACAGCTCGGAAAAGGCCATTATTCTCCTTATAGTTGTGACTCCAAGAAAATCTTATTCTATCTTACTCTTTCTTTTTTCTTTTCTTGGGAGGAGGATGGAGAACCAAAGTCTGAACAACAATTGTACTAGCGGAACTTTTGAAAAAACAAACCTTGCTTCTGCAATGTACTTAGGGACATTAGACATGTTTTCCATTCCATCAGCCACAACAACATCATTGATGCCCAACTGGATACTCTGTGCTGCAAGCATAGTTGCTGCAAAGCCATATAAAGTAACATGGAGTTACAAACCATACACATCTTCTTGGCTCTTATAACAGTTGCAAAAAGGGTTTTGGGGAAGGGGGGTGGGGGTTTCTCCAGGAAATGAATCTACTTCGACTAGGCAGTGCACACCTTTCATTCCAGATGCACAAACTTTGTTCACGGTAGTGCAAATCACTGAATCGGGTATTCCTGCACCCAATGCTGCTTGTCTGGCTGGAGCCTGTCCCAAGTTTGCACTGAGGACATTTCCAAAGAAAACTTCTTCTACAAGTGCTGGGTCAACATTTGCTCTCTTCAGAGCACCTATAGTTGCATTAAAAAGAGAGATCAAAATTATATCTCAAAAAAATTCTAACCGCAATTTGACAATAATTTTCTATAATGAAAGAATTACATCAAATTAGTTAAGATTCCTACCAGCGATGGCGATTGATCCAAGTTTAGTAGCTGACAGTGATGAAAGAGAGCCAAGGAAGCCCCCCATCGGAGTACGGGCAACACCAACAACAAAAACATCTGTTAAACAAAAAGCACAAAGAATAGGCAATAATGAGAAACCAGAATTTAAGGAACCTTGTGCTCCTGAAATTGAAAGCAAAATGCAAAATAAGCCTGGGTTTACAGAAACTTCTGGTGTCAATTTTCTAAAAAAGAAGGAACAATAATAAGCAAATGGTAAGAGGCACGACGCTTAATGAAAAAGACACTGTTTCTTGGTATAGGAACACACGTAGAAATGTCATAGTTGCAGTAAAAAAAGATTTACTTGCCAATTTTCGGAATCTCTAATTAAGATAACAAACTTCAAAAGAACACTTCCACTCTGACGGCCCCAACTAGGAATGCATAGATGAAATATGCATTTGAAAATTTCGCATTTATGGTACAAAAGTACAACACAGATTTAACAATATTTTGAAACGGAAGTTCAAATATAAGTGCAAAAACTAAAGTTATATCCAACAATCGCTTTAAAGTTTGGACACGAAACTGAATGAAGTACTCCCCTTTTTACATGTGTCTAGCTCCGCAGGACCAAAGTGTAGACCTATTTCTTATCATGCAAGATTTTGATAACACTATAACCAATAGCAACTACAGAAACATAGTGATCATGGTGCTGGCTCATATTGAAATCACAACAATGCTAATCTATTATGCCGTGAGATTAAGAAATAACCTATAAATTTCCTAAGCAATGTGCAGAAAGAACAAAAGTGTTACCTCTAGGTTTGATTGATTCTGCAGTTGCTGGAGCCATCCTGAGTCAATGGTAGTCTGTTCCACTCAAAACAAATCAGAATTTCTCTTTATCAACAAAATAATGCACAACCACCAAATCGTTACCTTTCTCAAAATAATAATGCACAACCACCAATATTCAAGAAACACATGACCTAAAATACTGCTACTAATTATTAGAAAATCAGAGATAAGCATGAGTTGTCTTCAACAAATGGGTATAACTTCTTGATGTGAAATCCAACAGGATTTAGGAACAAAACGAAACAATGGAAGGCATAGGGGAAGTTAAAGGGACGGAATTACAAGTCAAAATTGAAAAAAATTAGCTAAATAAGGCAACCTTTTATAACCGAGAAATCCCTGAGTGCCAATGGCTCTCGGTTTGGTGGATAATGTGCAACCCTCTACCCTTCACTTAAATACCATGTTCACACTTAAATACCAGGTTTTTGTCTGCGGCAGGAAATAAGGCAATTCTTCTTACAACTATTGAATTCCAACACTTATCTAACCTCAACTACCGCATATCTGCCTCTATTTTTGTCATTTATAGTAACGGGCTAAGGATGATACTTAGTCTCTCTCTTTTTTTTTTCTCTATTAAAAATGTGAATCATTTCTTGATTTGGGCATATAGTCCATGCACAGAGGCCACGCTAATCTTCTTTGTGTTATTCCAATTTTGTTGCATGTCCCAAAGAGACATGACGACACTATAGTTAGCATGAGCTAAAACTAGCTGGGGAAGGAAAAAAACAACGGACCCTGAAAATTGTCTATTAATTTCCTCGATTCCTTCTAAGAAATGACGATGGTAAATGTCACAGAACATACATTCATAAGAATTCAAAAGAGACGAGATGTTAGATCCAAAAATGCTCCAATGATCCACCGAAAAATTGTTGATTTAAAGATGCCTTATAGCATATCTAATCAACAAATAACCAATCAAAAAATTTAACAAGTATTAAGAGAAATGATAACATGAAGTTGCATGGAACAGACAGAAATTCAGTGCGTAAAAGTACCTGTGTGATTAAAGTTGGGTAGGCGGAGCAGAGCACAGAGAAAGAGAGAGAGAGAGAGTAAAGAGTATGATATGAAAATCCAACAGAAGCGGGAGAGCATTTATATAGAAAGGCCTTTGGCTTTTTATTTTTATTTTTTATAATAATGTGACTGCCTTCTCCATTTTTCAAAATTTTATAATGGTAATTCTTAAATGAGTTTAAGCCCCGTGCACGATGCCAAAAGAACCTATAAAAGCAAAGTAATTTTACAAGGTAATTTTAATTTTGAAATCTTAAATGTAGTAAATAACTTGTTATAATTAGTTTAAAATATTGATAGCTAACATTATTAGTGTATATTAATTAAATAATTTTTAAAATTTATAATGGCATTTTTTATTATCATATACGCTTTTTTTCATTAAGTTCTTTCTTAAATTATGAATAGTACAAGGGAAAAAAGGATAGAAAAGGGAATGACTTTTGATAGGATTGGACTACCACTGAATTTATAAATGGTTGCAAGTTAATTTATTATCCTTTTAATTTTTGATATAGCAAAAATGACTGATGCGTAATTCTTTTAATGAAAAAAGTAGAAAGTATAAAAAGGAGTCTTTTTGGCGGTGTTATTGGTTTTTCTTAAATTTTTTCTATAATTACGTTTAGTTTTACACATTTTCAGAAGTGAGTTTGACATATCCTCATAAAATTAAGATTAAGATGACTGTATACAATTTAGTGATGAAGCGTAATAAGATGGGAGATTACTACAAGTACTCAAGTAGTACCCTATAAATAGTCATTTGTAGAGAGTAAATTTTACAAATTACATTACCTACATGCATTTAAATTATTTATATCGATTCATATATTAATATTGACTTCCTACTACAAAGTGCAAACCTTTTGAATGGCAACGACACGGCACGTGACTTTGGCAAGACAACTCCTTGTCCTGATCGACCAAAAATAGTTTCCAAGACCATGTAACTTGGTGGTATGCAAGTCTAGTGTATGCCACAAATATACTCTTCCAAAATGAGCATAATATCTAATAAGTATACTATATAAGCTGCATGCATTATACGGGGCAAGTTCTAGACTACACAGAATAGCACAGAGAATCACAATTCCTCACATACATATTGTACATGACACAATCAAGACGGTTCTGTTCAACTCTCAAGTCAAGCAAGCATATATAATTGAGAAATTTAGGCATTAATGCATTATGTAGCATACAAGTCAAACAACTGAGAAAAGACGTCACAAAATAGGCTATTTACTTTACTCAGGCATCACAATTCAACTCAAATGTATGGGCAGATAGAATACATGTCATAACCTAATATGCCAGCACCAAACATGTTACTAGGTATGTCAGAGCAACTCAGTTTCTTCCTACCCTACTCCTAAAAAAATAATAAAGTACCCGGTTCGAGCTACACCCTTGGAAAAGAACCGACGCCCAAAGAAAAACCAAGGGATACTACCTACCTATCCTAAAAAAAATTCTTTTTTTTTTTTTATAATTTGAATCGGACTTTATCCCTCAAGAAAATTTTCCAACAGATCCATCGTCAGGAAAAGTCCGAGCTTTTTCTGATATATTTTTTTTCTTTTTGAATTTTTGCATATTTTTTTTTCTTTCTTTCTAAAACAAACTAGACTAAGTAAAACTAATAAAAGAGAGAAATTGATACAATTTATACAAAGTACATCATAAGTAGTAGTTCTCCCACCCCACACTTAGCATATGCATAGTCCCAGATGCATGATGACAGAGAAAAATATTAAACAAGGGTGAGAAATACTCCCTGAGACCCTCTTGGGCCTAGCTCGGACATGATCCTCAATATTAAGGGTCGGAATGACCTCACACTTAAGCACAAACATGCTCTTCAGCTTCAACTTCGGGTACTCAGACTTCCCATACTCTGCAAAACAAAAACAACACAAAACTTAACACTATAATAAATAAATAAATAAATAAAATACATGTTGGGTTGCCTCCCAACAAGCGCCTTATTTATAGTCGTGGCACGACTCTGCTACTCTGCTCAGGCTGGGCACTTTCTCTTCTTCTTTCTCCCATGAAGTCTAGCATTTTTGCACGCTCTCAGAAGATCTCCTCTTTCTTCTCTGGCTCTTTTCTCAATCATCTTTACACACTCAGCTTGCAATACCACCTCCTCTAACTCAGTTGTCCCATCTGGATCACTATAATTCACATAAGAACTCTGCTCTATCCCCTTCAATTCGACCACAGTAATCATGCACAAATCTTCATAATGCTTAGGGAGCTCAAGTGCCTTGTACACATTAAAAGTGACATCCTCATCGTCAACTCTCATCTTTAACTTCCCTTCCCTCATATCAATAATCGCTCCACCAGTAGCTAAGAATGGTCGCCCCAAAATAATGGGCACTTCCTCATCTGCCTCGTAATCAAGAACAATAAAATCAGCAGGAAGAATAAACTTTCCCACTCGAACTAACACATCCTCAATAATTTCTTATGGCATACCTAGTGACCTATCTGCTAACTGTATTGTAATTGTAGTAGGTCTAAGCACCCCCAATCCGAGTTGCTTAAACAAAGAGGATGACATCAAATTTATACTAGCCCCTAAATCACACAGGGCTCTACCAACTTCTTGTTTTTCCAGAGATAGAGGAATTGTGAAACTCCCAGGATCCTTTAACTTAGGAGGAAGTTTACTCTCAACTTTAGCAATGCACTCTTCAGTAACTGCAACTGTTTCAAACTCTATATGTCTTCACTTGTTTGCCACAATATCTCTGAGATACCTTGCATACTTAGGCACTTCCTGCAAAATTTTCACCAAAGGCAAATTCACACGCACTTGGCTCAAAATATCTAAGAATTTCTTGTACTTAGCATCATCTTTTTGCTTCTGTAGTCTTTGTGGAAACGGAGGTGGTGGCCTTGTCACAATTACTGGCTCTGATCCTTTATTCTCTTTCTCATTCTCCTCAACTAGCTTGGGAACTAATTCTCCTTCAAGACTAGCCATATACTTCTTTTTCTTTGGAACTTCTTCTAACACTCTTCCATTTCTCAAGGTAACCACATTGACTTGAGCTTTAGGATTAGGCTCGGTATCACTAGTAAGAGCCCTAGTTGGTCGAGTATTTTGGGCACTGCCAAGTTGTCCCATTTTTTGCTCCAAATTTCTCATCGCTGCTTCTTGGGCCTGCTGGTCAGCCATCACTTTCTTCATCATTTCTGTTGTTTGGGTCTGTTAGTCAGTCATCAATTTCTTTATCATTTCCTCAAGGTGACTTGTCAAGTTTGCATGTTGTTCAGCCTGAGGTGGTCTATATTGATGTTGAGGTGCTTGTGGCCTGTACTGATTCTGAGCACCTTGGTTTTCACCCCAAGAGAAGTTTGGATGGTTCCTACAGTTGGGATTGTAAGTGTCCCCATACTGATTTTCCTGGCCTCGATTTGCATTACCCACAAAATATACAGACTTTGGATTTGCTGGGCATATATTGCTTATGTGACCTTCTCTACAGACTTCACAAAATATCTGGACCTGTTTCACTGGCTGAGCTTGTTGATTGTTAATAACCAAGGTCATCTGATTGACTTGGTTGGTCAATGTGGAAATCTGCGCTGATAATGTCGAGACGACATCTAACTCGAGAACCCCTACAGATTTTTGCACTGTGTGTCTGCCCATCTCTCATTTTCAATCAGGATTGCTTTTGGAGAATTTGTTCAACAACGCATATATCTCATCAAAATGTTTCTCCAACACTTGACCTCCAGCTGCAGCATCTACCACAATCTTTGTCTCAGGATGTAGCCCTTCTATAAAAGTGTGAGCTAACACTTCGTTTGTCTGATTGTGATGAGGATAGTCTCTAAGCAGCCCCTTGAACCTCTCCCAAGCTGAGTATAAAGACTCCCCCACTTTCTGTTTGAAGGCGACTATCTCACTTATGATCTTTGCAGTTTTGCATGAAGGGAAGAACCTTGCCAAACATTTCCTTGCCAGATCATTCCATGATGTAATAGAATTAAATGGTTCTACCTTCAGCCATCGCTTTGCTTCGCCCAATAGAGAGAACGAAAAAAGTGTGAGCCTCACATAGTCTGGAGTGACTCCATTAGTGATATAAGTATCACTAATCTCTAAGAAGTTCAGGATATGCTATTGTGGATCCTCGTGTGGAAGACCCAAAAACTACCTATTCGCATGAAGTATTTCGATCATGCTCTGTTTCAGCTCAAAGTGCCCAGTGATTCTGGGCTTCACAATGCTGGAGGTGACATTAGCAATGCTGGGCATCGCCACCTCCTGAACAACCATATGTTGCTCCTCTACCATGTTCACAGGAAATTGAACAAGTGCTTGAAGATTATTTGTGTCCCTTGCTTCCCTCAACCTCCTATGAAATGTTCTCTCAGGTTCGGGGTCAAAGCCTTGAAGTATGTCCTAGCTTCTGACCCTTCGCATTCAATCAAGGTTCCTAAGAGTAGAGCAACAATCAAGTAACATTAGACTTGACGAAATAAACAATTAAAGCAAAAACTAGAAAGTACTCAATATTCAAGTCCCCGACAACGGAGCCCAAAACTTGTTGCTCACAAACGCACACGCCAGTATACGTGATCTTACAAGTAATAAAATGATAAGTCGAGTGTCGAACCCATAGAGACTTGTATTAACTACCCACTAAATTCACTAAGATTGTTATTCAGTCAAGCCAATTCGAGTTCAAAGGTATGATTATACTAAACAAGAATTATAACTAGTAACTAAATTATCATGCAGCAAAATTACTCTCCCTTTCATAGAATTCACTCATGGTTGCTAATTAATCGAACAATGGCTCTCGTAGCCTTCTCCCGAAGTACTACTCGCCTATTCAAAATAGATTAACGCCTATATTCCTATAAAATCAATCTATTAATAGTGCATTAAGATTACGATATTTAATTAAGCACGGTGACTAGGTATATTTCTATCCTAACCACAAATCGGCCCCCTCTCAGAGTTAAGATCGTGCTATCTTCAATTCTTCTCTAATCTAAACAAGGCTTTCCCAAGTATAGTATAAATAGTAAATATAACCTAACTATTTTCCAGACAATTAAGCAATTAATTACAGAATTGAAGAAACAACCATATATTGATGAATTGTAATCAAGGTTAAGTCAACGTTAAACAACAATATTCATGGCTAAATCACAACCCCAGAACTATGGATTTTAGACACTCATGATAATAGCAAACAATTTCCTAAGTGTTGGATAATTGAAAATACTAAGAAAAGATGAAGAAAACTGAGATCAACTCGCTCCCGGACATTCCTCGTGTGTATTCTCTCTTCAAAGTGGCGTCTCCCCTCTAAAAATAAGCTTAGTCTTGCTTTTATACACGTTGGGTAGGTCTAGGGATGAAATAACCTTGTCCCGGGCAAACTTGGATAACTTTCCCATCACCAACGTCTAGCCCAGCGTCCCACGCTGGCGCTGGTGCTGGCTTATTGAAGTTTCTACCACTGGCGCCATAGGTGGCGTGGAGCGCTGCCTGTGGCGTTGAAAATCCAACTTTTCCCATTTTCCTCCGTTTTGGCTCTAATCTCGCACCTTTCGGCCCCGATTGCTTCCGGATGATTCCTACACATAAAAACATCCCGAATTAATATAAATCAATACATTTTACATCCGAAATCCACGAAACACAAGTAAAACATGAGGCGATATACATATAAATATATATACTTTAAGCTAAATATCAACCGCACCTGCGGTCCAATACCAAAGGCCTAGATTCAGCATCTACGGTGCCTTCTCTGCTTCTGCGGAGGTGCATCTGCGTTCCATACCCCACACCTGCGGAACTAGTGCACTAGTCCAAACCTCGCTTCTGCGGATCTAAGGCCGCATCTGTGGTGCCGCACCTGCGAGTGCCTAGGTGCGATTTCACCAGACTCAGCAGTGTTTCAACAATTAACCAAGTGCCAAATGGTACCAAATTCAATTCGAATCTCTGTCCAAACATACCAAAAAGTACTAAAACACAATACGAACTCGATTGAAGCCTCAAATCACATCAAACAACACCAAAACCACGAATGACATCGATTCAAGCCTAATGAACTAATAAACTTCCAACTTCCAAAACTAATGTTGAAATATGCCAAACCAATTCCAAATGACCTCAAATTTTGCACACAAGTCAAGAATGACACAACACACTTTTTCCAACTTTTGAAACCGAAATCCGGACCCGATATCAATAAAGTCAACTCTCAGTCAAAGTCCTCAATCTTCCAAACCTTCAACTTTCCAACTTTCGCCAATTTAAGCCAAAACGACCTACGGACCTCCAAATCAATATCCGGACATATGCCTAAGTTCAAAATCACCATACAAAGCTACCGGAACCATCAAAATTCTATTCCAGAGTCGTCTACACAAAAGTCAAACTCCACTCAACCTTTTCAACTTAAGCTTTAAACTTTGGGACTAAGTATCTAAATTCACTTCCAACCTCACCCGAAATCGAACCAACCACCCCGACAAGTCACATAACTACAATATAACATAGAGCATGCAATAAATAGGGAAACGGGGCTAAAATACTCAAAATGACCAGCCGGGTCATTACATCCTCCCCCTCTTAAAACAAACATTCGTCCTCGAACGAGTATAGAGTCATACCTGAAGTAACAAAAAGATGAGGATAACCGCTACGCATATCAGGCTCGGCCTTCCAAGTCTCCTCCTTGACTAGTTGACCCCTCCACTGAACCTTCAGTGAAGCAATGTTCTTTGACCTCAGCTTTCGTGTCACCAGAAATCCAACCTATACAAAAGGAATCAAAGCCCCTTGACAGACTTGCTTGTCCAAGATGGCCACTGACTCCTAAATATAAGATAAATCCTTATCCAATTGGACTGAGCTGAAATATAAAACATGGGATGGATCACCGTGATACTTCCGGTGCATTGAAACATGGAACATCGGATGAACTGTAGATAGACTAGGTGGCAATGCAAGCTTGTAGGCTACCTATCCCACTCTCTCAAGGATCTCAAAAGGCCCGATATACCTAGGGCTCAACTTGCCCTTCTTCCTGAACCTCATTACACCCTTCATGGGTGAAACCCGGAGCAAAACTCACTCTCCAACCATAAATGCTACATCACGAACCTTCCAATCGGCATAACTCTTCTGCCTAGACTGTGTTGTACGAAGCCGATCCTAGATCAAATTGACCTTCTCCAAGGCATCTCGAACCAAATCTGTGCCCAATAATCTAGCCTCACTCGGTTCAAACCAACCAACTGGAGAATGGCATCGCCTCCCATATAGGGCCTCATAAGGAGCCATTTGAATATTCGATTGGTAGCTGTTATTGTAGGCAAACTCCATAAGCGGCAAGAACTGATCCCAAGAACCCCCGAAATCCTTAACATAAGCATGAAGAATATCCTCTAAGATCTGAATGGTGCGCTCAGACTGTCTGTCCGTCTGGGGGTGGAATGCTGTACCCAACTCAACCCGCGTGCCTAACTCATGCTATTCGACTCTCTAGAAGTGCGATATGAACTACATGCCCCTATCAGAGATGATGGATACAGGCACGCCATAAAGTAGGACAATCTCACGGATATAGATTTGAGCCAGTTGCTCCAAAGAATAGGTAGTCCCCACCAGTATAAAATGAGCCAACTTGGTCAACCTATCCATAATCACCCATACAACGTCAAATTTCTTCTGAGTCCATGGGAGCCCAACAATGAAGTCCATGGTAACACTCTCCCATTTTCACTCCGGAATCTCAAGTCTCTAAAGTAGCCCACCTGGCCTCTGATGCTCATACATCACTTGCTGACAATTTAGGCACCGAGCTACATACTCCACTATATCTTTCTTCATTCTCCTCCACCAATAATGTTGCCTCAAATCCTAATACATCTTAGCGGCACCCAGATGAATATAGTACCGCGAACTGTGGGCCTCCTGAAGGATAAACTCATGTAACGCATCCACATTGGGCACACATAATCGGACCTATATCCGCAACACACCGTCATCTCCGATTGACACCTCCTTGGCATCGCTGTGCTATACCGTGTCCTTAAGGACAAACAAATGGGGGTTGTCATACTGATGCTATCTAATGCAATCATATAAAGAAGACCGAGAAACAAAGCAAGCAAGAACCCGACTGGGCTCCAAAACATCCAATCTAACAAACTGGTTGGCCAAGGCTTGAACATCCAATGCTAATAGCCTCTCCGCTACCGGTAGATGTGCAAAACTACCCATACTCTCCACCTTTCAACTCAAGGTATCGGCCACCATATTGGCCTTCTCAGGATAATATAGAATAGTGATATCATAGTCCTTAAGCAACTCTAACTACCTCCGTTGCCACAAATTAAGATTCTTCTATTTGAACATAGACTAATGCCTTAACGTTGATCACAGATGAATATGCACTTAGACTAATGACATTACTTAGATCACTTGAGATCATTAATACAGATTCAGACAGTGACACAAATAAGCTATTGTTTTCAACCAAATAACAGTAAAAGTTTTCTCTTACACTAGGTTCAATCCATAATAACAAGGGAAAGAAAAGACTGAGCATAAGTTCAAAACAGTGTTCATGTCACGCCCCAAACTCGGAGTGAACCCGACCGAGCAAGCCTATTAGATTTCCTTCTACCCAAAATCATCCATGAATAAAGAGGAGATGTACTCCATAAATCAAACACTGAAAATATTTTATTAACAACTCCCATTTTATTCCATTAGCAACTTCGTTCATAATTTTCAAAGTATTACAAGTTTATAGATATAATGAAAAACATGTTTGCTAAGTAGCAACAATTCTGGTTTAATTCCCGACATCATACACCATCCACAACCTGTCTACGGAGCCTCTAAATATGACAGAGGAATAGTATAAAAGTGACGACAATAAGGCCCCGGCTATACCTCAAGACACAAAGTGTAATATCAAGTGACATCGGGCCCGGAATAGAGTAGGTCTCACCAAAACCTGTTGAATAGGGAGTAACTGCTAACGAGGACCAAAGTTGCCCGCTGCTGAATCACCTGCATCCATTGAAGATGCAGTGCCCCCGGCAAAAAGGACGTTAGTTCATATGGAATAGTACTAGTATGTAAAGCTAACTGTCCTCTTTTAAAATAGAATGCCAATGTAAGAAAGGGAAATCCATAGAAATAACAAGTCACAATCAATGATATTCAAATGCCAAGTTAAAACATAATCATTTCCAAAATATGAAGATAACACTGTGAAGTGATAATCAAATGATGATGATAATATTATTTTTGGTTGGGAGATCTTTAGCACCGATATACCAGTGTTCACAATATCAGTGTTCATAATACCAGTGTTCACAATACCAATGTTCACAATACCGATGTTCATAATACCAATATTCACAATACCGATGTTCACAATACCAATGTTTACAATACCAATGCCACCGTACTCTTAGCACGGAGTCCGATCACGACCCGATCGGCTAGGCTATCTCATTAGAGAAATCAACCATAATTACTATCAATACCAATACTACCGTAATTTTAGCACGGAGTCCGATCACGACCCGATAGGCTAGGCTATCTCATTAGATAATCAACCATAATTACTATCAATACCAATACCACCGTAATTTTAGAATGGAGTCCGATCACGACCCAATCGGCTAGGCTATCTCCTTAGAGAATCAACCACAATTACTATTAATATCAATACCACCGTAATTTTAGCACGGAGTCCGATCATGACCTGATCGGCTAGGCTATCTCATTAGAGAATCAACCACAATTACTATCAATACCAATACCACCATAATTTTAGCACAGAGTCCGATCACGACCGGATCGGCTAGGCTATCTCATTTGAAGACATCAACCAAAATCTCAATTTCAATTAAGAGGAATAATTTTATCATATCAATCTCATCCTAAATAAGGGGAATAATTCACAAAAATAACATAGGTGCAAATGTATTTACCTCATCATCTTTCACATTGTATAAATCTCCACTAGTATTTTCAACCAATAACAACAACAATATTTTTTTGGCTCTTTTGGCCATTCACAAGATTCTTTATTCAAGGCACGATGGCCATATTTGATATTCCACACTTTCATTTCTTCCCTCTCATGTATCATCATCATAAATATCAATATACATATATTATTTCAGAAATCACAACTTTAAGTTCATTAGAAATGAACAATTTAAGCACAATAGATTTGTTTCCGAGAAATGGAGTAAAATGATTGGCAATTGATGCGCAAGTTAAAATTATCAGCAAATAACACACCATTTATTCTTGACACATTTTTCCACACAAAGGGCAATATACAATTTCCACTCACGAATATGTAAGAACGCAAAATACATTAAAAATACTCACAAATCATAACGTTTGTTAAAACAACCACATATGAGCATGACTTGAGTTTATAGGCTTTTAAGCAATTCTATTTTCGAAGTCAATTCAGAATAGTTGAATCAAGGCTCATTTCATAACCTTTCTCACATCATTTCATTTCATTGGCTCCATTGGCCACAAGTATAACTTTCACTTATATCAATCATCACATTTCATACTTCTTTCGCATCTTTTAATTCCATTGGCACCATTGGCCACAAGTATGACTGTCACTTATATCAATCACTGCATTTCATACTTCTTTCACATCTTTATAGGTTATCAACAGTAAGACGTTTCCAATCAAGGCTTTAGGTACACATATGAGCAATTAAGAGTCTTAAGCATACTGAGTTTTCTCACACAATTTGGAATCATAACCTTCAATTGAAACACAATTCAAAGACATAGCATTTTAATACACATATCATTCTTGAACACATTCCCAAAGGATAACATAATGTGTTAGGAACATTCGAAACACGTTTTGAATACTTAATTCTCGACACTTTGCTTATTCGGGACAATCAAATTTATTGGGAACAACTCGGAACATAGAATAAGGAACTTGAGACAACCATACTTGAAACTTATGAGAACATCATTGAATTCAATTCTAAGAGAGTAATTTAACAAACATATCTTGCTTTGAGCTTTCCTTAAATTACTACAACGTTCCGGAAATTCTAGCAATCCCAATATATTTTGAGACATAACAAAATTGAACCATCATTAGGAATATATTCACTATCTTAGCTCATTTGAGCATTTTATTAAATACTAGGTGTGCAAATTTAACTACAAGGTTCTTCTACAAGATTTTCTTCATTCCACAACTCAATCTTTACTTATTTAAGTTCAACAATCTCCCCACAAAACTTATTGGTACATATATGTATACATAATACTCTCACACCCAAGAATCATACTTCTCATGACCTACTTTTAATCAAATTCCCGAAATTTAGGGCTAGGGAGTAGAATCTTACCTATTAGATGAAGATCTTGTGAAATCTTCAAGCCTTGAGCAAGAATTGATGAACAAAATAGCTAGGTCTTCTCTTTCTCTCTCTAAGATAGCTCTCTCCTCTCTCTACAAAATCACATTTTACCTTCTAAAATAACCCCCTAAGTCCTTATATCAAAATTGGATCGGATATGAAAATTTTCAAAAATGACCCCCGAAGTCAATTATGTGGTGCAATTGTGCTATAGCATAATCGTTTTGTGGGCAGCAGAATTACAGCATAATCAATTATGCGACAACATAATTGCAGCATAATAATTATGCGACAATATTATTGCAGAATAATCAATTATGCGACAGCATAATTGCAGCATAATAGATTGTCCGTCTCTGCTCCACTTTGCAATGCTTATGCGGTCCGCGGAACCATTTTGCGGTCGCGAAATTGATCGCAGATCCAGCCTTAGGTAGTTTGGTCATAACTTCTTGTAGGAGTGTCCAAATGACAAATGGTTTGAAGCATTGGAAACTAGACACATAGACCTTTCTTTTGATAGGTAATACACCATATAAATCTTCATATCAAGAGAGATATGCTTGTTTGAAGTTAGGTCTTGTGCGAACTTACATGAAACTTTATCCCATCATAAAACTTTCAACTTGACTTAGCCTTATGGCTCTTCTTAGATCATAAACCATTATTAATGCACCTCATACATATATTATCATGATAAATTGATATAATTCTTATAATAGCCCTTGTCTGCACACAAAATAGTATAATTAGCGCACATCAACTTTCTTAATAGCACTTAAATACTTTGATTTTTTTTTGGGGTGTTACAGTTCAAATGTGGAGTCATGGATGATAAACAATGTTCATACCAAACTCCCCACACATAGAGATTTCAATCAATATTATGACTTTACAAGACATGATGAATAGACCAGATATTGAAGAATCAGGTTGTAAGTATCATTAGGGATTAAGGATAGGGGAGACATTGCACTTAACAAACTCAAATCAGCTACACAGGATTAATTGAATAGTTAAACATGACGGAGTCATATTCAGAATACTAACAGGGCACAACTATAGTTTAACTTACAGGGAATAGACTGGTCATGACAGACTTTACTGATGTTCAAGGGAAAATCCATCCCAATAGGATTGTTCATGTTAGCAGATATGTATGGATGTAAAGCACTCATAATGAGGATTAAGAGGATACTTAAGGACCAAATAACATTCATGAAAGCATTTTTTAACACTCTAAACCCATAAATCTTAACCTAGTGAGGCAGGGTTACCCTATGCATTCCATATACACCCCAGCTAAAACCATCTAATAACATCCCAAGTTGAAAATGATAGAATCTAAAGAACATGGCATGTAAAACATGGAGGCCGCAATAACGACATTGCGTATAGTATGATATAACTCAAAGGATATGGCATGATGAACAGAAAACCCTAAGTAAGATAGCAGAACTTAGAAAGGTGCTGCATGTTAAGCATGATGACTATAACAGAGCCTAAGTACAAAACTCAGAACATAACATGATGAATCATAAGAACTTATAACCGAAAATTAGGTGGAACAGAATTCTGGATACAACATGATGAGCATGAAAGTTATAAAAGAGAATTAAGTGGAGCTAAAACCCAAAATGCAATATAAAGATTATGAAAGTTGCAACAAGACATTAACAGAACTTAAAATGTAACATGGTGAGCATGAGAGTTGTAACATGACATTAATAGGACTCAAAATGCAACATGAAGGTTATAACAAAACATTAGAGCTATGTCTGAGGTTTAGGAAAAACTGTGAGAAATTAACAGGTTAAACAGCTTAAACACATAGGCCATTCAATACAAAAGAGGTCATTAAAGTCATATAGCTACTTAGTTTACATCAAGCAGATACAATAGCCTATCATAGATCATTAGCAAATCACAATGAACACAATAAGGGACTAAAGGCTAAATAAACATTATAGACTAAGCAGTTAACCAAGAAAACAGTAATATGTTTGTGATTTTAAATGAAACAATTAAGGGAGAGGATAGAGGTATACTGATATCCTATTGAGCAGCAAACCAAACGAGTGTTCACGTTAGCGGTTTAGGAACCAAAACTCAGCTTTTACCAGTGAAGAACTCAAAGCCAAAGAAAGAGAGAAAATAAAGATTGAGTGAGAATTCGAAAAGCTTAAGCGAGAATCTACTGTATCTTTTATTTTTCAGAAAGAGTTAGGTGTATTAGCTATGTCTATTAAAGATTGTTAGGTGCTGTTAGGCGAGAACATTAAATCCCATATTTATAGTGGCCATTGAATCCTTAGGTTTCCAATAGATTCAAGTTAGATAATGGAAGATGACGATAGGTGTATGATGATAGCAAGGAGTGTGAAATCAGAGAAAGATAGAGGGAAAACATCATCAAGGAACTTTACCTGGGCACAAGGATGAAACATTAGACCATTGAGAGTGAAGATCCATCGGTCAAAGATCCAATGTCCAGAGGTCTTTGTGTTTGACCTCTGGAAAACGAATGTTGATGATGAATCTAGAGATATCAACCATGCATGCTCCGATTTGAAAGAACGAGTGGGGAAATCAGATGAATGAAGTTTCGTTATTAGGTCTAGGGTTTCAAATTGGGGTTTTGAATTTTAATGACGAATAGGGAAAGAATCAGGCGAGATTCGCGGATATAGGAGTCAGATTGAGTGTTGTAGGGTTCGAATTTGTGACCTTGCACCGATTTGTGCAAGGTTTCATGATTGATGGGCATGGAGGGTTTGAGAGAATAGAGAGGAAAAAAGGGAGGAAGGGAGGCTGTTTAACGTAGGAAATTATTAGGGTTAGGGGTCTGGTCTCTAAGCTAAGATTGGGGGAAGAAATCTGGGCCATTTGATTATTTGATCAACGGCCCTGATAAATCAGGTGTTAAAAATTTTAAAAGGTTGTTTTACTAGAAAATATAGGGACAATTAGGTTTCTGTATTTCAACGGTGGAGATGAGATTGTAGCGGGAATTGAAAGAAAAGAGGAAATTCGGGATTAATTACATACCGTTGATGAGTTGGGCCAACAGTCCAGATTTGTTTGTGCTTGTTTTGTGAGTGTGAAAGACGGGCAATGTGGCACACCACTATTGGCTCACAAGGAGTGACATGGATTGCCAACTTGGACTGGAGGAGTTGTTTGGACTGGGTCAGTTGGCGATTGAGCCTATGTATTGGACTAACTTTTATTTAAAAGATGGTCAATTTATGGTTAATTGGAGATTTGCAATTGTAGCCTTTTGGTCTTCTAACCCTTTTAAAATTTATTTAAATAAACTTAATTATTTTCTATAAAATATAGTAAAATTATAATTATCAAGCATACTACTAATTATCATAATTAATTATTTATGAAATACTTTGTTTTTTAAATTATAACACTAACTTTGAACATAATAATCCAATTAATTCGAATTTGAGAAATAATTCATTAAATTAATTATAAAACCTAGATGGTGTATTTTAGTAATTTCCTTAATGACAAAATTAGTAAATATATTTATAATTTACATAATATTAATACTAGGTTATTAATTTCGAAACTAATACTCAATCAATTTTTGTAAAATAGGTATTTATTGATATAAAATACTTTTAAAATATTCACTGTAAATTATTAAGTATAAGTAAATTAATTTTAAAAGGGAGGATCAAAATTGGCCGTCAACAGCTGCCCCTCTTTGACCGGAGACGATGAAAGAGTTTTCGGGCAAAGAAATTAAACCAAAGCCAGTTTTGTCCCGACTTTAGACATGCATTGCAGGAGTGGCACGGTGATTATGAATTTCAAGATTTAGGGAGAATTAAGGAGGATTTCAGGAAGATTTTGGAGGAGTTTGGGCCGAATTCTGGCTTTGAATTGCTTACATACCTCGAGCTTAACGAGGATCAGGCCTCATGTAGTTCTGGAGTGAAGATTGTTTGAGGAAGCGATACTCGTAGGACTTAACTAGTATCATATTATGACGATATGGCGAGACAGAGTATTGGGCACTCATGATAGCTTGAATTTTGCAGCTTGATTTAAAGGGATTTGAAGATTTGGAGCTTCACTGGTCATTTTGTGCCTGAACTTGGATTCTTGGCCCGCTGAAGAGTTTGTTGTCCCTCGTAGCATTGTAGTTTGGTTTGCTGCTTAGAAAGAGTTCCACATGGCGATGTTTTTTCCTGCAAAAATGAAATACACACACATCCATATATTACAATGCAGAATACATTAAGATGTGATGTAGATGATGCAGGAATGATGATGCCTGGCTGCCAACGAGCCGTTATTTGGGATCGGGATGATGGGATACTTGATCTTGACTCGATTTGTTAGCCGGGTTGTGTACTATTCCGTAGCTGTCGTAGCATTGGAGAGTGTCTCCGCTTGTTGGGAGAGCCTGACTTGTAGAATGCATCTCTGCTTGTTGGGAGAGCTTTGTACTGAGGAGATGTCTCCGCTTGTTGGGAGAGCTTGATTTGTAAAGTGCGTCTCCGCTTGATGGGAGATCTTTGCAATGAGGAGATGTCTCCGCTTGTTGGGAGAGCTTGATTTGTAAAGTGCGTCTCCACTTGTTGGGAGAGCTTTGTACTGAAATGTAAAATAATCTCCACTTGGGAGTGATTGACTTAAACCGTAATCATGCCTGAAGCTACATGAGAAAAACTTCAAAACATTCAAAGTGATAGCAAAGGAAAGAGAAGCATGCCCAAGAAATACTCTTGACTGTGAAGCTAAGTTGCGGCCATCGATTGGCAGAATGTCGGTGACGAGGTTTGTGACAGTCTATTCTGGCATCCATTGCGGCGGAGTGATGATGCAGATTGTTCCGTTGGTGAAATGAACAGTTTGCTATATACAAGGCTTTGATTGGCGAAGCCGACGTTTGATTCGTACATGGCGCTCCGATCGATTGAGCTGGTGATTACTATATACAGGACTTCAATTGGTGAAGCCGACGTCTCATTTTGTACAAGGTGCTCGGATTGGTTCAGTAGGCGGTTTGCTATGTACAATGTGCCTTTTCCGTATTAGCAGTCTGATTTCGAGGTACGTGCATAGGGTTCCAAGATTAGCCTTAGTTGTACCAGAAAAGTTCAAGTAAAGGAAAAAGGAGATAATCCTGGGAAGGTGACGGATCCGTCATTTGCCCCAATGTGGTCCCAACACTTCTTTGCTTCCTGTTGACCCTGCACTCAAAGAATAATTCTTAGTGGGAGTAGGAAAGTTGGTTTGTGTCGACCACAATGTTGGTTTGCCCCAGCCTCTAATATGATTCCGCCGCGAAGTTCGGTAGGTGGAACAAATTACTGTATTTTAGAAAACATTTGAAAATACTTTGTTTTTAAGACAAATGTCATAGTTCTAGATTATGACATGTTACGAGAAGTTCTCTACATGTGAGCGTCTCTTCTTAAAAACTTTGTCTTGTTAACTTTGATTCTTCGCGATGCTTGTTGATGTGTCTGCTTGCCATTGTGACTGCATCCTAATTCAAACTAATGCATTACAAAGGTTTTCCTAAGGTTATGACTGAACCCTTTTAGGTTGCCTACGTATCCAAAATAGAATTAGGTTCGAACGTAGTTCGTAGATGATGATAAAATATGATAAAGATGACCAACCCTGAGTCAGGCAGCCCACGTATCCAAATAAAATCAGGTCAAGACGTAGTTTGATTACAATAGATGCGAAAATGATGAGATTAAACATGAAATGGCCGATTCTGACTTAGACTACCTACGTATCCAAATGGAATCAGACCGGAACATAGTTTATTTATAAAAGATGACTGAATCCGATGAGGATTGCCTACATATTCCTTTCTAAGGAAATCAAGTCGGCGTAGTTCTGGAGCAACATACAAAAGTGATATTTGGTTTTTCTATTACAAAAGAAAAGGGGGGAGAGAAACCGAACTCTATGTGGGTTGCCTACGTATCCCTCCATGGCAAGTCAGGTTGAATGTAGTTCTGTTACAGCAAAAGCCTAACTCTATTTGTCTTCAAACATAGTATCTCTTGATTGCATTTGAGTTGATGGGCTTCGTGTTGATTCTTCCATCCGTTTCTGCCAAGATCAGAGCTCTACCCAATAATACTCGGTGAACCACGTAAGGACCTTGCCAGTTTGGTGCAAATTTTCCTTTGGCTTCCTCTTGGCGAGGAAAGATTTTCTTCAAGACCAACTGCCCCTGTGCGAACTGGCGTGGCTTTACTCACTTGTTAAATACACTGGCCATCCTATTCTGATAGAGCTAACCATGGCATACCACATCCATTATCTTCTCATCGATGAGCATGAGTTGCTCCTGTCTGACCCGTATTAACTCTGCGTTATCCAACTTGGCCTCCTGAATGACCCTTAAAGATGGTATCTCGACTTCTACGGGTATCACAACTTCAGTGCTGTATACTAACATTTACGACATTGCCCCAGTGGATGTTCGCATGGTGGTCCAATAACCCAGTAAGGTGAAAGATAGTTTCCCATTCCATTACCTGTGATTGTCCACTATCTTTTGTAGAATCCTTTTGATATTCTTGTTGGCTGCCTTGACTGCCCCATTCATTTATGGTCTGTAGGTTATGGAATTGCGATGGACGATCCTGAACTTCTCGCAGTTTTCCCTCATGAGGTCGCTATTGATGTAAGCGGTATTGTCTTTGATGATAGACTCTAGTATTCCAAATCTGCAGACCATGTTATTTCGGACGAAATCTGCCACTACCTTCTTTGTGACGGCCTTGTATGTGGATGCTTCAACCTATTTAATGAAATAGTCAATAGCTACCAAGATGAAGCAATGCCTATTTGATGCGGCATGCGCTATGGGTCCAATCACGTCCATGCCCCAAGCGGCGAACGACCAGGGTGAACCCATCACGTTTAACTTAGTTGGCGAAACCCAGATGAAATCCCTATAAACCTGGCACTGGTGACACCTCTATACATAGCAGATACTATCGCTTTCCATAATCATCCAAAAGTATCCAGCTCTTAAGATCTTCTTGGCTAATGCGAACCCATTTATGTGGGGTTCGCATATTCCTACATGTATTTCTTCCAATAACCTGGTTGTCTCGGCATCATCTACACATCTCAACAAACCTAAATCTGGGGTCCTCATGTACAGGACTTCCCCATTGCGGAAAACGTGGTTTGCCAATCTCTTGAGGGCTCGCTTTTGACCATTAGTATCATTCTCTGGGTATTCTATGGTTGCAAGGAATTTCCTGATGTAGTGATACCATGGCTTATCTTCTGGATCTTCATCTATATGGAAGCAATAAGCATATTGATCCCTGATATCTACCTCGATAGGGTTGATGTAGTTCTTGTTTGGATGCTGAATCATAGATGATAGAGTTGCAAGGGCATCAACGAGCTCGTTATGTATCCTGGGGACGTGCTTGAACTCAATCTTTGTGAACTTCTTGCATAGCTTCTTCACGCAGTGCAAGTACAGAAGGAT
The DNA here is from genome assembly GCF_000715075.1 of Nicotiana tabacum. Classification (NCBI taxonomy): domain Eukaryota; kingdom Viridiplantae; phylum Streptophyta; class Magnoliopsida; order Solanales; family Solanaceae; genus Nicotiana; species Nicotiana tabacum. The sequence goes on along the minus strand of NC_134092.1, from coordinate 36,106,305 downwards.
CTTGACATTTTTGGTAGACCATTCCCCTTGGACTTGGTGTATCAATAGAGCAAAATTTTCACGAACCAAATCGCAGGCCGCGACGGGCAACCGGTGCCTTACTCAACTGAGTACCAACGTAACATATATTTCTTATCATACCATCATGGGTAGGTGGGTCGAAGGCCCGTCATGAGAAAACCAAAATAAAACATAAGGGAATACTAGACATACGGCGACCCAACATGATATAGAAACTTATACATGTGACATACGGGCTATACGGCTGAAATGATCATTTGTACACTTAAAAACATAGGCCGACAAGGCCATACAATCATCCATATACATGCATATGTCTACAATCCTCTAAGAGTACATAAATGGCATAAAGGCCGGGATAGGGCCCCGCCATACCAATCTATACATGTCCAAAGCATACTGACCAAATAGGCAACTCCGGAGCAAGTGGAGTGCACCAACACCTTCCGCTGAGCTAATAGCCTACTAGGAGGACTGTTAACCTGTCTATCGAGACTTGTGGGCATGAAACACAGCATCCCCAGGCAAAAGGGATGCTAGTACAAATAAAGTACCGAGTATGTAAGACATGAAAAGCAATATATAAAAGACATGAAAGAAACATGGAGTAAAGAACTCAACTTATAAGTCTGAATAGCTCTTTGAATCATGAAACATTTATAATGTCATGCATATGCGTATAAATGTCATGTCATGCATAGGTATATGCGTACATTACATCATCAAGCCTCTAAGGAAATCCTATCATATCATCTCGGCCTCTATGGGCGAAATCATCAACATATACCAGCTGATCAGGTGGTGGTGCGTATATAACACCGTAACCTTTACCCATATCCCATGTACATATAATATAAGTGTATATAATGCCATCTGGTAATGGGTCAATGTACATGTATAAATGAATGCAATGCATAATGAAGTAAGTCAGTAAGATCTATCGGAATGTCATAAGATCATTATGCCTTCGGATAAACATTATCAACTTATGTATTTTATGAGACCCATGAACAAACGATATAATAATATGACACATGGGGAATCAAGAACTTAGGCAACCCTAGTACTTCTAAGAATAGAGTCACTTGTGAAAGTTGAGTGTTTGCTCTTTTCATTGTATCATATGTATCATTCCAAAAGGAAAGAAAGGATAGCCTTAACATACCTTAACTCCGTTGAGTCCTTAATATCTTCCAAGCAATTCTTCAAACAACTCAACTCAATCTACCATAACATAAGAAGATTCAGGTGCTGTGTAAAGGCTAAGTCCGCAACTTAAACTAGTAGCTTGTTTATGTAAATTTGGGCAGCATCTCCCCTGTAACAAGGGCCTCCTCCAATACCACATACCAACAACAAAAACCAGAGCAATACAATAAGAACAACATCAACAATTGGGTACAAAATATTTCATTAATAAGCCATCAACATATCACGACGAGCGGCAAGCTCGGATTGAATCCTTTAGCACCCTTCAACCACATTATTATTCATTATTGAACTTAGTAATATATCCAGTATAATAACTAATACCTTTTAAAGGATTTCCAACCTTGTACTCAATTTCAACATTACCCGAAATAGCCTAACACAAGATAATATCACTATGGACAACTTCCAAGTGCTTTATTGCCATTCCTTTTCTAGTTACCAGTTTTCTCAACAAGATTGAGATGTAAACCAACATAATTATACTAAAAATATCATAGCCAACTTACTTTCCATAATTCCCAGCCATATGAAGTCATATACGCAACTCCAAAATAATCCAATAAGAGACAACAACTTCTTATAAAACTTCAAGTTCTATCTTGTAATTCTTCATCCAAACAACTTAACCAACACATAGATAAGCTTAAGACCAAGAAATAGGGTGTAAAACATACCTTACATAATCAGAACTAACTTTAACCAAAGCTTCCCTTAGCTTACAAGCACCCTTAATGGCATCACAATACGATAGAGACTCTTTTCTTCACATAGGCTAAAGTTTGAGGTTAGGTCTAGGCAAAACCACCTTGGATTCGACTTAGAACCACAGAGGACTGTTAGAGAGGTTTTGAGAGAGTTTGGGAACTGTCTTTGGTCGAAAAGGACCAAAATTGAGCCGTCCAAGCCCTTTAAAATGCTCACGGGTCGTCCACTGCCTAAGTGTATCCCATTGGGAGCTGCTTGCGCAGTCTCGCAAAAATATGAATATCTCTCTCCTCAGATGTCGTATTAACGTACAGTTTAATGCGTAAGAAACGAAACTCATAGATCTTCAATTTGATATGTAGTTCATCCTGTAATTCTAAGTATATTAGGAGAAAAGATCTGCTACATTTGACCTAATGTTCAACACCTTATGAATGTAACTTGAGATGACCTTTGCAAGATTTTGTTCCACAACTCGCTTGACTTAAAAATGTTACACACGACTAAAATAACTCATAACATAACCTCCTTATCATATTAATAAACCTTGTTTCACCCCAAAGTACATGTCATAACATTCCTAACTTGTCGACTTTCGACGAAACTTATTTTCTTCAGTTCGTTTAGCTTCTAAACCTTCCAACCCTCTTGGTACTTATTATCCATGATCTTAAAGATTTTTAACCTCCATGGTAAAATGATTAACTTACTTTATGTACTTTTAAAAATGGTCTCATTTCTGAGCGAACATCAATTCTCTTACAATGTACTCTTACGTATGAAAACATGGGGTGTAACATCATTCCCCCCTCCCCCCCGACATTCGTCCTCAAATGTTGAATGATGCGCTTATCAGTCTCATAACCTATAGCTCTTGAGAATAATTTAATATTGTCCTTGCCATCTAGGAAACTGTTCTGTAAATAAATCCAAAGGCCAGGGCATTCCCCCCTTTAGGCCTCTTTCTCATACCACGACCTATGGTTGAAATACTTCAAATCTCGTAACTCTTTCTATCTTCTGTCATGCAGCCTGTACGATTCTGTCCTTATAAGCGTGCCTATGTGACTTTTCTCTCCTATTTCCTCTGGCTTTTAGTCAATCTCTAGGCATCACTTTGTGAGTATATATAGAACTATGCCAAGCTGTCCCTCCGGGCATCTATAGGTGTACTGAAGTTCTTCACTCGGTACTTTCTCGAACTTATGACTATTTCTTTATTTTGTTTCATAGCCTCAGTTATCTATCCTTATGTATTTACTGCATCTAAGTAGGTCATACTATACCATAACACTTACTTCAATTTATTATTACTGAGATCTGATACCCAACTCCAGGTTACTCTCGTTGCTTATCCTGTATGATAAATCTAAGTCCTTTAAATGCTTCCTCATTACTGTTCATCTTAAGGATGACGGCCTAATCTCATCTAATACTTTGTAAATTTTACCCATCCATTGTTTATTCACATTAATGTTGATCGATAATCTACAACTGATAACTTGAAACCTCTAACGTAATACATTGCCACTAGGGCTCACGTCACATCGGGGAACATTTGAAGTGATTTGCCTGATCCACCTAGGGACAATACTATACTTCAATAACTGTATTTCATAGCATCCCAACGTGATTCATCTTATGGAGGGTATTCTAATACTGTGCAATTCATGAAATCCCTTTTCTTTAAATCATTACTCAATCACAGGCATAAACGTCATCCTTTTATATATCACAATTACACCCTTATTCTACTACCAGGGCATCATTTCATCTCTCCTAATTGCTCCCAGTCTTAGACTCCTCCAAGTTCATTCAAGCTATACTGAGCTTTCTATAACTTAAAGGAAACCACCAGCTCTTTTGTTTTGATGGGCTTAATTCTGAGGCCTTACCTATTCTTGTCACCTTTTCACTCACCTTTTCTTATCCTTACTCATATCTACCAAAAACGATTGTCGCTCTACCATACTTTAGCTTGCGACCTACACATGTCTATTTATACTACTCGCGACTTCCTTTAACTTGCTAGCACCATAGATCTCCTTCTGTGCATTCTCAGATGTATATAAATGTAAGCAATTACTTTTTCGGGCTGTTGTGCTACTTTTTGCATGAATACTTTGCTTATCTTAGTGCCCACACATATTGGAATTCCGTGCAACCCATATGATCTCGAATATTACTTTTGATTTTACTTCTCGTTCATTAGTCATGATAGGTGCCACTTTCTTATGGAGTGCATACGATGTTATAGTAAGACTGTTGTTACAAGATAATTTCTTCTTTAGGTCACTATGCTTATGTCGAAGCCTTGTTCCTTATTTCCTCAGCTAGTCTTTTGTGGTAATACTTAGGGGAGACCTTCTGACTCTTGTAAAGCGATGAGCTCATTACATCGTATACCCGATAGAATTTTTGATGTTCTTACTCGCCTATGAATTCCTTAGTTACATATGCCCTTGTGCTCGTAGGGTTACTTCTGAACTCAAATTTTGATTGTCTCCCTAGTGGCACTCTTTCTTATGTCCGTAAAACTTAAACAGTTCCTTTAACTACCCCAACTCCTATCTGAAAATTTCTCAAGGATCACTATATCATCATATCTGCGAGACTGAATTCCCTATGTTGGGTTTCACTATGCTTATCTTGTACGATCTATTGATTTATATGTATCTTCTTTTCTAGTCATAACTAGACTCTACCTGAATCAACTACTAACTAATCGTTGGTCTATTCTCATATCTATATTCCGTGTAATCTATCTTGGGTTATGTCCTTTGTCTTAACTTAACTCTCGCACTGACTCCTTATGTATCCAGTGTTCATTCGCACTTAGTTATTAATAACATCCTGGGCGGGAACCCTTACTACCTCTCCCCGGCATCGTGCGTGCATAGTGTTCTGGAGTCGTAGCATATCTGTATAATCTAAATAAATGAAATATCATTCCTTTCACCTTTTGCCACATTGTTCCCTGACTATTCCGTAGTTACTGAACCATATAACTCTTACTTAATACCATATCACGCCATCTTCCCTCCCCTCTTCATCTTTTACGTCTTTTCACATCTTTACTGACTCTTACTCGCCTTGCGGCAACCCTTCTGTACCAAGGATAATGAAATTTCTTACTCACGAGGGTGACACCTTGTGTAACTGGCACACTTAGTTCCTTAAGCTTAACTCTGCTCATAATGCTCGCTTTAGGGAAGTGTCTTCCTGAATGCCCTTTAAAGGTTATTCTTCTGTTGTCCATTCTATTATCGCCGGAACGCGATCTCTGAAATTCTCACGATGCCGACTATTATCAAATCATTCGGTCCCTAATTCATGTTTAGTTTATCTTGTTCACCAGCCCATACTAATTTCTATTACTCCAGGGTCTAACTTTTCCTTTTGGTAATTTTGTTGGAATCACCAACTTATTTATCAAAATGAGGATATGACTTCATGGCTTTTAACCTTTTATTGATTCAAGGAATGTATCCTCTTATCTTTCCCTTCACTTGACTATAAACTCTGTTCATTCTGTTATATATTTATTTACCGTTATCACCCATTTATCACATCTTACTCATAATGCTCCATTTACTCTCTTCTTATTCTCCGACTAATATTTCTGTCTATCACTTTATTCTGAAAACTTCAACAAAATGTTCTTTCACTTTTAGCTCCCCTTGCTTCATCTTACTTGCTCTTCGAGATGCCTAACATTCTCTCTATTTTTTTACTAGGGGCGGAAGTCATACTAAGGTAAATATTTATCCCTTCTAAGATTCCAGTGCCTATCTTCTGAAATTTCTAAACATTCTAGTATTCATATCTGACTATACTATTCTAGAATGCACTATCTGGGTGTCTCACAAGGAGATATATTACGACGTTTTCTCTATCCTTCGAAAATGTTAGCTAATGATAACAATCCATCTACCATTTTGGGTTACTCTAACCCTAGTTGGATCCTGATATCCCATACTTTTTTTAAACTATATTTGTTATCTTCCATATGGCATAACTGAGATGGGTGTGGCAAATTGTACATACCTCTGTTACTGTTGAAGGTAACTCAAAATGCTTATATTTCTCTACATGAATTGTAAATACTGATAATTTTCATTAAGTGGGTACCTCGTACCCTTCTTTACCTTACTTCTTTTACTTGCTGAAACTTGTATCTACGCTCTGATTCTCTTATTTCTTTTTACCATATGAGTATATAGATATTCTTGCGTTAGGGCTCCTTATCAAGAAGTTTACACGTCTTAGTACACACATGATCTGCTGAAGACCTCACATTTACTCATCATAAGCATGATGCAAAATTGAGTTCTTCTGACTCAACTCTTCCACAACCACATTCAATCTCTTACCAACTGTCTTTCTGGATATAAGTATCGTTGTATTACGAATAAAATAGAATTTAGGAGTTTGAATTCTTACAACTGAGCTCTACCACATGATTTAGAGTATGAAGAAAAAGTGACATTCCTAAATGCCCTGTAGCCTCCTACTTATAAGTGTGGTGCATAATACACCCATAAACAAGACTCTACTAGACATGACTTGTAGACTCCCTAGGACAGAACTTCTCTTATACCACTTTTGTTATGACCCAAACCGCAGGTCGCGACGGGCACCCGGTGCCTTATTCAACCGAGTACCAACAAAACATATATTTCTTATCATACCATCATGGGTAAGTGGGCCGAAGGGCCATCATGAGATAACTAGAATAAAGCATAAAGGAATACTAGACATAGGACGACCCAACATAATATAGAAACTTATACATGTGGCATATGGGCCTATACGACTGAAATGATCATTTGTACACTCAAAACATAGGACTACAAGGCCATACAATCATCCATATACATGACATATGTCTACAGACCTCTAATAGTACATAAACATCATAAAGGCCAGGATAGGGCCCCGCCATACCAATCTATACATGTCCAAAGCATACTGACCAAATAGGCAACTTTGGAGCAAGTGGAGTGCACCGACACCTTTCGCTGAGCTGATAGCCTACTAGAAGGACTGTCAACCTATCTATCGAGACCTGCGGGCATGAAACACAGCATCCCCAGGCAAAAGAGACGTTAATACAAATAAAGTACTGAGTATGTAAGGCATGAAAAGCTGTATATAAAAGACATGAAAGAAACATTGAGTAAAAGACTCAACCTGTAAGTCTGGATAGCTCTTTGAATCATGAAACATTTATAATGTCATGCATATGTGTATAAATGTCATTCCATGCATAGGTATATGCGTACATAATGTCATCAAGCATCTGAGGGCATCCCATCATATCATCTTGGCCTCTATGGGTGAAATCATCAACGTATACTAGCTGATCAGGTGGTGGTGCGTATATAACGCTAACCTTTCCCCATATCCCATGCACATATAATATACGCGTATATAAGGCCATATAGTCATGAGTCAATGTAAATGTAGAAATGAATGCAATGCATAATAAAGTAAGTCAGTAAGATCTCTTGGAATGTCATAAGATCATTATGCCTTCGGATAAACTTTATCAACTTATGTAATTTCTGAGATCCATGAACAGATGATATAATAATAGGACACATGGGGAATCAAGAATATAGGCAACCCTAGTACTTCTGAGAATAGAGTCACTTGTGAAAGTTGCGTGTTTGCTAGTTTCGTTGTATTATATGGATCATGCCAAAAGGAAAGAAAGGATAGCTTTAATATACCTTAACTCCTTGAGTCCTTTATATCTTCCGAGCAATTCTTCAAACAACTCAACTCAATCTACCATAGCATAAGGAGATTCAGAATCAGTGCTGAGTAAAGGCTAAGTCCGCAACTTAGACTAGTAGCTCGTTTATGTAAATTTGGGCAGCATCTCCCCTGTAATAGGGTCCTCCTTCAATACCATATAACAAAAACAACAACAACAACAACCAGATCAATACAATAAGAACAACATCAACAATAGGGTACAAAAAATTTCATTAAAAAGCCATCAACATATCACGATGAGCGGCAAGCTCGGATTGACTCCCTTTATCACCCTTCAACCCCATTATTATTCATTCTTGAACTTAATCATATATCCAGTATAGTAACCAATACCTTTTAAAGGATTTCCAACCTTGTACTTAATTTCAAAGTTACCCGAAATAGCCTAAGATAAGATAATATCACTATGGCCAACTTCCAAGTGCTTTATAGCCATTTCTTTTCTAGTTACCAATTTCCTCAACCTGATTGAAATATAAACCAACATAATCATACTAAAAATATCATAGCCAACTTATTTTCCATAATACTTAGCCATACGAAGTCATATACACAACTCCAAAATAGTCCAATAAGAGACAACAACTTCTTATACAAATTCAAGTTCTATCTTGTAATTCTTTATCCAAATAACTTAACCAACACATAGATAATCTTAAGCCCAAGAAATAGGGTGTTATAATTACCTTAAATAATCAAAACAAAACTCAAACCAAAGCTTCCCTTAGCTTACAAGCACCCTTAATGGCATCATAACACTATAGAGACTCTTTTCTTCACATAGGCTAATATTTGAGGTTAGGTCTAGGCAAAACCCCCTTGGATTCGACTTGGAACAACGGAGGACAGTTAGAGAGGTGTTGAGACATTTTGGGAACTGTCCTTGGTCGAAAATGACCAAAAATGAGCCGTCCAAACCCTTTACAATGCTCAAGGGTCGTCCACCGCCTAAGTGGGACCCATTGGGAGCAGCTTGCGCAGTCTCGCAAAAATATAAATATCTCTCTCGTCCGATGTCGTATCGATAAACGGTTTAATAAACGGTTTAATGTTTTAGAAATTACACTCATATATATTCAATTTGATATGTGGTTCATTCTGTAATTCCAAGTATATTAGGAGAAAAGCGCTTCTACATTTGACCTAATTTTCAGCACATTATGAATGTAACTTGTGATGCCCTTTGCAAACTTTTGTTCCACAACTCGCTTGACTTCAAAATGTAACACACGACTATCATACGACTAAAATAACTCATAACATAACCTCTTTATCATGTTAATAACCCTAGTATCACCCCAAAGTACATGTCATAACATTCCTAACTTGTCGACTTTCGACGAAACTTATTTTCTTCGCTTCGTTTAGCTTCTAAGCCTTCCAAACCTCTTGGTACTTGTTATACATGATCTTAAAGGTTTGTAACCTCCATGGTAAAATGATTAACTTACTTTATTTACTTTCAAAAATGGTCTCATTTCTAAGCTTATATCAATTCTCTTACGACGTACTCTTACGTACGAAAACATGGGGTGCAACAGGAATCCCCTTTGACCAAGAGTTCTTTGATGTTCATGTCGAGTGCCATTCTGATCCCAAGGATGCATGCTTTGTATTCAGCCATATTATTGGTACAAGGGAATCTTATCTTTGCCGATGCTAGATAGTGCTGTCCAGATTCCGAAATTAGGACTGCCCCAATTTCGATTCCTTTAAAGTTTCCTGCTCCATCGAAGAACAGTCTCCATCTAGGGTATGATTCTGCAATATCTTGTCCAGCAAATAACACTTCTTCATCAGGAAAATACTTAGTGAGTGGCTCGTAATCCCCATCCACCAGATTCTCTGCGAGGTGGTCGGCTAAAGCTTGCCCCTTGATATCCTTCTGAGTTATATACACAATGTCAAATTCGCTGAGGGGAATTTTCCATTTAGCTAGCTTACCGGTAGGCATCGACTTCTGGAAGATGTACTTGAGCGGGTCAAGCTGAGATATCAGATGTGTAGTGTATGCTGACATATAATGCCTTAACTTCTACTTAAGTAGTAGATGGCCTGCTCCTTTCTCCCAGTTTCATCATGCTGTCCCAACACACAGCCGAATGTGTTATCCAAGATTGACAAATATAGTAATAATGGCTTCCCGGGTTCAGGTAAAACCAACATTGGTGGATTTGACAAATACTCCTTGATTCTGTCGAAGGCTTTCTGACACTCTTCTGTCCATTTTGTGGCAGCATCCTTTTTCAGCAACCTGAAAATGGGTTCACAGATTACCATGGACTAGGCTATAAAGCGACTTATGTAATTCAATCTACCCAGGAAACTAATTACATCTTTCTTACTCTTCACAGATGGCAATTCCTGAATGGCCTTGATTTTTGATGGGTTCGGTTCTATCCTCTTCATGCTTACAATGAAGCCTAACAGTTTTCCAGCAGGGACTCCAAACGCGCACTTTGGCAGGTTCAACTTCAAATTGTACCTTTGCAGGCATTCAAAAAATTTCCTCAGATCGTCCAAGTGCTTTAAACTCTTTCAAGACTTGATGATGACGTCATCCACATACACTTCGATCTCCTTATGAATCATGTCATGAAAAAGGGTCATCATGGTCCTCATGTAGGTGGCACCAGCATTCTTGAGACCAAATGACATGACTCTATAGTAGTAGACTCCCCAAGGTGTGGTGATGGCTGTCTTTTTTGCATCTTCCTCATGTATCAAGATTTGGTGGTACCCAACGAAACAATCCACAAATGGCTGCAGTTCATGCTTCGCGCAGCTGTCGATGAGGATATGGATATTTAGCAGAGGGAAGTCATCCTTTGGACTAGCTTAGTTGAGATCTCAGTAATCCATACATATCCTGATCTTTCTATTTTTCTTGGATACTGGGCGGATATTTGCCAACCAGCTGGGGTAATTGGTAACCCTTACCACATTCACCTCTATCTGCTTAGTCACTTCCTCCTTTATCCTCAGACTTAAATTGGGTTTGAACTTTCTGATTTCTGCTTGACTGGCGGTCTGGTAGGATCGGTGGGCAGTCGATTTGAGACAATGTCAGTGTTTAATCCTAGCATGTCATCATATGACCATGCGAACACATCAATGTATTGTCAGAGGAGCTCAACCAATTTTTCCTTCTGCTCGACTTCTAGATGAATGTTGATTCTGGTTTCTTTCACATCTTTTTCACTTCCAAGGTTGACCACTTCTGTTTCTTCGAGGTTGGGCTTTTTTGACTCTCCAGCTATTCGATCTCCTATGGGAGATTGTCCGGCATCATACTCTCATCATATTCCTCGTAATCTGGGTCGTTGCTCTCGACGGTTTCGTTATATGTCATAATCGTGGAACATGGGTTTTTAGCATTTTGATTACTGAAAAGAAAGCTAAATATAAATGAAGCAGTAAATACAATTGCAATATTTTGAGAAAATGATTCTTTTTATATCATCAAAAGAGGAACTTCTTAAGCGTTTAAAAGAGGCAAATGAAAAAGGTGCAGACACGGTGCAGGCCTCAATTTACCGTGCGCTTTTCAAAAAGAAAACTTTTATAGTTCCATACTACCAAGACTCCCGACGAGGCGGTCCCATTCCGCAACTCTTCTCTTGGTTTGGCATCCTTGATAGTCGGTGTCTTGATGTTAGTCTCTTCATAGCTGATGTTAGTCCCTTCACAACATTCTTCGATCATATTCACGAACAGCTTTCCCATCCCGTCGATAATATCATATTCTGGTACTGAACTCTGACCTGGACTAGAAACATGCTCTGGCACAAAAACCTTTTTCCCGGAGCTACCGATATGAGCTTTCCCCACCGGAGGCTGATATCCTAAGCTGGCCCTTCATTTTTACCCATTAGGTTCAATTGGCTCTATGATCCCGTCTAACCTGGCTCCCAGCCCGTTCCCGGTTTGTATCCATATTTCCTCAACTCCCTCATGGCCATCTTAGATCTATACGGTGACTGCATTATCATGTTTTGTTCAGTCTCTTCCATTTCAATAGTCTGCATGATTTCCACTGCATGAAAAGCAACTCCGTCTAGACCTTCAATGAATGGAATATCATGTTCTAAATAAGCAGAGTGACCCCATTCACCGTGGACCATGATCTCCTGACATCCCCCATTCAAATTTCATGCATTGGTGTAAAATGGATGGGATAGCCCCTTCCTTGTGTATCTAGGGCCTTCCCATTAGCAAGTTATATGAGGAAGAAATATCTATTACTTGAAATAATATGGGAAATTCGATCGGCCCAATCTGCAAGATCAAATAAATTTCTTCGATGACATCCTTCTGCGAACCGTCAAAGGCCCTCACCCTCACGTGGCTTTCCTTGACTTCCCTCAAATATATTTCTAACTCTCGTAAGGTAGAGAGTGGACAAATGTTGACTCCCAATCCTTCATCGACCAACACTCGGGACACCACTTTGTCCCCACATTTGACAGTGATATGAAGAGCTTTGTGGTGACTTGCGCCTTCGACGGGAAGTTTGTCTTTTATGAAAGTGATCATATTTGGTTCGACCATTTTCCCAATTATTGCAGCCAGCGTCTCACTGGTGGTGTTGCTTGGTACACTTACCCTATTTAATAATTTCAACAGGGAATCCTTATAACTGTCGGAGCTCATCAGCAAGTCCATGACTGATATATGCGCTAGAGTTTTCTTCAGTTGCTCCTCCACGGAGTACTCTTTGGTCGACATTCTCTTCTAGAATTTGGTGGCTTCTGGGTCTGTTATGTTCCTCCTTTGAATCTGCTCTCTTCCCAAGTTCCCTTGATTCGTATCTTCGGGCGCGTAGCATCTCCCAGACCTAGTCATACCATGGGCTGTGGCAGAGTCTGTCATCTTGGCCTTCCCCTTCTGTTGGTACGTTCATGGGATAGTTTTGTATTCCCGACTCTCTTCATCCTATGTAGCAATGATAGGTTGTCGCTGATAAGTCTGAACATTCACTATAGGTCTCACTTGTACTGTAATCATTGGTTCCCTTTGAGGAGGGATCCTGATGGCTTCTGTATTTCCTATAGTGACAATCATTCCCTTTAGATCATATTCTTCATCCAATGTGATCATGTTGATTCCCTTGTTTTGGTGATCTGGTAGTGGATTGCGATTCATATTGGGCGGTGCCAGATCACACTGAATGGCTACGCTCTTGATCAGTGTTTCAATATCATTTTTTAGCTTAAAATAATCTTCAGTATCATGCCCAAGAACGTTGGAATGGTACACACATCTTTTGGTTACATCAAATTACTTAGAGGGGTACTCAGGAACCCTTCCTTCCACTGGATGTATCAATACTACTCTTCTCAACCTCTCGAACAATTGAGCTAGAGGCTCAGCAATCAGGGTATAATTTTTGGGACCCCTCTTTTTATAATTGGGACGATGGCGTGGGGCATAAACGGGTCGATTTTGGTGGGTAGGGGTTTGGACAAGAGCATATGGTCATTGTGGGTTCGGGTTGTTGTGGGCTCAAAAAGGGTTATATTTTGGTTGAGGGTGATAATATGACTAGGTATTATAGACTTGAGCATAGGTGGGTGGTGGTGAATGGATGTTTGGGGAATATGAAATGTTTTCATAATGTGGGTTGGGTTGATAGTAAGGGACGACTGCTGGGACCTCCTCTTTCTTCTTCGTTCTGCTACCGATTGACCCTGATTAGATAGCATTACTGGCCACTTGTAGTGCTACCATTGATTGTACTTTACGAGATTTTATGCCCTCTTCTTAGAAATCTCCCATCTTGACCAGCTCGGGGAATTTCTGTCCCATCATTCCCATCAATTTTTCAAAGTATATCCCTTCCTAGGTGTAAGGCCCCGTAAAATATTTCCTAAAAATCGGGGTTCGGACTTTTTGGATTGAACAGTACACTGGGGAGTTGAAGGAAAATATTTTGCAGAGATAGGCATTTTCGCTGCCCATTATGCGGACGCATAATCACTCTGCGGGCCGCAGTATGGCCGTAGAGTGAAGAAGTTACTTGGGCTATTTTTTATGACAATTTCGCGGCCAGTTATGTGACCGCACAACCATTTTGTGGGCCGCACTTTTGTCGCACAATCAGCCTTAGAAGTTTTGCGGAGGGAGGTTCTGCGGTGCATTATGCGACTGCAAAACAAGTCTGCGGGCCGCATAACAGGCGCAGAGTGAAGCAGGACAACCCAGTTCCGAAGGCCATTTTTCGCGGTCATTTCGTGGACCACATAATCATTATGCCGTCCCATATGCGACCGCAGATCCTGTCTCGGGACTTCATTTTTCGGTGTTTATAACCCTACCCTACTTCGATAAAACATATGCCATAGTCAAATTTTAGCAAATTTCTGATACTTTAAGAGTGAGAACGAGTGCTTAGTTTGGGGGAGTAACCTTCAACCTATTATCCATCAATTCTTGCTCAATCATTGAGGATTAACAAAGAAAGTCTTCATCCTAAAGGTAAGAATCTATGTCCAAGATCTCAATTTCAAAAATTAACAAGAAATAGGATAATTAGAAAGACAATTCTTGGGGGGGTGTGTGTGTTCTTTGGTTTGGGAGTTGTTATCTTGCATGCATGTGCTATCAGAGAATGTGGAAAGGTTGTGAGCTAAAAATGGTAGAGAATGGGTTGGGGAATGATGGAATCTTTCACAAAAGGACCTTAAAAACATTAATGCACACCTAGTGTTTGATAATGTGCTCAAATGAGCTAGAAGTATAACCATCTTCCTAATTTTGGTACAACTTGTTATATTTTTAAAATAGATTGAAGTTGCTAAGAATTCCGGAACGTTTTAGAGTTTAAAGAAAGCTCAATTGAGGTATGTTGGCTAAACTCCCTTCTTTTTAGAATCGAATCCCACGGTGTTCATGTAATTGGTGTAACTCCCAAATTGATCACAATAGAATTGGCTATTTCGAATGTGCTTGTGTTGAAGGATATATGCTCAATATGTATTGTAAATGCTTCATCATATCACCTTATCATTGAGGATGTGTTCAAAATATGGAATATGTGTTAAAAATGTTAAGACTTCAAGTCAAGATCGAAATAAAGGTTGTTATGCCAAATTGTATGTAAAGCCTCTATGTGCCTAAGATTCCTAAATTGCTCATATGTGAATTTAATGTCCTAAATAGGAAGCCTTATTATTGTTGATAATGATGTTTGAATGTGGAAAAGGGGAACTGGAATTATGGAATACGGCCAAGTGCAAAGAATGACTTTATAATTGTGGCCACTAGCGCCAATGAATCGAAAGGATATGAAAGAAGTATGATGTGAGATGATTGACTGAAAAAGGTAATGTCTCAGGTGAGACGGCCTAGCCAATCGGGCCGTGATCGGACGCCATGCCGCACATATGGTGGTGACTGTGCTGGAAATTATAATGAAATTATGGTTATGGTTGATGTCTCAAATGAGATGACTAGCTGATCGGGTCGTGATCGGACACCATGTAAGAATACAGTGGTATTGTGAATTATGGTATATCGGCACTAAAGATCACCCAACCTAATAACATGGAATTTGACTTGAAAACTTATGTGATCCTAACTTGATGTTTTAGTATTATTTGAAGCTCTTATTGAATTCTTGACTGTTCCCCATGTATTATTATTCATTCTATTGAGATGGTGTTTAGTTTTACATACTAGTACTATTCAACAGTACTAACATCCCTTTTGACGGGGGCGCTGCATCTTTAAATGGATGCAGGTGGTTCCATAGCAGGCAGTGTTGATCAACGATAGTGGTGCATCCTTTTTCCAGCAGACTTGGTGAGCCCCACTTTATCCCAGGGTCACGTATTGTATCTTTTGTTCATATTATTATCACGTCTCGAGGTATAGCCGGGGCCTTATTGCCGGCACTATCATAACACTCTTTTGTATCTTTTAGAGGCTCCGTAGATACTATGTGGGTTGTACATGGGTGCTAGAAACGTCAAACAAGTTATGTTGTGTTTTGATCACTTGTTCCACTCAACCTATAAGAATATGTGTATTTTGAGACTTAAGAGTGAAGTAACTAATGAAATGATTTAGTATTGTGTACATGATCTCCCAACTGTCTAATTAACGAAATTATGTCTTCTCTTGATCATGGGTGCATTGGGTAGAAAGCATCTAACATGCTTGCTTGACCGAATTCACTCGGTTGGGCACCGGTCGTGCTTTTCGAGTTTGGGACGTGACAAACTTGATATCAGAGCCTATGGTTTTAAAGTGTCCTAGGATGTCTCGGAGCCATGTCTAGTAGAGTCCTCCTTATCGGTGTGTTGTCGACCACATCTATAAGTTGGAGGCTACTTGGACATTTTGGAATAATACCCTTCTTTGATATTTTGGATTGTGTGATGAAACTGATTGTGAAACTGTTCCTCTTCTAACTCGTGCATTCCTTTAACTTTCAGTACATGGCACCAAAGTAGAGAGCAAGAACTGGCCAAGGAGCCAATGCCGCATCAGGAGTGGCAGTTGACCCTTTATTTGGTGATGCGGGTGAATACCCAAGGGGTGGGGATAATCCCCTGACTGCTACACTGCCTGATTCCACTACACCTGACCAGGCCACACCAGTTCCTGCACCTATAGAGGGTGCAACAGTTCCTCCAACTGATATTCCGGTTCTACCTATAGCCCCAGCTTCCAGTTTTGGTATTTCTGATGGGGATCTTAGGGGAGCTATTAAGATGCTGACACAAATAGTGGCTTCTCAAGCCCAGAGATCAAATGTTGCACCCACTTCTTATAGCCAACAAGGGGATTCTAGTGGTTCCAGGGTGAACATGTTTCTTCAGTTGGATCCTCCGGTGTTCATAGGTGCTAATCCTGAGGAGGACCCACAGAACTTTATTGATGAGATGCATAAGACTCTCCGGGTTATGCGCGCTACTGAGACGGAGGGAGTGGAGTTGGCTGCCTACCATCTGAAAGGGGTGGCCTATTCTTGGTTTGAGCTGTGGGAGGACTCTCGGGAGGAAGGGAGCCCTCCAGCGAGGTGAAGTGAGTTTGCTGACGCTTTCATGGACCATTTCTTGCCGGCTGAGACTAGGGCAGCTCGTGCCACAGAGTTTGAGAACCTTAAACAAGAAAGTAAGAGTGTGTGGGAGTATCACATGGAGTTCGCGCATCTGTCTAAATATGCCATTCTCATGTTGCCTACTATGGAGGCTAAAGTGCACCGGTTTATGCAGGGCCTTAGCCTCTTGGTTATCAATGAGGTCGCTACAACTGCCTTGAATTCAGATATGAACTATGGGAAGATGGTAGCATTTTCTCAAGCTACAGAGAACCCTAAGTTGAAGAACAGAATGGAGCGAGAGGGTACCAGCAAGGCCCGGTTCGTGGGCAACTTTGGGGAGTCATTTGGTGGAGGAAGATCAACTTTTAGGGGAGGGTCATCTGGGCCATCCCAGTCTTTTGCTCAATCTTCAGCCAGTGCCCCACCAGCAGGGCCGATAAGGAGGGAGATTCCAGCAGCAGTAAAGGCCCCCATGCCCCAGGTGTGGGAAGATGCACTTGGGGATCTGCTACATGGACCTACCTATATGTTACGGGTGCGAATTAAGGGGTCATATTTAGAGGGAGTGTCGTTCATCCTGTCAGGGTGCGTGCAGGGGCACAACAGAGCCATCCAGTTCTGCAGCTGCTATATCTTAAGCACCCCCTCCAGCTCGAGGCACTCCAGCACCAGTAGGGCATGGTGCAGCTAGGGTTGGTGCGCAGAGTTCAGGAGGACCCAATTATTTCTATGCTATGAGTGGTCGCTAGAGTGTAGAGGCTTCTTCAGATGTTGTTACATGTATATTGACTATCCAATTTCATGATGTATATGCTCTTATTGATTCCGGTTCCACCTTGTCCTATGTTACCCCTTATGTTGCTATGGAATTTGGGATAGAACCGGAACAACTTCCTGAGATGTTCTCTGTATCTACTCTGGTTGGCGAGTCTATTGTTGCCGCACGGGTTTATAGGGGATGTGTTGTCACGGTACGTGGTCGGGACACCGTGGCTGATCTCATTGAATTGGGGATGGTCAATTTTGATGTAAATATAGGAATGGATTGGCTTTATTCATGTTTTGCCAAGATCGATTGCCAAACTAGGACTATGAGGTTTGAATTTCCAAATGAGCCAGTTGTTGAGTGGAAGGGGGATAATGTAATGCCAAAAGGTAGGTTTATTTCTTACCTTAAGGCCATGAAAATGATTAATAAGGGGTGTATCTGTCATTTGGTCCGGGTTGCGGACACCGATGCTGAGGCACCTACACTCGAGTCTGTGCCAGTTGTGAATGAATTTCTAGAGGTCTTTCTTGATGAGCTCCCTAGGATTCCGCCAGACAGGGAGATTGATTTTGGGGTTGATGTGATGCCAGGCATGCAACCTATATCTATTCCGCCCTACAGTATGGCACCAGCAGAATTGAAGGAGCTAAAGGAACAATTGAAGGAGTTGTTAGAGAAGGGTTTCATATGACCGAGTGTATCACCATGGGGCGCACTAGTTCTCTTTGTGAGGAAGAAAAATGGATCACTGAGGATGTGTATTGACTACCGGCAGATCAACAAAGTCACAATCAAAAACAAATACCCATTACCAAGAATAAATGATTTGTTTGATCAGTTACAAGGAGCTAGGTACTTCTCCTAAATTGATTTACGGACCGGGTACCATAAATTGAAGATCAGGGAGCAAGATATTCCGAAAACAACTTTCAGGACCCGGTCTGGGCACTTTGAATTTCTGGTAATGTCTTTTGGGCTAAGGAATGCCCCGATGGCTTTCATGGATCTTATGAATTAGGTTTTCAAGCCTTTTCTCGATTCCTTTGTGATAATATTCATTGACGATATCCTTGTGTATTCACGAGGTCAAGAGGACCATACCGATCATCTCAGGGCAGTTTTGCAGACTCTTCATTAGTACCAATTGCACGCAAAATTTTCAAAATGTGAATTTTGGTTCGAGTCTGTCACATTCTTGGGTCATGTTGTCTCCAGAGAAGGAATTAAGGTTGACCCTAAAAATATTTCAGCGGTGAAGAATTGGCCTAGACCTACAACGCCAACCGAGGTTCACAGTTTCTTGGGCTTAGCAGGGTATTACAGGAAGTTTGTGGAGGGGTTCTCTACTCTTGCCTCTCTGTTGACTAAATTGATTCAGAAAGCGGTTAAGTTCCAATGGTTCGATGCTTGTGAAAGGAGCTTCCAGGAGTTGAAATCAAGATTGACTACGACGCCGGTGTTGACCCTGCCAGAGGGTACAAATGGGTTTGTGGTATATTGCAATGATTCAAGGATCGGGATTGGGTGTGTGTTAATGTAACACGGCAAGGTTATAGCTTATGCTTCTAGGCATCTAAAGAATCATGAGAAGAACTATCCAACACATGACTTGGAACTTGCGGCAGTGGTTTTTGCATTGAAAATTTGGCGTCATTATTTGTATGGGGTCCATGTGGATGTATTCACGGACCACAAGAGTCTTTAATATATTTTCAAACAAAAGGAGCTGAATCTGAGACAGAGAAGATGGCTTGAGTTACTCAAGGATTACGACATCGATATTCTATATCACCCGAGGAAAGCCAATGTTGTGGCAGATGCTCTTAGCCGGAAATCTATGGGTAGTTTGGCTCACTTAGAGGCATGTCGAAGGCCGTTGGCCAGGGAGGTTCACCAGTTAGCTAGCTTAGGTTTTTGTCTTGCGGACTCTAGTGAAGGAGGGGTAATTGTGCAAAATAGGGCTGAATCATTACTTGTCGTGGATGTCAAAGAGAAGCAATACGACGATCCATTGTTGGTACAACTAAAGGAGGGGATTCAAAAACATAAAACTATGGCTTTTACTCTTGGCATGGATGATGGTACACTAAGGTACCAAGGGCGGCTATGTGTTCCAAATGTAGATGGTCTCTGGGAAAGAATCATGGCCGAGGCTTACACTTCTAGGTATTCCGTGCACCCAGGTTCTACAAATATGTATCATGATCTCAAGGAAGTCTATTGGTGGAGTGACATGAAAAGGAATGTGGCGGACTTTGTGGCAAGATGTCTGAATTGTCAGCAAGTGAAGACCGAACACCAACGGCCTGGTGGGTTGGCACAGAACATAGAAATTCCAATATGGAAGTGGGAAATAATTAATATGGATTTTGTGGTAGGATTACCATGCACTCCGCGCAAGTTTGACTCAATTTGGGTGATTGTGGATTGACTCACGAAATCAGTACACTTCTTGCTAGTTAAATCTACCGACACAGCGGGACAGTATGCTCAGTTGTATATTAAGGAAATAGTTAGGATACATGGCACTCCAGTTTCTATCATTTTCGATTGAGGGGCTCAGTTCACGGCAAATATTTGGAAGAAATTTCAGCAAGTTTTGGGTACTCAGGTGAATCTTAGTATAACCTTCCATCCACAGACCGATGGGCAGGCAGAGCGGACTATTCAGACACTTGAGGACATGTTGCGTGCTTGTGTTCTTGACTTCACGGGTAGTTGAGATGATCATTTTCCACTCATAGAGTTTGCTTATAACAACAACTTTCATGCTAGTATTCAGATGGAACCATTTGAGGCATTATATGGTAGGAGATGTAGATCTCTCATTGGGTGGTTCGAGATTAGGGAAGCTGAGTTGATAGGACCATACCTCGTGCATCAGGCTATGGAAAAGGTTAAAATCATTAAGGAGCAGTTGAAAAGTGCTCAGAGTAGTCAAAAATCCTATTCGGATGTTCGTCGCAGAGACTTAGAGTTCAAGGAAGATGATTGGGTATTCTTGAAGGTTTCTCTCATGAAGGGTATAATGCGGTTTGGAAGGAAAGCGAAATGGAGTCCGAGGTATGTCGGGCCGTACAAAATCATTCTAAGGATTGGTCAGGTGGCGTACAAGCTTGAGCTACCACCCGAGATGTCATTAGTGCACCCGGTATTCCATGTATCTATGTTGAAGAAGGTAGTTGGAGATCTGTCAGCTATTGTGCCGGTTGAGACCATTGAGTTTAATGAAGAACTGTCATATGAAGAAATTCCATTTGCCATTCTTGATAGGCAAGTCTGAAAATTGTGGAATAAAAAAATTGCCTCCGTGAAGGTGTTGTGGCGAAACCAGCAGGTTGAAGAGGCTACTTGGGAGGCCGAGGAAGAGATGAAAAAGAAGTATCCTTACTTATTTATATAAGCTATGTTACCTTTCTATAAAACTGTCGCCTATGGATTCTTGTATAACTTGTTCAGTTAATGTAAAGGTGCTTCTTTCTAAATATATTGTATGTGAGGCCACTGTTAGTGTTGTTATGAGTTTTGTTACGTCATTGGATTATATATATGTTTTGAGTATGTGTTTATGGGGCTCTCTTACAGGTTGATAGGCCCAGTTACAGGGGAAACTCTGGCGAAATATTTGGAAATTCAGGGAGTTAGTCGAATTCAGGGCTGCTGGTGTGTGGCATGAAAACTGAGTTGCATAGGATGCTAATAGTGAGCCTTGATCAGCATTCGAGGACGAATGATCTTAAGTAGGGGAGGATGTAAGGCCCCATAAAATATTTCCTAAAAATTGGGGTTCAAACTTTTTGGATTGAACAGTGCACTGGGGAGTTGAAGGAAAATATTTTGTAGAGTTAGGCATTTCCGCGGCCCATTATGCGGCTGCATAATCACTTTGTAGGCCGCAGAATGACCGCAGAGTGAAGCAGCTACTTGGGCCATTTTTTATGACAATTTCGCGGCCAGTTATACGATCGCACAACCATTTTGCGGGCTGCACTTTTGTCGCATAATCAGCCTTAGAATTTTTGTGGAGGGAAGTTCTGCAGCACATTATGCGACCGCAGAATAGGTCTGCGGGCCGCATAATGGCCGCAGAGTGAAGCAGGCCAGCCCAGTTCTGAAGGCCATTTTTTCCGGTCATTTGGCGGACCGCAGAATCATTATGCGTTCGCATATGCGACCGCAGATCCTGTCCTGGGCCATCATTTTTAGGTTTTTATAACCCGACCGTACTTCGATAAAACATATGCCATAGTCAAATTTGAGCAAAATTTTGATACTTTTAGAGTGAGAAAGAGTGCTTAGTGCGGGGGAGTAACCTTCAACCTATTATCCATCAATTCTTGCTCAATTATTGAGGATTAACAAAGAAAGTCTTCATCCTAAAGGTAAGAATCTATGTCCTAGCTCTCAATTTCGAAAATTTACAAGAAATGGGATAATTAGAAAGATAATTCTTGGGTGTGGTGGTGGTGGTGGTTGGGGGGGGAGGGAGGGGGGGTGTTATCTTGCATGCATGTGTTATTAAAGAATGTGGGAAGGTTGTGAGCTAAAAATGGTAGAGAATGGGTTGGGAATGATGTAATCTTTCACAAAAGGGCCTTAAAAACATTAATGCACACCTAGTGTTTGATAATGTGCTCAAATGAGCTAGAATCATGACCATCTTCCTAATTTTAGTCCAACTTGTTATATTTCTAAAATAGATCGAAGTTGCTAAGAATTCCGAAACATTTTAGAGTTTAAAGGAAGCTCAATTGAGGTATGTTGGATAAACCCCCCTTCTTCTTAGAATCGAATCCCACGGTGTTCATGTAATTGGTGTAAGTCCCAAATTGATCATAATAGAATTGGCTATTACGAATGTGTTTGTGTTGAAGGATATATGCTCAATATGTATTGTAAATGCTTCATCATATCACCTTATCATTGAGGATGTGTTCAAAATATGGAATATGTGTTAAAAAATGTTAAGACTTCAAGTCAAGATCGAAATAAAGGTTTTTAATGCCAAATTGTTGTGTACATGATCTCCCTACTGTCTAATTAATGAAATTATGTCTTCTCTTGATCATGGGTGCGTTGGGTATAAAGCGTCTAATAGGCTTGCTTGACCGGGTTCACTCGGTTGGGCGCCGGTCGCGCTTTCCGAGTTTGGGGCATGACACTAGGCTCTGATGAAATCTTTGGTTAATTCACTATTGTCCAACAGAGGTTGCGCCCTGGCGGCCTCTGACCTCCACCGTCGTGCATATTCCTGGAAGGACTCGAATGGCTTTTTCTGCAGGTTCACCAGTGCGAACCTATCGAGAGTGATTTCTGTGTCGAATCGAAAGTGGTTCATGAAGTCCTCTGCCATATCTTGCCACATTCTCCAGTTTCACGAATCCTGTCGAGTATACCAGGTGAGTTATTCTCTCGTCAGGCTCCTTATAAATAACTTCATTCTTTGCTTCTTATTCCTCCCGACCCCGACTAACTTGTCACAATATGCCCTCAAATGTGCGTGGGGGTCACCCGTCCCATCGAAGCTATTGAACTTGGGAGGCTTATACCCAGTTGGAATATCCACATCCAGATGGATACACGGATTCTTGTAGTCCAAACTTTCACTTCCTCGTGAAACTTGGAGGTTCTTCATTTGTTTTCTCAAGATATGCAACTGCTCAGATACTGACTCCTCTTCCTTACGCCTGGCTTCCCTCTCTATCTTGGCGTATTGGTCAATCTTGTAAGGCACCCTGATTGTGACAGGTATTATGAAGGTAGGTTCAAAAATGGCATATACAGGGGGAACTTATTGCTCGTGAGCGACGGTATGTGCCACAAGTATGTGTTGAATTAGATGAGCGGTAAAAGTGCTTCCGTCATGAGGAGGGTTGTGAGCTGCGTTGGTGGTGATAGGCGTGTTTTATGGTGTTTGAACATATTGCGATACGTAAGGAGTGTGGATAAAGGGATTTGGTGGGATTGCGGGGGTTACTAGAGGTATGACTTGAGTGGTGGGGACTGGAGTTAGGGTGTTGTTGTTTTTGGCATGATGTGGAAGGAAAGTGGTCAGGAATTGAATCCAAAGAAGGAAATCGAGGTGGTTGAGAAAGCATTGTCACAGCCAGATGTGCTAGTTACATGATATGTTGTACTTCCTCCCTTAGAGACTCCATTTCTTGGGCCATCCTGGCCACGTGTTCATCATTCCTGGTATCGTCCTTCTCCCCCGATCGTCTCTGGCTGTCGGCTATGACCTAAGCATGTTCAGTCGGGTTTTCTGTAGCTTACATCTTTCCCTTTGATCTTAGATTGTACGGTGGTTGTGCCAGTTTTGGGTCGACACAAACCAACTTTGTTTGGGGGTAATATTAAAGCAAAAGAAAAAATAAGAAGAAAGAAAAGAAAAAGAAACAGGAGTCAGTTTCTTCATTTATACAAGCAGGAAATCACACAAAGCAATTAATTCAACGCATTAAGGCTAGTCCATCTCCGGAGTTGTTTCGCATCTCCTCCTCCTCCTCCTCCTCCTCCTCCTCCTCATCATCATCTTCTTCTTCTTCTCCTCATCATGGTTGAACTCTAACCCCTCCTATGGATCTTCTTCTGGCTTTGTACTAGACTCTATTTGGATGCATTGCGCTACCCGATCATCATCTTCAGCAGGTGGCAACATGTATCGATAGATCTTGGGACCACTTGATAGTGCATTGAAGTAGTCACAAGGTAATGTGGCAGAATCTCATGGTAGATTTAAAAAGCAACTACTGCATCTTCTAGATAGGCTATACCCTATCTACTTGGCCGGGCCAGCTCATCTTTCTCGTTGATCGAGACATAATACTCAAGAGTGCACCACGAGTTTTGACCCGTTGGCATTGTGACCAGGTTGTTCCACTCTTCTTGGATCCTTCTTATCCTGGGAATCGGAATCTGTCTGTTGTACTCATCCTCGTTTAGCATTGTCCTTGTCCATAGAGGCACATCCTGGACATCCTGGATCATTCCGAACTATCTGAGAACCCACAGGGGTGATTATGGTTGGATGCCCTCAAGTCCGATCAGCTCAATGAAGTATTTCTTGGGATGTCTTAAGAGTTCTCTTCCACCTAACCATGATAGCTTCTAGTTGACTCATTCTCCACTTAGATTGGTCAGCATTTCCCTCCACCATTCTTTCCCATATGGGGAGACCCAATGTCTCATCCTCTCA
The DNA here is from genome assembly GCF_000715075.1 of Nicotiana tabacum. Lineage (NCBI taxonomy): Eukaryota > Viridiplantae > Streptophyta > Magnoliopsida > Solanales > Solanaceae > Nicotiana > Nicotiana tabacum. The sequence goes on along the minus strand of NC_134092.1, from coordinate 36,081,570 downwards.
TTGTGGCTACGGATCATGTTGCTGACATCCACAAAGTTGTCAATGGTGGCCTCTCGCTGGAAGAAATGCTCTGTGGCCTAGATCTGAAGTAGCAAGTACAACCTTTAAATAAATCATACCCTCGTGCACATGCAGATAAGGCCCTCAGTATCTCAGCTAGCACCATTGACACCAAAGTAGCTTGAAGGTTGCCACAGATGGTTTCCAAAACCACGGGTAATAAGTATATGTTGACCCGACCCCTTCTCTGCGGGAATACCAATAGTCCCAACAATTCCAATAAGAAGGTGATAGGCTTGAGACTCTCCCACGTTGCTTGGTCACACTGAAACTCTCCCGAATACCACTCATAGCTTTTGCGATGTCCAAATCTGTCAAACAACTGGTCGAGGCTCACCCATTCGTCCTCGATATTTCTCAGACCCCGACTGTTGGCCAGGCCTATAACATCCAAGAACCTGTAATCGGGCATAGTAACTGGTAGTATTGGCTTCCTTCTATTGAACGTCAGCTCTGTGAAACTAGTAACTTCTTCCAATGTCGTTACTAACTCACAGTCGACAAACTTGAACACCACCTTAGTTGGATCCCAGAGCTCTATCAGTAGGCGAATGAGCACCCTGTGTGCTCGGATGTTTAGCAAAGCGGTCTGTGCCCCCAGGTGTGTCTCAATCTCATTTTCGTGTTTTCGGTGAATGATATTCCACCACTGCTTCAACTTGTGTGGTGCTCCCATCACCATGTTAATCTCAGGGATGTTTTGGTTGATTTCCATTTTCTAGGTAAAAGAAGGGTTTTGGTAAGTGTCTTCTTCAGGTCTTTAAGTGCCTTGTCAGGTTTGTTTGTCTTTCAACAGAAATCATGTCATTGGGTGCATAACCCGTTGACATTAGGGTGGCTTTCCTAATTGTGTGTCGATGCCAAGGACCGACTCACCTAAGGTTTATAAAGTATGACATATTCTTGCTAGAGTAGAGTGTTTCCTACTTTTGAGTTGGACTAAAGGCTGCGAGAATTTATGTCAGTTGACTTGACAAAGTCGTTCTCTGAAACTAAAGAGTTTTGAAAAGAAGGTTCGGAGGGGTGTAAAAGACAATCCTTGCATGCCTTTGTGTGTGATAGTGTACGACCAAGACTCAATATGAAGATATGTGATGACAGTGTATATAAAGTAGTAGCAGATAAGGGTGTAGCAACAATAAGTATGATAGTAAGCATAAAGAGCAAAAAAAGCAAGTAAACACGTAATAGCAAGTTAGCTACAATTAAAGCAATGTGCAAATAAGTCTAAATTCCAAATTTAGTTTAAGTCTGCTAAGGTCAGAACTTAAGTGTGAAATCCCTAGCAGATTCGCCATATTGTTGCACCCTATTTTACACTAGTCAAAATAAGATTCAACTTATGGTTTATCTGTTGTTGATGAAAGTGAATCGCCACCTAATATTTAAAGGTATACTAGTGTACCTATTTAATTAAAGGTTATATTCTTTATTGGTCTACTAACCGGTGAGATCATGGGTAAGGTTTCTTGTTCTTCTAAGGGGAAGGTGTTAGGCACCCCCTAAAATCTACCTGAGGTAGCTCCATAGGACTTAGACTAGACTTGGAATTAATTATTTGCACTATGCCTTAACTAGTGTTCTAAGGGTAAAGCTTACCATATATTAGGACATAATTTCTATAAAGGGGGAATATGGTTTAAAGGAGATGGATTTAAAGGAAAAAGTCTTTTGGAAATTAGTGTTAGTGTATATAAGCTTAAAAAGAACACTTTGAAAGATGGAAAACGTTGTAAGTATGAAAAGGAAATCAAGTTAAAGCCTTTTGTGTTCTAAATCATGGAGTTCAGATCATTATAACGTGATAAAGAGTGTTATGCAAATGATTCTAAGGTGTACCTTGGTTTTGAAGTAGAAAACCGTTTGAAAACCTTTTATTTTAGTGCAGCAACAACTTAGTATTTTCGAAATAGCTGATTCCTTTTAGAAGATTAAACCGCGACAATTCTGATTATTGAAAAAAGAGATAGCTGCCTTTGGGCTTAAAAAATCTTTAAGAAAAGAGTTAGTAAAGCATGACAAATTGATGACAGCTTATGATTAGCGGATATAAAATTAATTGCTAACTAAGGCTTCTTTTTAATCCTAAGTTCTTTAGGCTTGCCTCAATCATTCTATGAATTAAAAGATAAGAATAAACATTCAATCCAATATATATACTTGTCACATACAAAATGGGAGATAACAAACATGAAACAATAATGAGCAATGACATAGTGCAAGCTAAGGAATGTCGAAACAACAAATAAAGAGATAAAAGGAGAGGAGTGACTCTAGGAGGTTTGGGCCTCAATGGACATGCCCAACAGTATGAAGTGACGAGTGAAGGCAGACCCTTGGAACACAGTAGAGCTGGACTTGGGCCTGAATTCTTGAAGAACTTAGCAGGCCCAAATCATTTGTACATGCCCAAAAAGAAGGTCTTTAGAATAATAGTATTTTATATATGTATATAAAATTCTCAATCAAAGAACAATCACTGATAATGTTCGAATGCTTAAAGAAATCAGGGCAATGCTTGTGCCGGGGAGAGCAGCACAACCTAGAGTTAAGCTCTACTCTCAAATACCTTTAACCACTAACAACTAACTCTTCCCTATAGGTTTGAATGCTAATGAGGCCTTCTCAATGCAAACCAACTACTACGACATTTTCTACCACAGGAGCCTACTTTCATTAGTAGAATGACACAAAAATAGACACATAGAACAGTCCATATACTTCAACATTAAATAAGTGAAGCACACATATGAATATGTACTGAAAATCAGACTTCTAGGCCCATATGATAACAAGAATACTTATGTTGTTATTGCTGACAATTGGACAAATAGAAATCACACATCTCATAGACAAATGAGGCATATAGTTTGGAATTATAGCATCTTTAGGATACATAGACTAATGCCTTAACATTGATCACAGATGAATATGCAGTTAGACTAATGACGTTACTTGGATCACTTGAGATCATTAATATAGATTCAGACAATGACACAAACAGGCTATTGTTTTCAACCAAATAACAGTAAAAGGTTTCTCTTACACCATGTTCAATCCAGAATAACAAAGGAAAGAAAAGACTAAGCATAAGTTCAAAACAATGTTCAAATGTGGAGTCATGGATGATAAACAAAGTTCATACCAAACTCCCCACACACAGAGATTTCAATCAATATTATAACTTCACAAGACATGATGAAGACCTGATATTGAAGAATCAAGTTTTAAGTATCATTAGGGATTAAGGATGAGGGAGACATCACAGTTAAAAACTCAAATCAAGGGCACAACTATAGTCTAACTCACAGGGAATAGATTGATCATGACAGACTACTGATTTTAAAGGGAAAATCCATCCCAATATGACTGTTCAAGATAACTTTTAGGTATGGATGTAAAGCACTGATAATGAGGATTTAGAGGATACTTAAGGACCAAATAACATTCATGAAAGTATTTTTTAACACTCTAGTCCCATAAGTCTTAACCTAGTGAGGCAGAGTTACCCTATGCATTCCATATACACCCCAACTAAAACCATCTAATAATATCCCAAGTTCAGAATGATAGAATCTAAAGAACATGGCATGTTAAACATCGAGACTGCAATAACAACACTGAGTATAGCATGATAGAACTCAAAGGATATGGCATGATGAACAGAAAAGCCTAAGTAAGATAGTAGAACTTAGAAGGGTGCTCCACGTTAAGCATGAAGACTATAATAGAGCCTAAGTATAGAACTTAGAAGAGAACATAACATGATGAATCATAAGAACTTATAATATAACATTAGGTGGAACATAATTCTGGATACAACATGATGAGCATGAAAGTTATAACAGAGCATTAAGTGGAGCTAACACCCAAAATGCAATATGAAGATTACGAAAGTTGCAACAAGACATTAACAGAACTTAAAATGTAACATGGTGAGCATGAGAGTTATAACAGGACATTAACATGGCTCAAAATGCAGCATGAAGGTTACAACAGAACATTACAGCTAGGTCTGAGGTTTAGGCAAAAATGTGAGAAATCAGCAGATTAAACAACTTAAACACATAGTCCATTCAATACAAAAGAGGCCATTAAAGTCATATAGCTACTTAGTTAACATCAAACATATACAACAACCTATCATAGATCATCAACAAATCATAATGAACAAAATAAGTGACTAAAGGCTAAATAAACATTATAGACTAAGAAGTTAACAAAGAAAACAATAACATGTTTGTGATTTTAAATGAAACAATTTAGGGAGAGGATAGAGGTATACTGACCTCCTATTGAGAAGCAAACCAAACGAGTGTTCACGTTAGCCATTTAGGAACCAAAACTCAGCTTTTACTAGTAAAGAACTTAGAGCCAAAGAAACAGAGAAAACAGAGATTGAGTGAGAACTCGAAAAGCTTAAGCGAGAATCTACTGTATCTTTTATTTTTCAGAAAGAGTTAGGTGTATTAGCTATGTCTGTTGAAGATTGTTAGGTGATGTTAAGTGAGAACATTAAAGCCCCTATTTATAGTGGCCATTTAAGCCTTAGGGTTCCAGCAAATTCAAGTTAGATAGTGGAAGATGATGAAGGGTGTATGATGATAGCAAGTCAGGTGAAGTCAGAGAAAGACAGAGGGGAAAAATCATCAAGGAACTTTACCTGGGTAGAAGGATGAAATATTAGACCATTGAGAGTGAGGATCCATCGGTAAAAGATCCAATGTCCAGAGGTCATTGTGTTTGACCTCTGGACAACGAATGTTGATGATGAATCTGGAGATATCAATTATGCATGCTCCGATTTGAAATAACGAGTGGGGAAATCAGAGGAATGAAGTTTCGTATTTTAGGTCCAGGGTTTCAAATTGGGGTTTTGAATTTTAATAATGAATGGGGAAAGAATCATGTGAGATTCGCGGATATAGGAGACATATTTAGTGTTGTAAGGTTCAAATTTGTAACCTTGCACCGATTTGTGTAAGGTTTCATGATTGATGGGCATGGAGGGTTTGAGAGAATAGAGAGGAAAAGAGGAAGGAGGGGCGACTGTTCAATGTGGCAAATGATTAGGGTTAGGGGTCTAATCTCTGAGTTAAGATTGGGGAAGCAATCTAGTCCGTTTGATTGTTTGATCAACGACCCTAATAAATCAGGTGTTAAAAATTTTAAAAGGTTTTTTTACTAGAAAATATAGGGACCGTTGGATTTTTTTTTATTTCAATGGTGGAGATGAGATTGTAGCGGGGATTGAAAGAAAAGAGGAAATCCGAGATTAATTACAGACCGTTGATGAGTTGGGCCAACGGTCCAGATTTGTTTGTGCTTGTTTTATGAGTGTGAGAGACGGGTGACGTGGTGCACCACTATTGGCTCACAAGGAGTGGCATGAATTGCCAACTTGGACTGGAGGAGGTTTTTGGACTGGGTCAGCTGGCGATTGGGCCTATGTAGTGGACTAATATTTACTTAAAAGATGACCAATTTGTGTTTAATTGGAGATTTACAATTGTAGCCTTTTAGTCTTCTAACCCTTTTAAAATTTATTTAAATAAACTTAATTATTTTTAATAAAAGGTAGTAAAATTATAATTATCAAGCATAATACTAATTATCATAACTAATTATTTATGAAATACTTTGTCTTCTAAATTATAACACTACTTTTTGAACATAATAATCTTATTAATCCAGATTTGAGAAATAATTCATTAAATTAATTATAAAGCCTAGATGGTGTATTTTAGAAATTTCCTTAATGACAAAAGTAGTAAATATATTTATAATTTACATAATGTTAATACTAGGTTATTAATTTTGAAATTAATACTCAATCAATTTTTGTAAAATAGGTATTTATTGATAGAAAATACTTTCAAAACATTCATTGTATATTATTAAGTATAAATAAATAAATTTTAAAAGGGAGGGTCAAAATTGGCCGTCAACAATGACAAACCGGAACAATACCTATGATCACTACGTCTGACGCAACCGCTCCGTCCTACCCAAAAAAGTATAGCATCTAGCATGGCCTCCCCCTCTAGGGCGACCCCTACCCTCCTGACCTCCACCCCTAGCTGGTTGTGCAGATGGAGTGGTGGAATACGTGGAGCTTGACAATTCTGTGGAGGTGCACCCCTCCTATGTCTGGGGCACTCTCTAACCATATGTTGGGTATCACCACACTCAAAGCAAGCTCTCGGTGGGCGTGGTTCCTGAAACTTGCTCGGGCCTGGTCGGTTGGACTGACCGCTGAAAGCACCCCGTGCAGGAGGTGCACTAGACAATGGCAATGCATAATGGGCAACCTGAGACCTGGAAGTAGCTGGAGTACCACTAGAAGCTCGAAGTGCTGAATGAACTGGACGTCTCACATAGGCTCTACCATGACGGGATGCAACTAGGGCGCGAGCACCACTATATCCGCCAGAATCTCGAGGCTTTTTGGTCTCCCTGTCCTCTCTCTCACGGCCTCACATACCCTCCAACCTCCATGCGATATCTACTACCTGCTGATATAGGGTATCGGTCTCCAACTGTCGAGCCATACTGAATCTAACACCATAGTTGAGCCCCTCAATAAATCGACGAACTCGCTCTCGGACTTAGGATACCAAGGTAGGTGGATGTCTTGATAGCTCACTGAATCTGACAGCATACTCTGACACTGCATGGTACCCTAGCACATCTGCTCAAACTCCGAGCGCCATGTATCCCGAAGGCTCTGGGGAACAAACTCTCTCAAGAGGCTAGGATAATAAAAGAAGTTGAATAGGTATGGTACTGTATAATAATGGAAACAAGGAAATGATACAATAAATAAAATATATCAAGATAAGCTACACTGCAACTAAGGCAATTAAGGCATCAAGGGATAAACTCATAATAAGAATACCAAGGAAACAATGTAGATACAACACAAGTGATGTAAATGAAAGATAACAACAAGAATCACGTATGAGGTACTGCCTCATATCTCATTTCACAATCCCAATCACAATATTTCCTTATATCACCACGAGACCTTACATTTAATTTTGAAAGTCATTTTTCCCGAAATAGCTACCAGCGTATTAGCCCACCTTATAACATCGCGTGGCTTCAAGTTGTTCCCCTACTATCAACAAGAATATCAAGCCCACTTTATCTCACCACATACGTATCAACCCCTAGCCTTATACCACCGCATGCATTTCAATATCACAACATATCACAACTCATATCTCAAGTGCCCAAATGCCATAACTTGCCAAAAAAATCAACAATATCAATGTTTCCACAACAAATAGCTCATGGCTCAACCACAATGTGTACAAGAGTCACAACAATAGCAACTGAAAGTGAATAGCTCAACAAGAATGATATTCAACAATTTACAACCTTGCCTCAATATGATCACAACTTTTACAACTTCAACACCAAAACTCAACAATAAGATATTCCAAGAAATAACAACTTCAAGTAAGGTAACTCAACAGTTAAATAATTAACAAAGCAATAAGGAAACAATAACTTCAACTGAGCATGTAAGGGAAAATAACAAGTAAGAGATGGGACAAGTATTAACAATGTCAAATAAAGCATGTAAGGATAGATTAACGATGATAGATATAACATGTTATGCCAATTCAATTAAAGGTAATGAAAAGAATCTACATAACTTAAACAGGTCAATTACCACATATAGCTCGTGTACCCACTCGTCACCTTGCGTACTCGACTTTCACGTGCCATAAATGACACAAAACAACTCCAATCCTAAGGGATAATTCTTCCACACGAAGTTAGGCAAGATACTTACCTCAAACAAGCTAACTCAATCCACTAGTAAGCCTTTCCACGAATATCCAACTCCGAACGGCTCGAATCTAGCCAAAATAACTTTATACGATAAATACAAACCACAGGAAACTATTCTGAATAATAAAATTACAATCTTTAAAGAAAATCAAAAAGTCAACTAAAAAATTCAAATCCGGGCCCGTGTCTCGGAACCCGACCAAACTTATAAAATCCAAATACTCATTCAATAACAAGTCCAACCATACTGAAATTATTCAATTCCAACCTCAAATCAACTTTTAAATCCCCAAATTATATCTTAGGAAGTTTTCGCAAATTTTCATAATTTTTCCAACTCAAAACACTAAATAAATGGTAAAAACAATGGTGGATTCATGTATAATAGTCAAATCCGAGTTAAAATCACTTACCCTGATCAACTCCTTGAAAATCTCTCTAAAAATCACCCAAAATCGAGGTCTCTAACTCAAAAGATGAAAAATGGTAACAAACCCTCGATCTGCCCCTTTTTTGCCTGGTGGTTTCGCTTCTGCAGACGAACAACCGCTTCTGCGGCTTCACACCTTTGGAAATTCCATCACAGATATGGCTTTCACTTAAGTCGTAGACTTCTGCATCTGCGGACAAGAGACAACCATGCGGTCCCTCTTCAGCGGATTATTGACCGCTCTTGTGAGCCCGCTTCTGTGTTGCACGACCGCACCTGCGGTGCAATGCCAAAGGCCCAGATTCCGCATTTGCGGTGCCTTTTCTGCTTTTTCGGATGCGCATATGTGCTCCATACTCCGCACATGCGGAACCAGTGCACCGATCCATACCTCATTTCTGCGGATCTGATTACGCATTTGCGGTGCCACACCTGCGGCCCAAAATGTGTAGGTGCGATTGCACCAGATTCAGCAGTGTTTCAGTAATCAACCAAGTCCCAAATGTTCCCGGATTCAATCCGAATCACATCCAGGGTCTCCGGGACCTCGTCCAAACATACCAACAAGTCATAAAACATGATACGAACTCCCTCGAAGCCTCAAATCACATCAAACAACACAAAACCATGATTCACACATCGATTCAAGCCGAATTAGCTAATGAACTTCCAACTTCCAAAACTAATGTCGAAAAATACCAAACCAACTCCAAACGACCTCAAAATTTGCACACAAGTCACAAATGACACACCAGACCTATTCCAAATTCCGGAATCAAAATCCGGACCCAATATCAATAAAGTCAACACTCGGTCATACTTCTCAATCTTCCAAACTTTCAACTTTCCAACTTTCGCTAATTCAAGCCAAAACGACCTACAGACCTTCAAATCAATATCCAGAATATGCCTATCTCCAACATCACCATACAAAGCTATCGAAACCATCAAAACTCTATTTCGGAGTTGTCTACACAAAAGTCAAACTCGAGTCAACCTTTTCAACTTGAGCTTCCAACTTTGGGATTAAGTGTCCTAATTCACTCAGAACCTCACCCAAAACCGAACCAACCACCCCGGCAAATCACATAACCACAATATAAGATAGAGGAGGCAATAAATAGGAGAGCATGGCTAAAATACTCAAAATGACTGGCCGGGTCGTTACATCACAAACCTTAGAGCCTATTCTCATCACCTAGCCCTCCTCCTAAGACCCGATTCTCATATATACACATTGTGTCAACCCCAACCAGTTGAAAAAACTCATGCATACATCCACAAGGTATAATGACATGTCGTAACACAATAATTCAGACCACAATAGCTGCCTAATACCAAAACCGGTACTGATAAATAACCTCATATAAACTAGAACCTTGCTCCAAATCTTCACAACGCTACTAATAATGTGAAAAACATGTGATAACTCATAACCACTCACTCAATCAACAAGACATGGAGTTCTCTCGCCCCGGCTAGAACCATCGCCAAGCTCTAAGCTGATCAACGACATTCTTATCCAGACTTACCTTATACAAATATGATTGCACTAATTCCAGGTCCAATGATCTCATCTCATCCAGTACAAGCTATAGGACTAACAAGTCGCACCAAATTCCACCTAGTCATATACATCACAATCTGTACCCAACCAACACAACCCGAATATAACTGAAGATGGAAAGAGAGACACACGAGAGAACTATCCAAAACTTCCAACAAGTACAACTCGCTACAGTACCATACTACGAATCCATTCCGCAAGGGAGAAGAAAAACATTCAAACTAATCACAAAGAATCTCATCCTAACATAACTCTATCGTGGCACATAGTTTGGTCCAAACATATTGATCCACCTGAAAATACGAGGATCCCATCCTCAACTCTGAATCACAAGTATAATAGACATTAGATCATCCAAAAACCTTTCACTAACTCACCTCGTACAACAAAACCACAACTCGTAACGGATTCCCCATGCCTGAAGAGCACCAAAATCGTAAGTCATGGACAAACTATCCATAAATCACATTGAATCTTACTGTATTAAGTAAAAGAAAGTCCATCCTAGTCTCATAACCATCAATAGTGAACAAACCAGAATGATAGATACACTTTACGATAGTAGGACCCCCAACATGTATAGACACATAAACAGAGTACAAGAATCATGAAACATATCCATATATGAAGTAAGATAGGATGACTCATACCAATAAATAGGACCCAGATCAAATGCATCTGATGCATCTCTAAAACTAATAAGAATCATACCTGTAGCAGCATCATTTGGTACAGCAGCCTCAGCCTTACCAGGGAAAGCATAATAACGGGCCTGGCCTCCCCCTCTAGGACGCCCTCTACCTGCCTGTCCCCCACCTCTAGCTGGCTGTATTGGTGGAGTAGCAACTGGAGTGGAACCCATAGCCTGAATACTTTGTTGGGGCATACTTGCCCGGAGTCTGGGACAATCTCTCACCATATGCCTATATCCCCACAATAAAAGAAACCTCTCTGCTAACGTGGTTATGAAAGCTGTCCGAAACTAGTGCTCTGGGACCCATGGATGACTGAAGCACCACGTGAAGCCTAAAGTATGAACTAAACTGGCTGACCAACAAAACCTCTATCATGACGTGTCCGACCCCAAAAATAGGGATTAGTAGATCCTCCAGGTCCACAAGGCTTTTTAGCCTCCCTATCCTCCCTCTCAAGATCGTGGATACGCTCCAACCTCCTAGCAATTTCCATAATCTACTGAACTTGAGTATCAGTCTCCAAATCTCATGCCAACCCAAGTTTGAGACAATAACCAAGCCCCTCAATAAATCTGCGGACTCTCTCTCTGACTTTAGAAACCAAAGCAGGTGCATGACAAGATAGCTCATTGAACCTAATAGCATACTCGGACACAGTCATAGTCCATATCGCAACTACTCAAACTCAGTGCGCCATGCAAACCTGAGGGTCTGTGGAATGAACTCCCTCAAAAACAGATTAGAGAACTGACTCCAAGTGGTTGGGGGTGTGCTAGCAAGCCTACTCTCCTCATAAGCTGTAAGGCCCCGTAAAATTTTACCAAGAACCCAGGGTTTCATGGTGCCGAGGTAGGTACAGACATTTTGGGTGGTGGAATGCACTGGGGAGTTGAAAGAATGATTTTTATAGAACATGGCATTTTTGCGGTCCATTATGTGGCCGCATAACTACTCCACGGACTGTAGATTCGCCGTAGAGTGCAACAGGAACAAAGCCAATTTTGGAGGTCATTTTTGCTGTAAATTATGCGACAGCAGAATTATTTTGCGGGCCACACATCCATCGCAGAATCGACGTGAGAAAATTTCGGAGGGAGATTTCATGGCGCATTATGCGACCGCACAACTGGGAGCAGGATATTTCGAAAATAGCTTTCAGGACCCGGTATGGGCACTTTGCATTTTGGTGATGTCTTTTGGGGTAACGAATGCCCCGACAACTTTCATGGACCTTATGAACCGATTATTCAAGCCTTTTATTGACTCTTTTGTGATAGTGTTCATTGATGACATTCTTTTATATTTACGAAGTCAGGAGGACCATGCCGATCATCTCAGGGCAGTTCTGCAGACTCTGTATCAACACAAGTTGTATGCGAAGTTTTTGAAGTGTGAATTTTGGCTTGCACCTGTCACATTCTTGGGTCATGTCGTCTCCAGTGAAGGAATCAAGGTTGATCCTCATAAGATCGCAGCTGTGAAGAATTGGTATAGACCTACAAATCCAACATAGATTAGTAGTTTCTTGGGTTTAGCTGTGTATTACATGTCACGACCAAATTTCCCCTATAGGCCGTGATGGCGCCCAACGTCGCCACTAGGCAAGCCAACAGTGAACTAGCCACGTATGTGTTCTTTTTAATAATTTCAAAGTATTTGATTTTATTCATTAAGAGAATGATTAGTAGGAATTTATATAAACAAAAGTAAAGCATAAACTAACGAAAGAGTAAATACAGTGAATTTAATACTCAAAACTATAAAGTATCTACTAGAATATCCCCAAAACTCGGTGTCACAGGTGTATGAGCAACTAGTAGAATATACAAAATCACCTATACTAATGTCTGGAATAAGATAGACAGAAAATAAATACAAAAGAGAAAGGGTGCTGCAGAACGGACACAGAGAGTTGCTCACCACTATGCCTCGGGGTAACAGGGGGATGCGCCTGAATGACTGCCAGATGCATCTGGCTCAGATTCTGCTGAAGTATGCCACCTGACCTCTGGTGCTCATACTTAACCTGTTGACAATTTAGGCATCCTGCTACATACTAAATTATGTCTTTCTTCATCCGTCGCCACCAATAATGCTACCTTAGGTCGCGATACATCTTCGTAGCACCTGGATGAATAGAATACCGAGAACTGTGTGCCTCCTCTAGAATCTTCTCCCTCAATCTATCAACATTAGTAACACTTAAGATGACCTTGGAGTCACAGGACACCATCCTCACTGGTAGTAACCTCCTTGGCACCACCCTGTAGTACCGTCTCCCTAAGAACCGGCAAGTGCGATGTTATATCCCGTATTTCGTACGTAAACGTTTTGTCGTAAGTTAATCGACGTAGACCCGGGGATGATATTATCTTGAGGTTATAAGCATTTATGCTATTTATAACAAGTGATAAGTAAGTGTCGTGAAGGTTAAAGGGGAAACGAATGAAAGAAAACGAGTTTCATTGAAGGTTGTCAATTTGGGATAAAATACGGTTCGAGCTATAATACCCGGTATTTATGGACTGGTGCCATACAAGGTACCCCATGACCACGATAATAGAGTACATAATGTGTGTTTAAAGTGAGTAGTATTTTAAGTAATTTGAGATAATTCTTAATTATGTGGGTAATTGGTTGATTATTGGTTAATGGGAGATTAATTAGTTAAATAAGGAATTAGTGGATAATTAAGATTTTGGGACAAGGCCTAAAAAGCCCAACGTGGCAGCCCACCATTTTCAAATTAGTGACACTTAAGCCACACTTCAAGGTGGCAAAAATTGGGGGGTATGTGGCACCAAGCCTTGGAAGGTGGGGCCCACACCACCAAGACCTAAAATCCCATCCTTACTCACAAATGAAGATGTATGTTACATCTAAATTAAGGAAAGGCTTCAGTGAAAGTTGAGAATTTCATTAGCAACACTGCTTCAACCTTTTATTCAAACAAAATTTCTTAATATTATAACAACATGGGGTTTGTGATTCTAAGGGAGTACTGTGTAATCTTTCTCAAGAATATCATACGAATTGTTCCCTATTTCGATTTCGCTGTCACGAGCTTTGTCGCAATTGTCGTGTGTTAGAAGGATTGTCCAGAGAACCGGCTCAGGTACGTTAAGGCTATCCCTTTTTTTCTTTTGGCATGATCCAAATGATACAAATGACTCTATTCATAGAAATACTAGGGGTGTCTATATTCTTGATTCCCCATGTGTCTTATTATTCTATCATCTGTTCATGGGTCTCAGAAAATACGTAAGTTGATAAAGTTTATTTCATGATATTAATCAAAGGCATAATGGTCTTATGACATTCCGAGAGATTTTATTGACGTACTTCTCATGCAAATGCATAATTTCCATACATGACTCTATTCATAGAAATATTATATATGTTTATGTTCGTGATTCCCCATGTGTTATATTATTCTATCATCTGTTCATGGGTCTCAGAAAATACGTAAGTTGATAAAGTTTATTTCATTATATTAATCAAAGGCATAATGGTCTTATGACGTTCCGAAATTTTATTGAAGTACTTCTCATGCATTGCATTCATTTACATTGACCCATGACCAGATGGTGTTATATATATATATATATAAATATATATATGTGTGTGTGTGTGTGCTACCACCTAATCAACTAGTACATGTTGATGATTTTACCAACAATGGCCGAGATGATATGATGGGATGCCCTCAGAGGCTTGATGATGTTACGTACACCTATACCTATGCATGACACGACATTTATATGCACGTGCATGACATTATAAATGTTTCAGGATTTACAAAGTGATTAGACTTACAGGCGGAATTCTTTATTCCATGTTTCATCTATGTTTGTTATGTACGAATTTTTATGCCTTACATACTCAGTACATTATTCGTACTGACGCCCTATTTCTCGGGGCCTGCATTTCATGCCCGTAGGTGCAAGTAGACGAGCTGATGGTCCCCATTCTTAGGATCCTAGATTAGCGAGAGTTGGTGTGCTCCACTTGATCCGTAGCTGCTTTTGATTTTGGTACAATATGCTTGTATACATATATGGGTATGACGGGGCCTAGTCCCGTCCTTGTACAATTGTATATTCTATTAGAGGTCTGTAGACAGTATGTATAGTTGGATAGTGTGTGGCCTTGCTGGCTTCCATGTTTTGATATGTAGTTGTCTATAGCAACCTTGTCGGCTCGCTCTACGTATTCCGCACGTATATGTACATGTCTTTTGGACAGGGTTTCCTCATGCATATTATTCTCGTACTTTAGCGGATGTTATTCATGCTTAAGGGTGTTCGGCAGGGAGGAATCGGGCTCCCGTCGCGGCCCATCGGTTTTGGGTCATGACAAAAGTGGTATCAGAGCAGTTCTGTCCTAGGGTTGTCTACAGACCGTGTCTAGTAGAGTCTTGTTTATGGGTGTGTTGTGCACCACACTTATAGAGAGGAGGCTAAAGGACATATGGGATGTTATCCTCTCTTCTTATCTTAGATCGTGCGATATAAGAATGCATGTTCCTAACGATATGCTACGTTTTCAGCGATGCCTCCGAAGACCACAGCCACCCAGAAGGGCAAGTCCGTGGCTAGTGAGACTACTAGTCGAGCGCCACGAGTTACTAGGGCTCAGGGAGAGTCTCATAGTGAGATTCCATCTCAGACTTCACATACCCCGCCCTCTCCAGAAGAGCTTCAAGGGGCACCAGCTCTAGCGCCCGCCCCTGTACGTCCAGCTTTTCAGCCAGATGCACCGGGTCAAAAGATGAGAGATGTTATTCAGCTATTAACTCGATTAGTAGCCGCACAGGCTCGACGTCAAAAAGTAGGTATTGGTCATGCAGATAGGTCCGTCAGTGCGAGGGTTCATGATTTCATTAATTTGGACCCTCCGGTATTCACTGGGGCAGATCTGAACGAAGACCCTTAGGTATTTATGGATAGAATGCAGAGGAATTTGAGGGTAATGAAGGCCACGACGACTGAGTCAGTTGAGCTATCTTCCTATAGACTTCGGGATGTTGCAGTTAATTGGTACGAGTCTTGGGAGTTGTCTAGAGGTGAGGATGCCCTTCCAGCAGTATGGCAGGAGTTTACAAAGGCTTTTCTCCGTCATTATTTGCCACCAGAGCTTAGACGTGCTAGAGTTGATAGGTTCTTGACCCTTCGGCAGGGTAACATGAGTGTTCAGGAGTATAGTCTTCAGTTTGATTCGTTGGCTAGGTATGCTCCCACTATTGTATCTAAGATGGAGGATCGGGATCACCGATTTGTGATGGGGTTAGAGCCACACTTGCTTAACGATTGTATGTCGGTCTCAGTTCAGTCAGACATGGATATTTCTCGTATTCAGGTATACGCTCAGGGTGTAGAGGAGCGTAACCAGAAATAGAGGGCCGATCTTGAGCATGATAGGGCCCAAAATAAGAGAGCGAGGTCTTTGGGTCCTTCTGGTGAGTTTCGAGATGGTCAGAGACAACAATACCCAAGGTATCCAGCCCAGCCATCAGCTAGCGCACCCCCTTAGTTTGCCGGTAAGAGATTTGATCGTTCCACATATTCAGGGCCTAGTCAGAATTCCAGGGCCTCAAGTTCTCAGTATAGGGGCGAGTCAAGTCAGATGAGGCCGCCCTTGCCGCGATGTGCTCAATGTGGTAAACAACATGCATGGCAATGTTGTATGGGGTTGGGTGTTTGTAATACTTGTGGTTATCCGGGCCACGTTATGAGGGATTGTCCGACAAGAGGTTATGCAAGCATAGCTCAGCCAGCGGGGTCTGTAGCTGGTTCATCATCATCAGTACGCCCCCTGGGCAAGGTTCATAAGCACCAATGGGTCGTGGTAAAGGCAAAGGCGGAGCATCTAGCTCGAGAGGTCCTCAGAACCGCATTTATGCATCAGCAGGACGACAAGATCAAGAATCATCACCCGATATTGTTACAGGTATGTTATCAGTCTCCTTATATGATGTATATGCACTGATTGATCCAGGTTCCACCTTATCATATGTCACTCCATTTGTTGCTAGTAAGTTTGGAATAAAACCTAAATTGGTTAAACCTTTTGAGGTGTCTACACCTATTGGGGACTCAGTGATATCTAGGCGAGTATATAGAGATTGTATAATAGTAGTTCATAGTCGATCTACAGTAGAGGACCTAATCGAGTTAGATATGGTAGAATTTAATGTTATAACGGGTATGGAATGGTTGGCTTCTTGCCATGCCAATGTTGATTGTAGATCAAAGATGGTCCGATTCCAATTTCCAGGGGAGCCTGTTTTGCAGTAGAAAGGTAATACGGCATCGCCGAGAGGTAGATTTATTTCCTATCTCAAGGCAAGGAAGATGATCAGAAAGGGCTATATTTATCACTTAGTTCGGGTTCATGATATGAAAGTAGAGTCATCAACCATTCAGTCCATCCCTGTGGTTAATGAGTTTCCCGATGAGCTTCCGGGTCTTCCGCCAAAGCGAGAAATTGAGTTTACTATTGACCTACTACCAGATACTCAACCAATATCTATTCCTCCCTGCATAATGGCACCCGCAGAGCTGAAAGAGTAGAAGGAACAACTAAAGGACTTGCCTGAAAAAGGCTTTATCAGACCTAGTACGTCACCGTGGGGAGCACCTGTGTTATTTGTGAGGAAGAAAGATGGTTCCTTGCAGATGTGTATAGATTATAGACAGTTGAATAAGGTAACGATCAAGAATAAGTACCCCATTCCAAGGATTGATGATTTATTTGATCAATTGCAAGGTGCCAAGTGTTTCTCGAAGATAGACTTGAGGTCTGGGTATCATCAGGTAAGGGTTAAGGAGAAAGATATTCCGAAGACAACATTCAGGACCAGATACAGGCACTTTGAGTTTCGTGTTATGTCATTCGGTTCGACTAATGCCCCAACAGTATTCATGGATTTAATGAACCGTGTGTCCAGACCCTTTCTAGACTTGTTCGTAATTGTATTTATTGATGATATATTGGTGTATTCTAGTTCATAGGCTGAGCATGCAGATCATTTGCGTACTGTGCTCAGAGTTCTACAAAAAGGGAAGTTGTATGCAAAATTCTCTAAATGTGAATTCTGGTTGAACTATGTAGCTTTCCGTGGGCATGTCATTTCAAGTGAAGGTATCCGGGTTGATACACAAAAGATTGAGGCAGTAAAGACTTGGCCTAGACCCACGACACCGACAGAGGTTCATAGCTTTCTCGGTTTGGCAGGTTATTGCAGGAGATTTGTAGAGGGATTCTCTTCTCTTTCAGCACCTTTGACAAAGTTGACTCAGAAGGGAGCAAAGTTTCAATGGATTGATGCTTGTGAACGAAGTTTCCAGGCATTGAAGGACAGATTAACTTCAGCACCGGTTCTAACGCTTCCAGAAGGGACCGATGGTTATGTTATCTATTGTGACGCTTCGGGCATTAGATTGGGTTGTGTACTGATGCAGCATGGTAAGGTTGTAGTTTATGCTTCTAGACAGCTAATAAAGCACGAGAAGAATTACCCAACCCACGATTTAGAGTTAGCCGCGGTGATTCATGCGCTAAAGATGTGGAGGCACTACTTGTATGGCATTCATGTTGATATTTATACGGATCATAAGAGCCTCCAGTATATCTTCAAGCAAAAGGAATTGAATTTATGTCAAAGGAGATGATTGGAGCTACCTAAAGACTATGACGTTGATATTTTATACCATCCGGGGAAGGCGAACATAGTAGCTGACGCCCTCAGTCGTAGATCTATGGGTAGCCTATCATATTTATAGCCAGAGAATAGGGGAATAGCCCATGAGATTCATCAGCTAGCCAGTCTTAGAGTTCGATTATTTGATTCAGGTGATACCGGAATTACTATTCAGGACACTGCAACATCCTCTTTAGTAACTGAAGTGAAGGAACGCCAATACGAGGATCCTGTGTTAGCTCATTATAAGGATACAACCCCTCAGAAGGAGAAGACACCATTTGAGATTACAGAAGATGGGGTTCTCAGATATCGAGGATGATTATGTGTCCCTAATATTGTAGGGCTGCGTCGGCAGGTCATGGGAGAAACTCACTATTCTCGTTACTCTATTCATCCAGGAGCAACAAAGATGTATCATGATATCAGGGAAATATATTGGTGGAACAGAATAAAAAAGGATATAGCAGAGTTTATTGTTCAGTGCCCTAACTGTCAACAGGTCAAGATTGAGCATCAAAAACCCGGTGGATTATTGTAGGCTATGGAGATTCTGACTTGGAAGTGGGAAGTAATCAATATAGATTTCATCGTAGGCTTACCTTGTACCCAACGTAAGTTCGATTCTATATGGGTGATTGTTTATAGACTTACAAAATCAACCCATTTTCTGCCCGTTAGGACTACATATTCCGCAGAGGATTATGCAAGGCTTTACATTAAGGAGATAGTATGACTGCATGGTGTCCCTATATCTATTATCTCGGATAGAGGAACTCAGTTTATAGCTATTTTCTGGAGGTCCTTCCAAAAAGGATTGGGGACTCAGGTAAGTCTACAACATTTCATCCCAGATAGACGGACATGCTGAGCATACTATTTAGACACTTGAGGATATGTTACGGGCTTGTGTGATAGACTTCAAGGGTAGCTGGGATGATCATCTACCACTTATTGAGTTCGCGTATAATAATATCTATCATTCCGGTATTCAGATGGCTCCATACGAAGCTCTTTACAGATAGAAGTGTAGGTCACCTATAGGGTGGTTCGATGATGGGGAAACTACATTAGTAGGACCAGAATTGGTACAACAGGCAATCGAGAAAATTAAGCTTATACAGGAAAGGCTATTAGCAACTCAAAGCCGTCAGAAGTCTTATGCGGATAATCGACGGCGAGACTTGGAGTGTCAGGTTGACGATTAGGTATTCCTAAAAGTATCACCGATGAAAGGCGTTATGAGGTTCGAAAAGAAAGGAAAACTCAGCCCTCGGTACATTGGACCATATAAGATCATACGCAAGGTAGGCCAGGTAGCATATGAGTTAGACTTGCCTTCTGACTTGGATTCTATACATCCAATCTTTCATGTGTCTATGCTTCGTAAATATATCAGAGATCCTTCTAGAGTTGTGCCAGTTGATGATGTTTAGGTCACAGAGCAGCTATCATATGAGGAAACTCCCACTGCTATACTAGACAGACAGGTTCGGAGATTGAGGACTAAAGACGTAGCTTCGGTGAAAGTACTTTGGTGAAACAATAATGTGGAAGAAATGACTTAGGAAGCCGAAGAAGACATGAAGTCTAGATATCCTCACTTATTTCCACTTCCAAAGAAGGATCCGACTGAGACATCACAGCCTTAAGGTACGTGTATGGATTCTTGTGTTAGTTATTACCATTGGTCGTGTGAAGCCATCGTCGTTATTGATGCTTGTGGTCTTATGTGACATTGAATTATTGGGTTTTCTATAGAAAGGGTTGACAATAGTACTGTTACAAAGACGACCCTGCCAAATTTATATAGATCCCAGGGAGTTAAACATTCGAGGATGAATGTTTCTACGGGGGAAGGACTTTATATCCCGCATTTCGTACGTAAAAGTTTCATCGTAAGTTAATCAACGTAGACTCGGGGATGAGATTATCTTGAGGTTATAAGAATTTATGCTATTTATAACAAGCGATAAGTAAGTGATGTGAAGGTTGAAGGGGAAACAAATCAAAAAAAACGAGTTTCGTTGAAGGTTGTCGATTTGGGATAAAATACGGTCCGAGCTATAATATCCGGTATTTATGGAATGGTGCCATACAAGGTACCCCATGACCACGATAATAGAGTACATAAAGTGTGTTTAAAGTGAGTAGTATTTTAAGTAATTCGAAATAATTCTTAATTATGTGGGTAATTGGTTGATTATTGGTTAATGGGAGATTAATTAGTTAAATAAGGAATTAGTGGATAATTAAGATTTTGGGACAAGGCCTAAAAAGCCCAACGTGGCAGCCCACCATTTTTAAATTAGTGACACTTAAGCCACACTTCAAGGTGGCAAATATTTGGGGGTATGTGGCACCAAGCCTTGGAAGGTGGGGCCCACACCACCAAGACCTAAAATCCCATCCTTACTCACAAATGAAGATGTATGTTACGCCTAAATTAAGGAAAGGCTTCAGCGAAAGTTGAGAATTTCATTAGCAACGTTGCTTCAACCTTTTATTCAAACGAAATTTCTTAATATTATAGCAACGTGGGTTTTGCGATTCTAAGGGAGTACGGTGCAATCTGTATCAAGAATATCATACGAATTGTTCCCTATTTCGATCTCGATGTCACGAGCTTTGTCGCAATTGTTGTGTGTTAGAAGGATTGTCCAGAGAACCGGCTCAGGTATGTTAAGGCTATTCCTTCTTTCCTTTTGGCATAATCTAAATGATACAGATGAAACTAGCAAAATACGCAACTTTCATAAATGACTCTATTCATAGAAATACTAGGGGTGTCTATATTCTTGATTCCCCATGTGTCTTATTATTCTATTATTTGTTCATGGGTCTCAAAAAATACGTAAGTTGATAAAGTGTATTTCATGATATTAATCAAAGGCATAATGGTCTTATGACATTCCGAGAGATTTTATTGACCAGATGGCGTTATATACGCGTATATATGTATATAATATGTATATGGGATATGGGAAAAGGTTACGGCGTTATATACGCACCACTACCTGATCAGCTGGTACATGTTGATGATTTTGCCCACAGTGGCCGAGATGATATGATGGGATGCCCTCAGAGGCTTGATGATGTTACTTACACCGATACCTATGCATGACATGACATTTATACGCACGTGCATGACATTATAAATGTTTCAGGCTTCACAAAGTGATTAGACTTACATGCGGAATTCTTTATTCCATGTTCCATCTATGTTTGTAATGTACGGATTTTTATGCCTTACATACTCAGTACATTATTCGTACTGACGCCCTATTTCCCAGGGCCTGCATTTCATGCCCGCATGTGCAGGTAGACGAGCTGACGGTCCCCCTTCTTAGGATCCTTGATCAGCGAGAGTACGCGTGATCCACTTGATCCGAAGCTGCTTTTGATTTTGGTACAATATGCTTGTATACATATATGGGTATGACGGGGCCCAATCCCGTCCTTGTACAGTTGTATATTCTATTAGAGTTCTGTAGACAGTATGTATAGTTGGATAGTATGTGGCCTTGCCAGCTTCCATTTTTGGATATGTAGTTGTCTATAGCAGCCTTGTCGGCTCGCTCTACGTATTCCGCATGTATATGTACATATGTCTTTTGGACAGGTTTTCCTCATGCATGTTATTCTCGTAATTCAGCGGATGTTATTCATCTTTATATCTTAGTCGCATGCTTAAGGGTGTTCGACAGGTAGGACTCTCGCACCCATCGTGGCCCATCGATTTGGATCGTGACATGCTAATTGTCGTACTGAAGAGCCTTGATCTGCTCGAATAATTAAGATTGAGCGACGACACATGCAAGAACTCGACCGGGCTCTGAAATATCCAACCTCACAAGTCTATTAGCCAAGGACTGAATGTCCAAAGCCAATGGCCTCTCCTCTGCTGAAATGAAGGCCAAACGACCCATACTCTCGGCCTTTCTACTCAAGGCATTCGCAACCACATTTGCCTTGCCCGGATGATTAAGGATGGTAATATCATAGTCCTTTAGTAACTCAAGCCACCTGCGCTGCCTCAAATTAAGATCCCTCTGCTTGAACAAATGCTGAAAGCTGCGATGATCGATGTAAACCTCACAGGACACCCCAAAAGATAATGCCTCCGGATCTTGAGAGCAAGAACTATCACGACCAACTCCAATTCATGTACGGTGTAATTCTTCTCGTGGGCCTTCAGCTGACGTTAAGCATATGCAATAACTCGCCCCTCTTGCATCAATACATAACCCAGGACAATGCATGAAGCATCAAAATACATAGTATATATCCCTTAACCGGAAGGCAACACTAACACCGGTGTTGTAGTCAATGCGGTCTTAAGCTTTTGAAATCTCGTCTCGCAATCATCGGACCATCAAAATAGAGAACCCTTCTGGGTCAATCTATTCAAAGGTGTTGTTATAGATGAGAAGCCCTCCACAAACTGAGGATAATAACCTGCTAACCCCAAGAAACTCTTGATCTCGGTCATTGTGGCAGGACGAGGCCAACTCTGGACTGCCTCGATCTTCCTGGGATCTACCTTAATACCCTCGCCAGATATAACCTTACCCGACAATGCCACAAAATCTAACCAGAACTCGCACTTGGAGAACATAGCATATAACTTCTGTTCCCGTAAGGTCTGAAGCACAACTCTCAAATGTTGCTCGTGCTCCTCCATGCTACGTGAGTATATCAATATCTCATCAATGAAGACAATGAAAAATGAGTCAATATATGGCCTAAACACCGGTTCATCAAATCCATAAACATCGCTGGGGCGTTGGTCAAGCCGAAAGACATCACTAGAAACTCATAGTGGCCATATCTAGTCCGGAAAGCCGTCTTCGGAACATTCGAAGCATGAATCTTCAGCTGATGATACCCCGATCTCAAGTGGGTCTTAGAGAACACCCTGACACCCTACAACTGGTCAAACAAATCATCAATATGCGACAACAGGTACTTGTTCTTAATGGTAAATTTGTTCAACTGGCGGTAATCAATGCACATCCGCATAGTCCCCTCCTTCTACTTCACGAACAACACCGGTGCACCCCAAAGTGACACACTCGGTATGACGAACCCCTTTGCTAGCAACTCCTCAAGTTGTTCTTTCAACTCCTTCAACTCTTTTGAAGCCATGCGGTATGGTAAAATAGAGATAGGTTGGGTACCTGGAGGCAAATCAATACTGAAAACGATATCACGATCTGGTAGAATGCCTGGTAAATCAGAAGGAAATACATCGGTGAGCTCCCGCACCAAGGGCACTGAATCAATCATCGGAGTCTCTGCAGCACTATCTCGAACATAAGCCAGATAAGCCAAACATCCCTTCTCGACCATATGTTGAGCCTTCAAGAAAGAGATAACCCGGCTAGATGAACTGATATATGAACCCTTCCATTCCAATCTAGGCAAATCTTGCATCGACAAGGTAACAATCTTGGCGTGGCAATCAAGGACGACATGGTACGGAGACAACCAGTCCATGCCCAAGATGACCTCAAAGTCGGTCATGTCGAGCAACAGAAGATCTGCTCTGGTCTCATAACCACAGAAAGTCACGATACAGGACCGGTAAATTAGATCTACCACAATAGAATCG
This sequence comes from Nicotiana tabacum, assembly GCF_000715075.1. Classification (NCBI taxonomy): domain Eukaryota; kingdom Viridiplantae; phylum Streptophyta; class Magnoliopsida; order Solanales; family Solanaceae; genus Nicotiana; species Nicotiana tabacum. Next base: position 36,057,699 of record NC_134092.1, on the reverse strand, counting down.
CCCACTAGCGTGGACACATATAAAGGAGTACCCAAGGGCTCGTAAGGAATACCTAGAAAATGAGCAAATAGAGATGAAACATATGAATACGTAGACCCTGGATCAAATAGTACCAAAGCATCCCTACCATAGACAGAAATAATACTTGTGAACATGGCATCTGAGTCTATTGCATCTGGTCTGGCTTGAAAGGCATAGAACCTAGATGGTGCGCCATCTGACTGGCCTCCACCTCTAAGGAAGCCCCTACCCACCTGCCCTCCACCTCTAGGCAGCCGGATGGCTGGTGCAACAGCTGGTGTGGTAATCATGGGCTGATGACCCTGCTATACTGCCTTGCCTCGAAGCCTGGGGCAGAATCTGATCACATGACCAAGATCCTCACACTCAAAACAACCTCTCGGTGCGGAAGATGACTGACCCTAAGTCTGACTCTGGGGGCCTGAACACCCACTGGAGGAACCTAGAATAGCCGGTGGATGGTAGGAGCTCTCTAGAATGGCGTTGAAATAGGGCCGCTCTAGAGCACCCCAAGAATGCGGCAGTGTTGGATATGTGGGCATGCTAGACTGGCCCTTACAAGATGGCCTATGCCCCTATACGGAGCACCACTGAACCCTCTAGAATATCAAGACTTCTTGTCCCTCGGTGCCTACTCTCAACCCTGCTGACGAATACCCTCGATCCTCCGAGCTATCTCCACAACTTGCTCGTAAGGAGTCCCCATCTTAATCTCTCAAGCCATAGTGACCTGTATACCATAGTGCAAGCCCGTAATAAACCCCCACACTCTCTCTGCATCAATGGGGAGTATCATAAGTGCATGGCAAGATAACTCAAAGAATCTCGCCTCATAGTCGGTCACATACATCTGACCCAGCTGGAGTCGCTCGAACTGACCTCGTAACCCTTCCCTCTGAGAGGGTGGGATATATCTCTCTAGAAATAGACGTGTGAACAGGTCCCAAGACAAAGGGAGGAGAACCTGCTTATTTGTTGAGAAGATAGGACTGCCACCATCTACGGGCCCTGCCCTCTAACTGAAAGGTAGTAAAGTCCACCCCATAGGACTCCAATAACCTCATGTTGTGCAAGTCTGGCCCTGGAACGGTCAATAAAGTCATGGGGGTCCTTATGCGCTCACCGCCAAAGGCAGGAGGATGTAGTTTGGTCCATCTATCTAATAGCTTATGCGGCTCGCCGGTCGCGATTGGTCTGGGCTCTAGTAGCGGTAGTGCACCAGGGGTCTGATATACGGCAGCGGAATGCCCTGGAGCCTGAGCGGTGGGGTTCTGTGCTCCCCCTCCCGCCTGAGATGTGGTTGGGTCTGCTGAAAATAAACCATCCTGCATCATAGAGTCCATAAACCGCAGCATGCGACCCATGACCTCCTGGAATCCTGGTGCGAACATGAAATCCGCTAGGGCCGGCTCAGCTGTAGGTACCTCACCCTGCTCCTCAATAACAGGATCCTCCACTGGATCCACTGGTGGCACAACTGGAGCAACTCTAGGATGCCCTCGTCCTCTGGCAGGAGTTGGAGCCCTCCCTCGGCCTCAGCCTCAACGTCTAGCAACAGGGGGAGTAGCTCCTCCATGACCAGGTACACCTGCCGCACGCGTTCTCACCATCTATGAGAGAATAAGAGAAAGATACTTAGCACAACATCAATTGCACGATAAGAGATGATGAAAGAGAAATTTCCTAACACCTATAGCTTCTCGAAGATAAGTATGGACGTCTCTGCACCGATCCTCAAGACTCTATTAGGCCTGCTCATGACTTGTGAGACCTATGTGAACCTAGTGCTCTGATACCAAGCTGTCACGACCTGATTTCCCCTATAGGTCGTGATGGTACCCAACGTCGCCGCTAGGCAAGCAAACATTAAACTAGCCACATATTTGTTCTTTTTAATAATTTCAAAGTATTTGATTTTATTTATTAAGATAATGATTAGTAGGAGTTTATAGAAAAATAATAAAGCATAAACTAACGAAAGAGTAAATATAGTGAATTTAATAGTCAAAACCATAAAGTGTCTACTAGAATATCCCCAAAACCCGGTGTCACAAGTGTATGAGCAACTAGTAGAATATGCAAAACCACATATACTACTGTCTGGAATAAGATATATAGAAAATAAATACAAAAGAGAGACTGCGGGTGCTACAGAATAGACACATAGAGCAGCTCACCACTATGCCTCGGGGTAACGGGGGTATGCGCCTGAATGACTGCCAAATGCACTTACCTCAGATCCTACACAACATGTACCCAGTAAGTATCTAGTCTAACCTCAAAAAAGTAGTGACGAGGGGCCAACATCAACACTTACTATATGGGCCAATAAATAAAGTACATAAATTCTAAATAGGCATGGAATGCATCAATAATAATAACGCAATAATGAACAGTAAATAAGTGATTCTTTAACTAGATGTCAATTAAGATCTCCAATTAGCACCTACTAACTTCAACAAATCCGATCCATCAAGTAAATTTTAATTTCTCAAGTCATGAAAGTAATATCAAGTGAAATCGGACTCCGAGCATTATTACGCATGATTTATGCTGAGGTCATACGGCCCGATCCAGAATAATGTGTACACTATCGAGGGTCAACCGGCACGAAACATAGATGCATCTATTATACTGTTGAGGCATTCAGCCTGCTCCACAAGAAGAGAGAATACTCTACGAACTCCGATTTAACGGCTACTACAAGAATAATACACAAGGAGGCACAATTTTTACCAACGGTCAAGTAACCCGCCAAAACTCAAAGTAAGTGAAGTTCGGTCTTTACCAATCCTTTATCATGTTTTAATATAATTTAAGCACTTAAATTAACAAGTAGAGTGCAAATAATACAAGTATTTTATGATAGAGTCCTAAACTACCCGAACATAAGCATGATTTGTAGCTACGACGGACTCTCGTCACTTCGTGCGTATGTATCACCCACAATTAGTAGAAAATAGCAATTTAAACACTTATGGGGTAAATTCCCTCTTACAAGGTTTGGCAAGACACTTACCTCGTTCCCAAGCTCATTTTTTGGTCCACAAATTCGCTCTAAAAGCCTAAAGTCGATGCCGAACAATCCAAAACTAGTCAAATATTATATAAATTAATCAATATATACTCAAAGGTTCATAATTTAGCTTTTAGAGTCATAACCCAATCCAAATTGGAAGATTCCTAAAATTCGCCCTAAGGCCCACGTTTCCGGATTCCGAAAATTTTTGAAGATTAATATTACCCATAGCCTCACGAACCCAAATATATAATTTCTACCCAATTCCATAATCCTTTTTGTGGTCTAATCCCATTTTTATCAAAGACCTATGTTTTTCCACTAAACTTATAATTTCCACAATTTCTATTTTAAAATCTACCCATAATGCATGATTTAGACTCATATTGTATAAAAATTACTTACATCAAAGTACTAGATGAAAATCCCTCCTCAAAGAGCTCTAAATTTGACCAACAAGTGAGAGAAATGAAGAAAATGAGCCTAAGTCCCGATTTAAATGCACCCTTCTGCCCCCCCAATGACTCCGCATCTGCGGCTCCGCATATGCGGAAATTGCATTACAGATACGGTCCTCCCAACTGGTCTCCTTCCGCTTCTGCGATGCCTTCTATGCAAATGCAAGCTCACAGAAGCGGTTGAGCCCTCGCACCTGTGCCACTGCCCTCTTCAACTCCAGGCCGCTTTTGCGGTCCATTAACCGCTTCTGCGGTCGCGCACCTGCGCCCCCACGTCCACACCTATGGACTCAGCCCACTTAGCCAAGCTTCGCATATCTGGCTAGCCAACCGCTTCTGCGGAGCCGCACCTGCGGCCAATTCTTCAGGTACGAAAGCACCAGATCCCTGGTGCTTCAGCAATTCTTCCAAGTTCAAACATGTTTCGCATATCATCCGAATAGCACCCAAGGCTCCCAGGGCCTTATCCAAACATACCAACATATTCATAAACTTAACACTGACTCGCTCGAACCATCGGAATGCGTAAAACAACATCAACACTAAGAACCGCACCCCAAAACCAAATCGAATCAATTTATGAAATTCAAGTTTTTCCAACTTACTCCGAACGCGCCGAATAATCTTTAGACTACTCAGAATGACACCAAATTTTGCGTACAAGTCATAAATCTCCATACGGAACTATTCTCAGGCTTAGAATCCCAAACGAACCTCGATAACACCAAAGCCTACTCCAAACCAAACGTAAAGAACTTGAAAACATTTAATGCGCCAACTTTCAACATAAAGGGCCGAAACGCTCCCGGGTCATCCAAAACCCGATCCGAACACACGCCCACATCCAAAATCATCATACGAACCTATTGGGACCATCAAATCCCAGTTCCGAGGTTGTTTACACAAAATATTGACTCAAGTCAAACTTGCCATTATGGGCCAATTTTAAGGAACTAAGTATTCCGATTTCAACCCGAACCCTTCCAAACCCGAACCAACCATCCCCGCAAGTTATAAAATAGTAAAGGCACGTACGGGGAGTCTTAATTAAGGGAACGACGATCTAAAAAGCAAAACGACCGATCGGGTCGTTACTTACAGGAGATTTGTAGAGGGGTTCTCTACTCTTGCCTCCCCATTAACTAAATTGATGCATAAGATGGTTAAATTCCAATGGTCAGATACTTACGAAAAGAGCTTTCAAGCGCTGAAGACAAGATTGACTATGGCTCTGGTACCTTACCATAGGGTACAGATGGGTTTGTTGTATATTGTGATGCTTCAAGAATCGGACTACGGTGTGTACTGATGCAACATGGCAAGGTGATTGCCTATGCTTCTATGCAACTCAATAATCATGAGAAGAACTATCCAACACATGACTTAGAGCTTGTGGTGGTAGTGTTTACACTTAAGATTTGGCGTCATTATTTATATGGGGTCCATGTGGATATATTCACAGACCATATGAGCCTTCAATATATTTTCAAGCAGAAGGAATTGAATCTTAGGAAGAGAAGATGGCTTGAGTTGCTCAAGAACTGCAACATTGATATTCTATATCATTCGGGGAAGGCTAATGTCGTGGTGGATGCTCTTAGCCTGAAATCCATGGGTAGTTTGGAGGCACATCAAAGGCCATTGGCCAAGGAAGTTCATCGGTTGTCTAGTTTGGGAGTTCGTCTTGCAGACTCTAGTGAAGGACGGGTGGTTGTTCAAAATAGAGCTGAATCATCACTTGTTGTGGAAGTCAAGGAGAAGCAATACGACAATCTATTATTAGTGCAGTTGAAGGAGGGGATTCATAAACATAAGACCATAGATGTTTCTATTGGCTTGGATGATGGTAAGTGAAGCTACCAAGGGTGATTATGTGTTCCTAATGTAGATGGTCTCCAGGAAAGAATCATGACCTAGGCTCATAATTTCAGGTATTCCGTGCACCCAGGCTCTACAAAGATCTACCACAATCTTAAGGAAGTCTACTGGTGGAATGATATGAAGAGGAATGTAACGGACTTTGTGGCAAGATGTCCAAATTGTCAACAAGTGAAGGCCAAACACCAAAGGCCCGGCGGGTTGGCACAGAACATAGAAATTCCAACGTGGAAGTGGGAGATGATCAATATGAACTTTGTAGTGGTACTACTTCGCATGCCTCGCAAGTTCGACTCGATTTAGGTGATTGTGGACTGACTCACGAAATCAGCACACTTCTTATCTATTAAGGCTACCGATACAAGAGAATAGTATGCCCAGTTGTATATCAAGTAAATAGTTAGGTTGCATGGAACTTCAGTTTCTATTATCGCAGATTGAGGGGCACATTTCATAGCTATTTTTTGGATGAAATTTCAGCAAGGTTTGGGCACTCAGGTGAATCTTAGCGTAGCCTTCCATCTACAAACCGACGGGCAGGCAGAGCGGACTATTCAGACACTTAAGGATATATTGTGCATTTGTGTCCTTGACTTCAAAGGTAGCTGGGATAATTATTTTCCGCTCATAGAATTTGCCTACAACAATAGTTACCATGCTAGCATTCAGATGACGCCGTTTGAGGCTCTATATGGTAGGAGAAGTAGATCTCCTATTGGGTGGTTCGAGATTGGGGAAGCAGAGTTGATAGGCCCAAACCTCATGCATCAGGCTATGGAGAAGGTTAAGATCATTAAGGAATGGTTGAAAATTTCTCAGAGTCGTCAGAAGTCCTATTTGGATGTGCATCGAGGGGATTTGGAGTTCAGAGAGGATGATTGGGTAGTCTTGAAGGTTTCCTCGATAAATGGTATAATGCGGTTTGGGAAGAAGAGAAAATTGAGTCCCAGGTATGTCGGGTCGTATAGAATCATTCAGAGGGTTGGTCAGGTGGCTTACAAGATTGAGCTACCTCCAGGGATGTCTTTAGTGCACCCGGTGTTTCATGTATCCATGTTGAAGAAGGTGGTTGGAGACCCGTGACTTATTGTTCCGGTAGAGACTATTGAGGTTAATGAAGAATTGACTTATGAGGAGATTTTGATTGCCATTCTTGATAGGCAAGTCCAAAAGTGAGGAATAAAGAGATTACCTCCGTGAAAGTGCTATGGAGAAATCAATATGTGGAAGAGGCCACCTGGGAGACCGAGGAAGAGATGAAGAAGAAGTACCCTCGTTTGTTTGAATAACTAAGTAGTTGTGTTCTATGAGAATGTTAAGAACTTACTTTCCATAAATTATGTTCCACTTGTACAGTTTATGTTAAGGATGCTCCTTTTGGTAATATAATGCTTGGTCGATGTTGTTTTCATGTTGTGATACATTGTGGTGTTATGGTTATGTTGTTAGGAATGATTCTTAGGATTCTATGACAGGTCGATAGGCCCAAATATAGGGGATACTCTGCCGAAATTTATGAAAATTTGGGGAGTTAGTCAAAATTTAAAAGTGATGGTGTTTAAATTAAGAGCTGAGTCACATTGGATGTTGATGGTGGACTTTGACCCTCATTCGAGGACGAATGATCCTAAGTGGGGGAAGATGTAAGGCCCCATAAAATATTTCCAAGAACCTGGAGTTTCGTGGTGCCGAGGTAGGTACGGACGTTTTGGGTTGTGCAATGTATTGGGGAGTTGAAAGAATGTTTTTTGCAGAACATGGCATTTCTGCGGTCCATCATGCAGCTGCATAACTACTCCGCGGACCGCAAATTCACCGTAGAGTGCAACAAGAGTAAAGTCAATTTTGGAGGTTGTTTTGCGGTCAATTATGCGACCGCAGAATCGTTTTGCGGGCCGCACATACGTTGCATACTCGGCGTGAGAAAATTCCGAAGGGAGATTTCACAGCGCATTATGCGACCGCACAACTGGTCTATAAACCGCAGACCTGCCATAGACCTAGCCCGTACAACCCTATTTTTGGGACCATTTTTGCGGGCCACATACTTGATCTACAGTCCACTCTGCGACCGCAAAGTTGAGTTTGGAGGGTCCATTTTGTGATTTTATAACCCAACCCCATTTCTTATAAAATGACTTTAGGGTTATTTCGGCTAGTTTAAACGACTATTTTAGAGAAAGGGGAATTCTTTAGAGAGAGGAGGAATCCCTAAGTGCTTTGATCATCAATCCTTGCACCAATCTTGAAGATTCAAGGGAATCCCTCACTAGACCATCAACTATCCGGGTAAGGCCTTGTCTTAAGCCTTCATGCAATTGTTATGAGTTTACGTAAGTTGTGGAGTTGGAGATAGGCCATACATGTTCCAATAGGAGGTAGTATGTGCTGTTGTTGAACTATTCCAGGTAAATTCTTGTTGAAATTGGTGGGGGGAGGAAGGGATTACCATTGTAGAAGCCTTGTATTCGATTTTGCATGATAGGTGTTTGACGAAATTCCGAAGAGCCTTATATCATGAGGATCCTTCTAATTTTGATTTGATTTTATCATCTTCCTATAGATTGAAGGGATCTTGCATAATGTCTATACTTCTACAGCTACTCAGCTTAAAAATCTATACGCAAGGTGCAAATGTGTATATAAGTACAACCGACCTCATGTACTTAGTAACTATTTTGACTAACTTCAGTGAAGTACTGACAAGGTTTTTAAGTTAGAAGATACTCATTTTGCATAATCTGTGCAACTCAATAACATGTATAATACAGAGAAATATTCTAGAAAAGACAATTAAAGAACAAAGGATATAAACAGTAAAGGTACACAAATGGGGTAGGGGTAACAAACAAACTCTCCCAATTAAACGCTTCAAGAAAATACAACTTGCACCAACCTCGCTCACAAAGAGACATACACCAAATAATATTTGTGCTCAAATACTCATAGATGATTGTAAGCATGTTCCCAACATGATCCGATTTCTATTTTAATTGCCAAATAACATGTTCATGAGAACTTTACGAGAATCCAATACATTAATGCATGATGACAACTTTTTTTTACATGAATATGATACGCTACCGACAACTCAACAATAACTCAATAAAATATGAGATATCAACCCAACATAGGTATATCCATCTTGACAACCAAATCGTCAAATAGTAACAGAGGCATAAGATAGCATGTTAGATGCAATGAAAATAACAATTAAAATGAATGTCAAAGCATAAAGAATTCACTTCCATAATCAAGAATTCCACCCTCATACTCCACATTTCATCAACAAGAATGTCACCCTTATTCCACCACATGTGTATAATGAAAAAATAGCCGCTCATATTTTGCCACATGTTCATAATCAAGAATAGCCACCCTTATTCTACTACATGTGCATAATCAAAATAGACACCCTTATTACGCCACATATGCATATCAATAACCACAATCGCACGATAGACCTCGTGCCACAATATCATCACAATCGTATGGCAAAACCTCCTGCCAACACCCAATCAATCCGCCCAATATATTCACATGTGCCACAATCATAACAATTCAGGATACAATTTATCATCAAGATATATATATTCTCACAATTCATCAATAAAGTATACAAGGACATGATAATAATATAGTGTGGATGTATGCTCAAGATATAAGACTTGACAACGACTAAATTAATTTAGTAATGATTTCACAAATGTACATCTTGTCTAATTAGGATTATACATGTATCATAGAGAGCACGATCTCAAGCAAGAAAGAATAAATCGCTTAGTCATACAAAGGATGGCACATGTATCACAGAGAGAACACGTTCAAATCAGGGCACAACACAAGAACAACAAGTACGGGTGCGTGTTCATAACCTACATGTGACTACGTCCGAGGAAAGTATAGCATCAATCTCAAGATTAGTTCATTGTATTCAAAATAAGGTACCAATAGCCTTAACATTAGCACTAGCATGGATTATTGCACCCACGTAGTCAATTAATTGAACAATAATGGTAGGATAGAAATTCATACTTTAGTCGTAGTTTGCACTCTAATCACTACGCTTTGATTATATTTGAACCTAATTGCTTGTAATTTGTACTTATTTTGTGTGTTATGCCGTGTAGGATGTGAATTCGAGTGCAGAAACAAGTTTGGAGTTAAAATGGATGATTTAGAGCTTTGAAGTCTGAGTAGAAGCCCAAAGAATTAAGTTGAGATCATGTTCGGGGTTCGAGGACCAAGTCTGTATATCAAAAAATGAGAAGAGAAATTTACTATGAGAAAATTGCACTACCACATCGCAGGGCGCAAGGTGATAGTGCAAAATTTCTGTAGATTGTAAATTTATAGCTCTCTAACAAAAGCCACATGCACGGCTCATGGAACAGGGTGTGGCGCGTCGCGCCTGTACACAATTCTCAGAGTATTTTTCCACTTCGGCTTAGAAAGGGTAGTTCCATCCGGACCCATTTTTACATGGTATAAATACACCAAAAATATATTTTTGAATGGAATTTTGACCTACGAAAGATTAAAAGAGCATTGGAGACTCAAAGCACAAGGATTTATCATTCTTTTTTCAACTCAACACCCGAGTTTGGATTGAATTCATGAATTCTTATTCATCAACTTTATTTGTGACGGATTTCTCCATGATTATGGAGTAGTTTACCTTAGGGTTTGATGGATATGGTGTTTGATTGATATTTGTAAATTTTAACTCTAGTTATTTTGCATGAATTCGTTTATGGAGCTTTAAATTGATTGCTACTTTGTTCACCGAATTATTTAATCGAAAGAAGAATATTTTGGGTGATTATCTTTGCATTATATTGTTTGATTTAATTCAAGGATTCTTTTTAGTAATCGAAAATTCTTGTTAAATTGTTAATTAAATCAAGTTAGGGGAATATTTGAGAGACGTTTTCCTAAAGACTAGTCCATTAATGTGTTCTTGCATATCTTCATAGTGCTTTATATTAGTCACCTCATAGGGTTAAGATTTATTCGAGAGAGGAGTCTTGGCTATACAATTGAACTTATCATCGAGTGAATTCGTGAGAATCATTAGAACATCAAAGTGAATTGAACTAGAATTAGAGCCCGAATAGCTATCTTGCACATATCATGTCACAACCCTTTTTTCTCCCACTAATATTTTTGTGTTGCTCAGTTCTTGTTCTCCGTGATCAATAGTTAATTACTTTAGTTTTAATAGTTAATTTTAGTTCATAATCATTCAAATTAAAGTGTTAATAATCCTGATTAATGTTAAACTAGAAATTACTTGAATATTGTTTAAATCCAATCCATGTGGAGACAATAATTTTATTATACTATTTTTGGCTAGCGAGCAATAACTTTTTGTTGTATTTTGTGTTCGTCAAGTTTTGGCGCCATTGTCGGAGATTGGTAATCAATAGTGTTCAAATTAGTTTTTGGTTCTAATATAAAGATTATTTTTTTATATTTATTTTCATTATTATTCACAATTATTTCACTTTTGTGCTGGGAACATGTTAAGTTCATTGGTGTATGAATCGATCCTCTTCCAAGGAATTTGTTCCATATAACCTAGAATTGGACAAGCACCTGCGAAAGTTGAGAACGGAGAAGGAATAAAGTGGATCATTCTTTGGTCAGACTTCGACACAAGATAAAATGGCAAACAATGAGAATGGTGGAGTAGGCTTAGCTGCAAGAGAGGTAGCACAACATAGAGAACAAGTTGCACAAATAGTAGCTGAAGCAGCCCTTAGAGCTAGTGATGAGACTATCGAAGAGGATGGGGGTCAGAGATTCAATCTAAATCGAATCCTGGTTGAAGACCTATTCGAAAATATGTCTCTCAGGAATGGGAGAGAATTAGGTGATTATGCCAGACCAGCCTACTATCAGGGACTGTCAAGTGTCAGAACTCCACTCGTAGCAGCAAATAAGTTTGAGTTGAAGCAAGGCTTGCTTCAAACCATCCAGAACAAATTTGCCTTTAGAGGGAAGGTGAATGAAGATCCTAACACTCACTTGATGGAGTTTTAGGAAATCATGAATACTTTCCAATACAATGGAGTGTCAAAAGATGCAGTCTACTTAATGGAATTCCCCTTTCACTGAAGGATGATGTGAAGAACTGACTTCGAAGCTTACCAACTGGGTCGATCAGGACATGGGAAGATATGACAAAAATATTTCCTAGTAAGAACTTCTCAGCTGTAAAAGCTGTAAAATTCAGAAGGGAAATCCACAACTTCTGCCAGAAGCACACTGAAACGGTCTTCAACGCTTGGGTCGAGTACCGTGTATGTATATAAAAAGTGAAAGCAAAATGCTCAAGGCCCTGTAAATGGCCTATCACGGCTTGTTGGAAGATGTGCACCATGAAATGGCTAGCCAAAATTCTCACAAGATGTTAAGGAATTGAATCCTCCAAATTGAGACATGCAAGTGACGTGTGCACATGAAGTGGCTTCCCAATTCATCATTACACAAGACAAAATAGTAGCAGAACTGAAATTGGCCAATTCTTTAGAAAAAGACACTAAAGCGACGCACTGTGTGACGCCCACCGCGACACGACACTGTAAAAATCAGCCTGACAGATAATTTGCAAGGTCTCTGGATATCCCCACTAATGCCCTGCATGGCGCGTCTCCCCATGTGGCGCGCATGTGTAATTTTTACATAGTGAAATTCGGCTAGGAAAGGGTAATTTCGTCTGGGGCCTGACCCTACTTGGTATAAATATATGGAAAAATATTATTTTCTAGACTTTTGACATATTTTGGATGGAAGGAGGCTAAGTAGGAGTTGAAAAAACACAAGCACACGAATTTTATCATTCCTTCCTCACTCAAGACCCGAGTTTGGATTGAATGTATGTTTTCCTATACTTTAATTTTATTTGTGATGAATTGCTCTATGTCTATGGAGTAGTTCTTTTTAGGGTTTGATGGATTTGGTGTATTTATGATTTTTTGTGTATTCTAACTCTAGTTTTATGTATTGAATTATTTTTGGATAAATTAATTATTGCATCTATATTCACTTGTTCATGTAATCGAGAGAGGCATAACTTGTGATATCTTTGCATTACATTGTGGGTTGAGTTCATAGATTCTTCTAAGTAATCGAAATAGGCTAGTTGAATCATTGAGTAAACCTAGTTAGGAGAATAATCGAAAAGGTTTTCCTAAAGACCAATCCACTATGCATTCTTGCATATCTTCACAGAGCTTAAATTAGTTTATCTCGTGAGGTTGAGACTTAAACAAGAGAGGAGTTTCCGCTAAACGTTTGAACTAATAATTGAGTGAAGTCTAGAGACTCACTTGAATATTAGAAGTGAATTATCTAGAGTTAGATCCCGAACAACTATCTTGCACCTATCCTATCAAAACCCTATCTTCTCCCATTGATAACCTTCTTTGATTATTCCTTGTTTCGATTGTCATTAGTCAATAGCTTTAGATTCTTAGTTAATTTTAGTTAGACATCTTATAAATCTCAATTATTGATCGTCTTGTATAGCAACCAAGCTAGAAACTACGAGAATACTTTTTAAATCCAATCTCTGTGGATATGATATTATACTATACAATATTTGATTAAAGAGCAGAAATTAAGTGTGTGTTTTGCGCTCGTCAAATATTGGCACCGCTGCCGGGGATTGGCAATCAATAGTGTTTGAAATAGTTTTTTGTGCTAATTCAGGAATTAGGTTTTAGTTTTTATTTTCTTTTCTTTTCTTTCCTTTTTCATTTTCTATTTTATTTTCTTTATTAGTTAACTTCTTTTCAAGATTTGTTTTGTAGTACCGAACAAGTTGGAGAAGATACTGTAGATTCTGAACTCTAAATGTTGTGAAGATGGAGTACAACCACCCTAAGAAAATGGTTGAAGAGTTAGCAGCTGTCAAGCAGGTATATATTCTTCCTATGGTTCGTATTTTGAACAGTCTCACTCTATTTCTAGTTCGTACAGGTATGAGGATTCATATGGGCATAATTCTGACTCTGGGTGGGCTGAATACCCTTATTATGACTGGAATGAAAGAAAAGTGAGACAACCACCTCAAGAGGAGAATGGTAGTTTAGAAGCGCTTATGCATAGGTCCATGAATAGTGTTGATAAAAGGTTTATGCAAAATGATGAAGCTATTAAGAACATAACAACACGAGTGTGTCAATTAGTAAGTATACTTTCAAAAATCGCATTGCGTCGTAATGGTGAATATATGGAGGGGATACCTTGTGAGAACGAGCCTACTCAAGAGAATGAGCATCCACAGAGAGAACTTTCCACTGTTCAAGAGGACTCTGATTCAATTGAGATGATTGAAAATAAGGTTGTGGTTGAGTGTGAAGCAATGAAAGAAGAGTTCAAACCCCCATCCACCTTTTCACATGGGCAACCTTTAGTAGAAGAGAATGAGAAACAAAAGGTCTTGGACATACCAGAGGAATATTCACTTGACCTTTCTTCTTTATTTTCTTATTCTAACCTTGATCATGTGAATTTTATTTTTGGGGATTTACAGGAATATGTATGGATTGATCCTGTGAAAGAATGCAGAAACAAGTTAAGGATCATCATGAACTAGCAATTCACTGCTCAAAATGAGGACAAGAAAGAAAGAAAAGAGCGGGTCTTGCAGGTATCCTTAGAAGAATTGGGCTTAACGAGCTCCACAAAAAATCCCAAGGAGTGAAAATAAGGAATGAATTCAGAATTAGGGGTAGAGTTTATAAGTTCTCGGAAAAGAAGAAAATGCAGGGAAGTTTCTTTTACCTCTTTCTTTTTAATTATGTGTCATGGGGGACATTTGTATGTATGTATGTATGTATGTATGTATGTATGGTATATTAGTTTTCATTTTGTTAATTGTAGTAGGTAGAGATAGAAAAAATTGAAAAATATCATTAAAATTTTAAAATTTTCGATTTTTCCCGACGATGGATATCATCGACAGGTTTTTTGAGGGATTAAAGTTGAAAGAAAAAGACAAAAAGATTTCTTTTGTTAGATAGTGTAACAAGTCCCCCTTGGTTTTTCTTTGTGTCGCGGTTCTTTTCCAAGAGTTTTGTTTGAATCGGGTGTAGTTAGTTTTTTGTTTTTTTAGGAGTAGGAAACTTTGTGCTATGATTTGAATTGCTGATAATATCTCATGACTTTATTATACCTTGAGAATAGTGAGTGCTTTAGTTGTGACGCTTACGCTCAGTTTTTGACTCGTGTATAAGTACCTTAAATTGTATGATCTTAACTTTGCTTAACTGCTTTGACTAGAGTGTCTTGATAGTCCAATACCGAGTGAGTTATGTGACATGTGTGTGTGAGGTATTGTGTTATTCTGTGCATTGCATTTAATATCTAGAACTTGCCCCGTGTGTGTGCAAAGCAAAATAGTAGTTTTATTCAGTTTTGGAAGTGATATAGGCATTTCCTTATTGAGCTAGATATATGCTATTACCCACCTAATTGTTATGTATCATAGTTAACCCTTTTGAGCCTGTAATCCTGTTTCTTTGGCAACCACATTACAAGCCCTATCCATTTGTTTGAATTGACCATCTATTTGAACCTTGTACTTCTCGTGAGGACTTGAATTTGTTATGAACTTTGTAAAAGTTGAAGTGTGGGGTGTTGGTTTGGCTTTTGAGTGGAACTATTAAAATAAAGAGAAAGGTGCACTGTTTTGAATAAATAAGAGCCACTTGAATTGAAAAACGAAAATAAATAAGTGTAAGATTGTGAAAAATATTCCATGATAGTGGTAACTCTTGATGTAATTGTGCTTAAAGAAATAAGGAGTTAATGCATATTGATGTAAAGGTGGAGTTATGCTTTGACATAAGTGTGGTGTTTTGAACGGTTAATTATGTATTAAAGTTCTTAGGGAGGTGTAGTCACTCTTATATCTAAATGTATTCTACCTATCCTGCAGCCTACATTACAACCAATTAATGTCCTACTTGATCCTTGACTGAATGGGCTCAATTAGTAGAGTAGTACACTACGGGCAAGCCTATGGTACGTCTTTTGTGGCATATGAATGTTACTTCTGAGAGTGAGTGAATTCTTTCTATCTTGAGTTCCTAATTGTTCTTGAATTTTTTTGTGTGTGGAACTACTCTCTATTGTTGTGTGAGGGCACTTGATTCATGAAGGAAAGGTAATGTCATTGACCTCTGTGTTAGAGTAAGTGACCAGGTTGTAAAAAATGCATCGTGCTTTTAAGTCAAATCTTGAGGCGAGGATGTTACGGTATTGTACTTAGTCTATTTTAAATAGTCTTGGTGTGATGATTTAGGAGAGTTGTTTAAAAAGGTTGTGTCTATATAAAAGTGTAGTTTGATTGCTCGAGGAAGAGCAATAGTTTAAGTGTGGGGTATTGATGGTAGGTTATAATCCCGTATTTTAGTCGCTTATTGCACTCTAATTCACTGCAGTTTACTTTTTTGAGCTTTAATTGGTAGTGTTCTTCACTTATTATGTATTTTATGCCTTGTAGGTTTGATTCCAAATTATGCAAATGTGGTGAATCTAATTCGAGCTGTCTGGAGCTTTGAAGTCTGAGTAAAAGCCCAAGGAATTAAGACGGAATCGAGTTCGGGAGTCGAGTACCGCGTATGTATATAAAAAGTGAAAGAAAAATGCTCAAGGTCATGTAAATGGCCTATCACGGCTTGTTGGAAGACGTGCACCATGAAGAGGCTAGCCAAAATTCTCATAAGATGTTAAGGAATTGAATCCTCCAAATTGAGACATGCAAGTGATGTGTGCACATGAAGTGGCTGCCCAATTCATCATTACACACGACAAAATAGTGGCAGAATTGAAATTGGCCAATTCTCTGGAAAAAGACATTAAAGTGGCACACTATGCGATGCCCACCGCAGCGCGACAGTGTAAAAATCTACCTGACAGATAATTTACAAGGTCTCTGGATATCCACACTAATTCCCCGCATGGCGCGTCGCCCCATGCGGCGCGCATGTGCAATTTTTATAGAGTGAAAATCCTATTTCAGCTAGGAAAGGGTAATTTCATCTGGGTCCGACCCCACTTGGTATAAATACATAGAAAAACGTTATTTTCTGGACTTTAGACATATTTTGGACCTAAGGAGGCTAAAGAGGAGTTGGAAGAACACAAGCACAAGGATTTTATCATTCCTTCCTCACGAAAGACCTGAGTTTGGATTGAATTTATGTTTTTCTATACTTTAATTTTATTTGTGATGAATTGCTCCATGTCTATGGAGTAGTTCTCTTTAGGGTTTGATGGATTTGGTGTATTGATGATTGTTTGTGGACTATAGCTCTAGTTTTATGTATTGAATCATTTTTGGATGAATTAATTGTGGCATATATATTCACTTGTTCATGTAATCGAGAGAGACATAACTTGTGATATCTTTGCATTACATTGTTGGTTGAGTTCATAGATTCTTCTATGTAATCAAAAGAGGCTAGTTGAATAATTGATTAAACCTAGTTAGGAGAATAATCGAAAGAGGTTTTCCTAAAGACTAATCCACTACGCATTCCTGCATATCATTACAAAGCTTAAATTGGTTCATCTCATAAGGTTGAGACTTAATCGAGAGAGGCATTTCTGCTAAACATTTGAACTAATAATTGAGTGAAGTCGAGACATTCACTTGAACATTAGAAGTGAATTATCTAGAGTTAGATCCCGAATAATTATCCTGTACCTATCATATCAAAACCCTATCTTCTCCCATTGATAACCTTCTTTGCTTATTCCTTGTTTCGATTGTCATTAGTCAATATCTTTAGATTCTTAGTTAATTTTAGTTAGACATCTTATAAATCTCAACTGTTAATCATCTTGGATATCAACCAAGCTAGAAACTATGAGAATACTGTTTAAATCCAATCCATGTGGATACGATATTATACTATACTATATTTGATTAGCGAGCATAATTTAAGTGTGTGTTTTGCACTCGTCAATTCTCCCTTGGTTTTTCTTTGTGCCGCGATTCTTTTTCAAGGGTTTTTACTTGAATCGGGTGTGGTTAGTTTTTTTTTCTTTTTGTTAGAAATAGAGAAGTTTTGTGCTATGGTGTTAATTGGAGATAACTATTCTTAAATCTGTTTTACCTTGAGAGCGGTGCGTTCCTTAATTGTTACACCTAGGCTCAGTTTTTGACTCGGGTATAAGTGCCTAAAATTATTTAATTTTGACTTTGCTTAACTGCTTTGACTAGAGAGTCGGGATATATATGATATGAGTAAGTTATGTGCCAATATGTGTGTGAGGTTTTTGTTGATGTTCTGTGCATGTCAATTGATATACAGAACTTGCCATGTGTGTTTGCAAAGCGAAATAGTAGTTTTGTTCAGTATAGGAAGTGATATATGCATTACTTTGTTAAGCCAGATAAATGCTTGCTACCCACCAAATTAATGTGTCTCTTAGTTAGCCCCGTTGAGCCTGTAATCCTATTTATTTGGAAATACCAATACAAGCCTGACTCCTTTGTTCGAATGGATTATCTATTTGAACCTTTTACCTCTCTTGAGCACTTGAAATTTATGAGCTTGTTAAAAGCTAAGCTGAGGTATGGTTGAGGTTTTGAGTGGAAATATTGATAAAGAAAAAAGGTGCACTGCTTTGAAAAAAATGAGAGACACTTGTAAGGAATTGAAAAACAAAAAAAAAACAATGAATTGCTCAAAGAAACAAAAATCAGAGGATAAGAAAAAAAACAATGTTTGTATGTATTTTGTGAAAAAATATTCCTTGCTAGTGGTAGCTTTTGATATATTTGTGCTTAAAGAAATTGGGAGTTGATGTTATTATCATGTGAAGGTTGGGTTTTGGCTCAATATAAGTGTGGGATTTTAAAAGGTGGAATTGTATATGTATTAAAGTGCTTAGGGAGGTGTAGTCACTATATCCAAATGTAGCCTACCCATCCTGCAGCCTATATTACAACCAATTAAATTCCTACTTGATCTTTGACTGAATGAGCTCAATTAGTAGAGTATTACACTACGGCAAGCCTATGGTACATCTTCTGTGGCATATGAATTTAATTCTAAGAGTGAGTGAATTCTTTCCAACTTGAGTTCCTATTTGTTCATGAAGTTTATTATGTGTGGAACTACTCTCTATTTTTGGTGTGATGGCACATGACTTGCGAAGGAGAGGTAATGACTTTGGCCTCTATGTTAGAGTAAGTGAGCAGGTTGTGAAAAATGTGTTGTGCTTTTGAGACGATTTTTGAGGATAGGATGTTATAATAGGGTGCTTAGTCTGCTTTAAATATTCTAGGCATGATGTGGTAGAGTAGTAAGTTGTTTGATAAAAAGGTCGTCTCTATATGAAGTGTAGTTTTATTGGTCGTATTGCTCGAGGACGAGTAATGGTTTAAGTGTAGGGTATTGATGGTAGGCTAGAACCTCGTGTTTTAGTCGTACTTTGCACTCTAATTACCATACATTGATTATATTTGAGCCTAATTACTAGTACTTTGTACTTATTACATGTGTTCTGCCGTGTAGGATGTGATTTCGAGTGGAGAAACAAGTTTGGAGCTAAAATGGATGATTTGGAGCTTTGAATTCTGAGTAGAAGCCCAAGGAATTAAGTCAGGATCATGTTAGGGGTTCGAGGACCAAGTCTGGATATCAAAAAATGAGAAAAGAAATTTACTCTGAGAAAATTGCACTGTCACGCTGTGGGGCGCAAGATGGTAGTGAAAACTTCATGCTGTAACGACCAGGCCGGTCGTTTTGAGAGTTATAGCCCCGTTTCCCCCATTTCTGCTTCTTTTTGAGTCCTTCGGCTATATTGTGTTATATCGAGTTAGTTGGTTCGGGTCCGGAGTGGTTTCAGAGTGAATTGAGATACTTAGTCTCTAAAGTAGAAGCTTAAGTTGGAAAAGTCAATCGGACATTGACTTATGTGTAAATGACCTCAGATTTTAATTTTGATGGTTCCATTAGTTCTGTTAGGTGATTTTGGACTTAGGAGTGCATCCGGAATATGATTTGGAGGTCCGTAGTAGAATTAGGCTTGAATTAGCGAAAGTTGGAATTTGGCGATTTTTGGTCGGCAGTGAAAAATTTGATATCGGGGTCGGAATGTATTTCCAGAATTGGAGTAGGTTCCTAGTGTCATTTGTGACGTGTGTGTAAAATTTGAGGTCATTCGGACGTGGTTTGGTAGGTTTCGGCATCGTTGGTGGAATTTGGAAATTTAGAAGTTCTTAGGCTTGAATCCAAGGGTAATTTGGTGTTTTGTTTTAAGTGATTCGAAGGCTCGACTAAGTTCGTATGATGGCATGGGATGTGTTGGTGTGTTTGGTTAAGGTCTCGAGGGCCTTGGGGTGATTCTGGGTGATAAACGGAACAAGTTTGGAAATTGGAGGAATTGCTGAAGTTGAACTCAGCTGTCATAATCGCATCTGCGGGTGTCTCATCGCAGGTGCGAGCTCGCAGAAGTGAGCGGGAGATCGCAGATGCGAGATTGGAGGAGCTGGGCAGAAGGCGCAGGTGCGAAAAGGCTGTCGCACCTGTGGGTCGCAGGTGCGAGACTTGGGGGCACAGATGCGGAGAGGAGGAATTTAGTTGGCGTCGCAGAAGCGGAGGGAGATGCGCAGGTGCGCTTTCGCATGTGCGAGATTTGGCACATGCGATGGAAATTCCGCAGGTGCGGCATCTCAGAAGCGGAAAAAGGGGCTGCAGGTGCAGTTTCACTGGGCAGAATGTATAAATTGAGGACTTCGTGATTTTTGCTCATTTCCCCCATTTTAAACTCGGATTTGGAGCTTTTGGGGTGATTTTTGAAGGGGATTCAAGGGTTTTCACTAAGGTAAGTTGCTTGAGCTCTAATACTCCTAGCTATGGTGCTTTCCCATTGATTTCTCATCTAATTAGTGGGGTTTTGAAGTGAAAATTTGGGGTTAGGGCTTGGGATTTTGGAGAGTGTAATTTGAGGAT
Source organism: Nicotiana tabacum (assembly GCF_000715075.1). Classification (NCBI taxonomy): domain Eukaryota; kingdom Viridiplantae; phylum Streptophyta; class Magnoliopsida; order Solanales; family Solanaceae; genus Nicotiana; species Nicotiana tabacum. The sequence goes on along the minus strand of NC_134092.1, from coordinate 36,037,342 downwards.
TTGAGGAACCAAATGATGTCGGATTTTGATGAATTTTGTATGGTTAGACTCGTGAGTGAATGGGCTTTCGGGTTTTGTGACATTTGTCAGATTTCGAGATGTGGGCTCGGGGTCGGATTTGAGTCTAATTTAGTAGTTTTCTTGTGGAATTGATTCCTTTAGCATATATTAATGGTATTGTACTGCTTGTGGCTAGATTCAGGACGCTCGGAGGCCGATTCGAGAGGCAAGGGCATTGCAGAATAGAGATTTGCTCGGATTAAGGTAAGTAACGGTTGTAAATCTAGTCCTGAGGGTATGAAACCCCAGATTTTGGTATCATGTGATTACTTTGGAGGTGACGCACATGCTAGGTGACGGGCATGTGGGCATGCACCGAGGGGATTGTGACTTGGTCCGTCCCGTGAAAACTGTAAAGTTGAATAATTTATTGTTAGCTATGTGCTCTTTATGTGTTGTGGAAATTTGACTGTAAGTCATGTTAGAAACCATGTTTAGGCTATATGTTAGTACTGTTGGGACCCACGGAGGTCGTGTACATGTTGAACTATCTGCGTAATTGTTGTTTTGTACTCAGTCACATTTTACTTGTTATTTTATCTCAGTCTCTATTATTCATTATTTGATGCATCATATCATTGTTGTCTGGGCTGATTTCATGATTATTGAGAGCCCGAGAGACTGGAGAGATTTATGACTGAGTGAGGCCGAGGGCTTGATTGTGAGATATTTATACTATAGCACGTGAGTTGTCCGTGCGAATCCTTATATTATACTATAGCATGTGAGTTGTCCGTGCGGATCCAGATATTTATACTATGGCACGTGAGTTGTCCGTACTTATAGTGCTTGGGCTGTAGGATCCCCCCGGAGTCTGAACACCCCCAGTGAGCGCGATACCCATTGAGTGTGAGTGTTGAGGGCTGAGAGCCGGGTGGTTGAGCTGCTGTGACGAGTTGAGTGACTGTTGCCCTGAGAGGCTGTACTTGTTTTTCATTTGTTGTTGCACTTAGTTGTTATCTGTCATTGTTGTGAAATTCTCTGAAAGATTTTATATCCGGATTACAAGAACTTGAACTGTATAAAATTGATTTGACATTAACTGCTGGATTTGAAAGCATGTCTATTCCTTGCTAAAATTACTGAAAGTGAACTATAACTGTGTAGCTCGTCATTATCTTCAGTTCCTTATTTATTATTGTTACTTGCTGAGTTGGTTGTACTCATACTACACCCTGTACTTTATGTGCAGATCCAGGTGTTCCCGGACTTAGCGGGTGTTGATTCTTTTGCGCAGTTGAGTTTTCGGAGATTCAGAGGTAGCTGCCGTGTTTCGTAGACCTTGTCTCTCCTTCCCTATCTCCTTATTTACTGTATTTGGTCTCAGACTATTATAGACCGTACTTTCCAGACTTGTATTCATATTAGATGCTCATGTACTCAGTGACACAGGGTTTTGGGAGTGTTTATATATAAGATTGTGAGCTTTTCTTCCGCTAAACATAGATATTACGTTTTCAAATTTAAAAATATATGTGGTTTATTGAGATTGTCGGCTTGCCTAGTATCTGGATAGGCGCCATCACGAATGGTTGGGATTTTGGGTCGTGACACATGCACAGTGTAAAATTGCAGCTCTCTGATAAATGCCACAGGCGCGTCGCATGGGATAGGGTGTGGAGGGTCGCGCTTGTGCAAAATTCTCAGAGTAGTTTCCCACTTCGGCTTGGAAAGGGAAGTTCCATCTTGACCCGCTTCTACAGGGAATAAATACACCAAAAACACATTTTTGAAGGGACTTTTGACCTACTGAAGATTAAAAGAGCATTGGATACTCAAAGCACAAGGATTCGTCATTCTTTCCTCAACTAAACACCTAAGTTTGGATTCAATTTATATTTTTTATTCTTCCACTTTATTTGTGATGAATTTCTCCATGATTATGGAGTATTTTACCTTAGGGTTTGACGGATATGGTGATTGATTGATATTTGTGAATTTCAACTCTAGTTATTTTGCATGATATTGTGTGATTTAATTCAGCGATTCTTTTGAGTAATCGAAAGAGCTTGTTGAAATGTTGATTAAATCAAGTTAGGAGATATTTGAGAGATGTTTTTCTAAAGACTAGTCCTTTAACGTGTTCTTATATATCTTCACTGTGCTTTATATTAGTTCACCTCGTAGGGTTAAGATTTAATCAAGAGAGGAGCCTTGCTTATATGATTGAACTAATCATTGAGTGAATTCGTGAAAATCATTAGAACATCAAAGTGAATTGAACTAGAGTTAGATCCCGAATAGCTATCTTGCACCTATTATGTCACGACCCTTATTTCTCCCACTGATATTTCTGTGTTTCTCAGTTCTTGTTCTCCGTGATCAATTGTTAATTGCTTTAGTTTTAATATTTAATTTTAGTTCATAATTGTTCAAATCAAAGTGTTAATCAGGCTGAATAGCATTAAACCATAAATTACTTGAACATTGTTTAAATTCAATCCTTGTGGAGACGATAATTTTACTATACTATCTTTGGCTAGCGAGCAATAATTTTGTATTGTGTTTTGCAATTGTCAAACAACACGTAGAATCAAGTAGAACATATAACCAAACAAGGCACAGAGTAATCTAGAAACCACCACGAGCATGAATACCCATAGTACATGTAAATACGATCGTTACCTCATATATACATCACCCCCGCATGTAGTAAACAACATCAATTAGTAGAAAATTTCTCCCAAACAAAGCTAGGCAAAAGATTGTCCAAAGCTCCAAAATCGTATTCCTTTGAGAAAACCACTAACCGGCTCAAATCTAACCAAGAATCAACCAAGGAAGTCAAGCAATGCCATATGAAGTAATCCCAACCAATAAAGCCTCGATCTTTGTAGGATTCTCAAAAATTCAACAAAAGTCAACTCGGAGCTTGCGTGCCCGAAACCTGGAACCAATACCAAAATTCGATGAACTATAACATGCCGAGTCAAAATATATGATTAGATTCCTAAATCGAGTCCAAATTGGTACTCAAATCCTCAAAATACACTTTCTTAAAGTGTAGGCAAAACCCCAAATTTCATCTCAATATTTCATATTTTAGGAGTTAGCAATTCATGTAGATTCCTGAAATAGTACCAAAAGTGAGTAGAAATCACTTACCCCAAGGTCTTGTGTGAAAATCACCATGAGAAAGCGCCCCTCTCTAAGTTTAGGATTCAAAATATGAGAAATGAGCTCAAAGTCCTGAAATATACAACTTATGAGATCGCGAAGCGCAAACGCGGCCACCTCATTGGCCCTTCTTCACGAACGCGAAGCCACAATCACGAACGCGACGACCGACATCTCCAAAGAAGCGCAAACGCGATCACCCTTTCGCAAACATGAAGGACAAATTCCAGCCTGCCTGAATGCCTTTGCGAATGCGGACACCTCACCAAACGCGATGCACAAGTCTGCCCAATGCTGCGTGAATGTGATCTATCTATCGCGAACACGATGAACAACTATACAGAAACCCTAAATACGCCATGCGATCATGATGAACATTCCGCGATCGCGAAGCTCATCAAAACACCAAAATATCAACAATACAAAAATCATCTAAAATGATCCGAAATCACCCCAAATCACACCCGAGGTCCCCGGGACTCCGTCCAAATATAAAATAAGTCCAAATACATTAACCAAACTTATCCACAGTCTCAAAACACGACAATTAACATCAAAATCAATAATCAAAGATCAAATTCATTCTCTTAACTTTCAAACCTTCAAACATCGCCGAACGCGTCCGAATCACATTTAGACATTCCGAACCACAACCAAACTTTGCACACAAGTCCCAATGTAATGATCTGGCTAGTCATTATGAGTATTGTAGCCTCGTTCCCCCATTTATTGCTTATTCTATGCTCGTTTGTTGTTATGTGACTTATCGGGGTGGTTGGTTTAGTTCTGGGGATGTTTCAGAATGAGTTGGAAGACTTAGTCCCAAAGTTGGAAGCCTAAGTTGAAAGAGTTGACTTGATGTTAACTTATATGTAAATGACTCTAGAATGGAGTTTTGGTGGTTTCGATAGCTCAGTATAGTGATTTTGGACTTAGGAGTGTGTCTGGATATTGATTTGGAAGTCTGTAGGTGATTTTGGATTGAATTGGCGAAAGTTGGAAAAGTTAAAGTTTGGAGAGTTGAGAAGTTTGACTGAGAATTGGCTTTATTGTTACCGGGCTCGGATCTTGGTTTCAGAAGATGGAATAGGTCTGTTGTGTCATTTATGACTTGTGTGCCAAATTTGAGGTCAATCTGAGTTGGTTTGATAGGTTTCGGCATCAATTGTAGAAGTTTATGATATTTTAGGATGGGTTAGTATGTTTGGATGGGGTTCTGGGTGGCTCGGGTGTGATTCAGATTGGAATCGGATGGAATTTTGGACTTGCATAGGTGCTGGTGTGATCATATCTGATGCGTTGGCACCTGCGGTGGGAGTGGCTGCAAATGCGGTACCGTAGGTGTCACGGCCTAATTTCTCCTATAGGCCGTGATGGCGCCTAACGTTATCGCTAGGCAAGCCAATAGTGAACGAGCCATGTATTTATATTTTTTAATAATTTCAAAGTAGTTGATTTTCATTCATTAAGTAAATGAGAGAAGTGGAAAATTATAGTAAAGTAAAGCGTGAACTAATGAAAGAGCAAATACGGTGAAATAAATACTCAAAATCATAAAGTGTCTACTAGCATGTTCCCAAGACCCGGTGTCACAAGTGTACGAGCAATTAGTAGAATATACAAAACACCTATGCTTCTATCTGAAATAAGATAGACAGAAAGTAAATATAAAAGAGAGAATGCGGGTACTGCAAAACGGACTCAGAAAGTAGCTCACTACTATGCCTCGGGGTAATGGGGGTGCGCGCTTGAATGACTGCCAGATGCACCTGCCTCAGATCCTGCACGATTAGTGCAGAAGTGTAGCGTGAGTACATAAACAACATGTACCCAGTAAGTATCCAGTCTAACCTCGAAGAAGTAGTGTCGAGGGGACAACATTGACACTTACTACGAGCCAACAATTAAAATACAAAAAATTCTAAATAGGCATGG